>NC_090445.1:272188776-272508838 GCF_031143425.1 Pleurodeles waltl | reverse complement strand
ATTACATTCATCACTAATCAGCATGAAGTTTCAGCAGAGCTGCCACGGATCGTATGGGAACTCCAGCTGTACTCCCACCCCTGACTCCCCCCGACAGGAACAGGCCCAAAGCACATCAATCAACTTAGGGGACGGGGGGTTACATGAGACTGGGTGATAGGGGAAGCTTGCACTTCTGCTGTCATTTGCTGCCATGGTTTTGAAGCCCAGAATTGACTTGAAATTATGAAATAACTTGTGTGCAATGTGCAATACAATAATAAGCAAGATGGCCAAAAAGTGGTACTTACTTCAAAGGGTTTGTCTTGTTTTAATATAGCTCGCAATGCAACTTATGAATGCTGCCTTCTCTCAGTAACAGGTTTACTATTGTAGCAATGATATATTAAGAAGCACTTGCTGAAGTTCTTGCAGGGTCTCTCCCACATCACCTTCTACATAATGCACAGAATAGGAACACAAAACAGACAACTGATAATTGCAAAGGGAGAATAGGTGATGAGGGAGAACCTGTTTTAATGTTTGGTACTGTAGTAGCACCATGTTGGAGCCGTCAGCATTAAGGTAGTCTTCCCCCAGACTTTTTGCCTCACCTCCTCCATTTTGCTGGCCATTTTCATTGGCCTTAGGCCTCTGAGCACTTTACCGCTACTAATCAGTGCTAAAGTGCATGTGCTCACACTCATAAAACACAATTGACATATTACCCAATGGACGTATTTAATTTACTTTACTTATAAGTCCCTAGTAAAGTGTATTACCTTTGCTCAGGGCCTGTAACTTAAATGCTATTAATGGGTGAGTAGCACTGATTGTGCCACTTAGGTAGCCCTGTTAAACATGCCTCAGACCTTCCACTGCAGAGTCTGTGTGAGCAGTTTGCACCACCATGTTGACTTGGCTAAATATACCTTTTGCCAGGCCCAAACCTAACTCTCTAACACATATGTCACCAAGGAGAAGGCCCTGGACAATCACAGGGCAGGGTGCAATGCATTCAGGGAGAAGGATATGCACTTTGTAGTTTTACTGTCCTGGAAGGGAAACACTTAGACATGCGTTTTTCACTAAAGCAAGGCCCATCTCTCCAACAGGATAACATTGGAGTTGTCTTATTACATCTTATACGTGTAGCTTCTAAATGGAACAGTTGACCCCTTCATGTTTGGTGTCTCTGGAATCACAATTTAAAATCCTAACTTATGGTGAACTCGGATTTTAAATTGTAATTATGAAAATGCCACTTTTGGAAAGTTGGTATTTTCTTGCCTTAGCCATTTGGTGCATGCAGCCTGTCTCTGGTCATATGACTGGGTGTAGTTGGCAGTTGGGCATTGTTTATTCCTCCTAGATAGCCACACACAACGGGAGCTTAGGTGTGACTTAATTTGTCATCCTGGGCAGGAAGGGAGGGAGGAGCCAGACACAGCCACACTTACACCTGAATAGGCTGTGTGCTATCAAAAAGGCTTAGCAGCCCTGCATTGTCACTCCAGCCAGCTTGGAGGTATGGCATTTGAGGAAGGGGATTCCTTGCACTTCAAAGTCACTGTCTACAAGCTTCTCCCACCTTCCAGAACCAGGGCAACAAATTATAATTAATCAGACACCACCACTTCAGCACACTTCTGGACCAGTGAATACTCTGTCGGGAAGAAGAACTGCTGTGTTGCTGAAGGGCTGCCACTGTGCTGGACTGCTGTTTCACTGTCCTCCTGCTTTGCTGTTCTGACCTTTGCCTGCCAGAATCTAAATCAGGCCCTTAGTCTTTTAAAATGATAAAAGAAAACACCAAAGCTTGTAAGATGAGGCATCGCCCCTTCCACGAGCAAAACTATGCATATGCCTGCCATGCATGCAGTACTACCGGAAGTTAACTGCCTCGCAGATCTGTTGAAATTTTGCTTATTTATAAGATATTCAACACATAGCGAATATTCCAAAAGAGGTTCCTTTGGAGATGTCCATACAATTTATTTAACAGCCATGCTAACTTAAAAAAAACACTTATTCCCTCTGCCTAAAAAAACTGAATCTGAACTTGTCTAATGAAACTGGTGCTCATGTAAAGTGCTCCAACAGCTACGAGTTCACTCTATATATAATTGCTAAAAAAATAAGAACTAGTACCTTATTCACAGCACGGGCTGCTTATGGACATTAATTAAGAGAAACTAATCTGTACCTGATCCATTCATCTTGCACCAGCTGCCGAATTAGAAGGTAGAAAAGAAGAGTGACAATGATGACAATGAATGGTAAGTAGTGGGTGAGCGATAACCCCTTTTTTGTATTTCATGGCCGCTGTACGCAGGCTCAACCCTCTGAGCAACGTTTCAAGAGAGAGAGAATTGGGACACTTTTAAAACTGCAGTTTGTTACAACCCACTTATTTCTAACTTCAGTTAAGATATGAGAAACACATCTAGCTATTTTCTTTTCTTTTTCATGCCTTTATTGATTATTGAACTTGCCATATTGTCTGTTTTTCTTAAGAAACCAGAATGTACCCCTGGACTTAGGGACTGATTTAGAACTTGGCGGAAGAGTTACTCCGTCACAGTGTGCAGAGTGTGCAGATATCCCGCCCACCGAAATCTAATCTCCATTGTAGCCAATGAGATTTAGCTTTCGGCGGACAGGATATCTGTCACCGATGTTACAAGTTCTAAATCAAGCCATAATTCTCATTTTGGCACTTGAGGTCTCTGATATAGACACAAATTAGTCACTCATAGCACCTTCATTCTGGAAGAAAAGACAAAGTGACACTGATTAAATCCTTCCCTTAAGCAAAGACTGTCCTGTTTATGTTGCCTTCTGTTTTGACAGTTTTCTGTCAATAGAGGCATTTGAAACATCTGAAAAGACACTAACAGATACGTCTTTCCAAGGTGGGAAAAGATGTGCCTAGTAGCAGTGGGGTTTTGCTGTAGCCCTCACCATGGTGCAAGGGTGACTGCATCTTGTATATATGGCACATTCCTTCCCTTTTTTTTTGGCACAGGGCAGCGCCGCAAGAAGGCTTGCGGCGCTGCCATGCGCCAAAGCATTGTAAATCTGGCCCAAAGAGTTCAACATATTGCCTGACTGTGCCCACTACATAGTGTGCATACAATATTTTTTGGTTTGCCGATAGCATACAGAGAGCAATATAATTTACAGATTTGGAAATCATTTCTTTATTAAATTTAATGTATGAAAATCCTTTTTTTGCATACGAAGGAATGAAGGCCGTCGTCGCCTGAAACTGAACTCTGACAAGACGGAGGTCCTCATCCTCTGCTCCACCCCCTCCGCCTGGGAAAACTCCTGGTGGCCACACTAGGAGCTGCACCGATGCCTACCGACCACACACGCAAGCTGGGGTTCATCCTGGACTCATCACTCTCCATGACCCAGCAAGTCAACGCCGTCTCATCCTCCTGCTTCAACACCCTCTGCATGCTCCGCAAGATCCACAGGTGGATCCCCACGGAAACCAGAAGAACGGTCACCCAGACCCTCGTCATCAGCAGACTGGACTACGGCAATGTTCTCTACGCGGGAACCACGGCCAATCTCCAGAAAAGACTGCAACGCTTACAGAACGCCTCCGCACGCCTCATCCTCGACATCCCACGCCGCAGCCACATCACAGTTCACCTGAGAGACCTGCACTGGCTCCCCATCAACAAGAGGATCACCTTCAAGCTCCTCACCCACGCTCACAAAGCACTCCACAATGCCAGACCAGCACATCTCAATGAACGACTCACCTTCTACACTCCGAACCGACAGCTCCGCTCTGCCAACCTGGCCCTCGCCACCTTTCCACGCATCCACAGGCACACAGCCAGCGGCAGATCATTCTCCCACCTCGCCGTCAAGACCTGGAACACCCTCTCCGTCCACCTGCGGCAGACCCAGGACCTGCTGACCTTCAGGAGACACCTCAAGACCTGGCTGTTCGAGCAGTAGCATCTCCCCTACACCCTCCTCAGCGCCTTGAGACCCTCGCGGGTGAGTAGCACGCTTTACAAATGCATTGAGTAATACACACACCCATTTTCTTCTGACTGGTATTGCTGGATTTTGAACGGTACTCACGGGGCACTGCTCTCCAGTCCCAAGTTCAAGTGTTCTGTTATGTAAAACATGGTAAAATTGGCTAATCCCGAATTGAAGTATTTAACTTTGCAAAAAAGCCTTAGGGGCATATTTACATGAGACTAGTGCAGCGCTGCAGCAAAATTGGCATTGCAGGGCACCCCTGTGTTTCCCCTAGCGCTGGAATTAAATTTAGCTGCCAACGCAGGCATCCTTGCACCATAATGCAATTGTGTCTGCGTTGAAGAGAAAGATTGTTTATGTGCAGGAAGGTTTACCTTCCTGTACATAAACAATCTGCAATGGCGATTTGACACTTCTACGTGTGCTGCAGAATGCAGAACATGTAGAAGTAGCAAATCGTCATTATTGAATGATTGTTTATATGCAGGACGGGACACCTTCAAGTTATAAATAATCATCAATGGCCTTCACATAGAAAAAGCGAAAAGTATTTCTCCTCATTGCGCCATGCTAACGCCAACCCTGGTGTGGTGTTCGTTTTTGACGGTGCCTCAGATTCACGATTCCTTGTAAGGGGTGCTGCAGTGGAACTGAAAACTGCATTGTAGGGGGCCCATATTTACAACACAGGCTGCCTTCTAAATTTGGCACAGTGGACAACGCCACCGGAGCTTCGCTAAAAGTGACACTCTGGTGGCTTTAGGGACTTGTGAATATGCCCCTTAGTATATGGTGCAGAGAAATACCCTAGTGGCATGGAGAGTTAGATGTCAAGTGTAGGCTGCAGCACTTGCTGTGCCATCCAACAAGGCTGACAAAGAAAACATGACATTAGGCCTACTTGTGTGGCCTGACTGCTGCAGTTTTTAAACCTACCAATATAACCCTTTTTTAACATAAAAGAACCCTTCTTTTAAATACTGAATAATACACCTTTCAGTATGCCTTGAAACCCACAAGGCAGTATGCAAGAATTTTGGGCCCTATATGCGACCACTCCAGCTTGCAAATTGTGCGTCGCATATCTGGAATATACCACACTGTTTGCAATTCCCAATGGGGTGGCAAATCATCTACCTCATCAATATTCATGAGGTAGGTCGCAATTTGCGACCCCATTGGGAATAGCGGCACCCCCAGGGATGGTGGCCTGCTGGGAACACCAGACCACCATGTCTGTAACTGCTTTTTAAATAAAGCAGTTGTTTTTTAAATGCAGACTGTTTTCCATAAAGGAAAACAGGATGCATTTCAAATACAAAAATGGAAAGTTTTCTTTTCATTTTTTTCAGGGTATGCAGTGGTCCGTGGGACCACTACCTGTTTAGAAAAAATATTTTCGATTCTATTCACAAAGGGGAAGGGGTCCCATGAGGACACTTCCCATCTACGAATGAGTTAACACCAATTTAAATTGGTGAGGACTGCGATTGTTTTGCGATCGCAATTGTGGTCACAAAACAATCATACATGCCACTGCAACTCGCAGTTAGGAAGGGATGTCCTTGGAACGCCCATTACTAATTGTGAGTCGCATTCCATATTTTGCTAGTCATTATTTATATGCAAGCTTACAAAATAGAGATGGTACATTGGAAAAGGCCATTTTGCGGTCACAAAAGGTGAAATTCGCCTTTTGCAACTGCAAATCGCATTGTAGATCGGGCCCTTAATTTTGACATGTAGCTACAGTGAATAGCCCTCAAAAGTTATTTCCACTGTAAAGGATTAAAGATGTTCTCAGGAGGAACAACTAGAGTTTAGAATAAAATGCTAATAAAATGCTTACTCAGGTTTAGGATAAGTTACAGGGATGATTGAGCTATTTTTTGTAATGGTTATTAAAATCAATTTGACAGATGAAGTAATATTTGTTTTAATTATTTAGGAAAAATACTTTATAAAAAGTTAAATTATATCATCCAGATCCTCCAGTGAGCTAATTAGCATTAGGCTGTCAGTGGTTCCCCTTGATGCAATATAAACACTGCTCTCAGAGCAGTGAAACGGTTTTGACCTGCCTTTTGTCAGGAAGACCTGATTGTGAAGTATGTGACTCCTGTGGGAAAGAGAAGCCTTTATTTGTTTCCTGGGCCAACTCCTGCCACTTTGTCACCAATCCAGTGGAATGGAGAGCTTGTCTCAGAACCAGTTTGAAGAGAGGACTGCTCATTTCGTTAGACACCTACCAGAAACCTCTAAGGGCAGAAGAGTGCTGCCATTTTTTATTTCAAGCAGAATATTACAGAGTGGGATAGCTTTCACTGAGGCAAAATAGGGTGTGCTGCAAAAGTGGAAGGGTTACCACTAGGACATGTTTTCTCATTGGTTAAGGAGTGTTCATGAGTCACCCTATCCACTGGCTACTGAATCCACACTACACCATAACACATCTGGGCTTATGGATGACCAAAAAGGTCTAAACCTGGTGTCTGGGACCTGTGTGGAAACCTGAAGGGAGAACCTGCTTGCTCATTTACCAAAGACTGAGATGTAGACTCCAAAAAATCAATTGGTCAACTTCCTGTCTGCTTATAGGGACACAACCGGCCTTTTTCTTGGAGTATCCGGCTGACCAGTATCCGTGGGACTGGGACTGGTTGCTTTTGGTGGCCTCTGCAGGAGTGAGTTCTGGCCCCCAAGTGCTTCAACTGAGGTCCTGGGGGCATCAAAAGTGATCAAGATGAACTCATCCAGAGAGCCTGAAAAGTTTGGACTTCCAAGATCTCCAGACCATCTGCCTGATGTTGTGGAAAATGTGGCTTTATTGGACTTTATTGAATGCTTTTTCCAGCATTGCCCTACTGGAGGACTTGAGCTCCAAAAAAGATCTTGAGTTGGTGAAAGAACAAAAGTATACATCTGATGAGAGAACTTTCATGGCACCAAAATTTGAATTTCCCCACTGTATGCTTCCTCAAAACCTCACCCAAAGGCTATCTGACTTTGCAAATACTACTTCAGTTACAACATATTACCTTGGTCTGCTGGAGGATTTTGACTTCATTAAAAAAGACTAAGGGGATGATTTATATGTAGGTGGTAAGGATACTGCATCGCTATCAAATTAAATGCGGACAGACCTGAGGTCTAACCATGACTGAGGCTACACTCCGCCCACCTAATTTAGATTTAGTTTTGACTGCCCATTACTGCCAGGAATACCCTGGTGGTAAGTTGCAGAGAAAACTGGCTAATCCCCTCCCCCTCACCATTGGACATAACTCTGTAACACGGTTCTTGGCAAAACTTCAGAAATTACTACTGCCTTGGCAGTCATCAATAAATTTGGCAGACACTTACTCTGCCAGGGTGACATAGTAATTTAGCTCTCACCCAAACTGAGTAAATTCTGTCCATCAAATAATAAATGATCCTTACAATTTTTGAAAAGAACATTTTTGACCATAATAACATTCTTGGTGTATGTGACCTCTGCTCCATTGCAGTCAGAATCTGAAATTGTAGCAACCTTGAAGAGGGACTATTGATTGTTGCTTTATTATTGCTTGATGCTTTTGTCCTAAAAGTTTAAAATCATATCTCCATATCCCTTTATTGGATTTTAGTCCTTTTGGTATCATTTTCCGCTTTTAAATTCTTCTCTATTTTTAGAAATAGGGTATGGGATTTTTCTTGTGTTTTGTTTTGACTTTTTAATTGTTTTGGTACTGCTAAACACTGTAAACAAGTTAAGTCTAATAAGTTAAGTCTGTGTGCACTGTGCCATGGCTAACGGGGTTCGAGTGCAGGTTATTTGAACTTGTGTATTAGACCTGATAAGATTTTTGACTTTTACTTGGGAAGAATTCACATCCTCCCTAGATAATAATCAATTTTCTTAAATTAAGTCAACTGATTATGAGTTAAGCTGCAGACAGAAACTATTGTTGCACAACTCTAGTGTTAGAAAATTGTGTATTAGTTGAGAGGGCTGAAAGCCCGACTCAAATAATAAAGACAATTCTTATCAGGTTAAACCACAAAAGTCACTAAATAATCTTGTGCTGAACCTTCAGATAGCTTAGCACAAAATCACTCAGGCTTAAATTAGAGGCAATGCAGTCCTCAGACACAATGAAATAAAGGTCCCAACTTAGAAGTAAAATGTAGTAAATAAAATGACACAAAAATGACAAAAATCTAATAAGTAGAACTCGTGCTATGCGTTGTTGAAGTTTCTGATGAAACTAGCGCTAACAATCATAAAGTTACACTTATTGGTATATGGTCAAGCTGGACTGGGCCAAAGTCACAAGTTCAGACAGACTGCTATGGAGCATGGGCGTGATATAGGGACAAGGTTCGCTCTGGTAAAGAGTTTACATTCTCTGAGTCCAGGTCCACATTAGGACTCTCAGCTGGAGCTTCATGTTGAAGATTGTTGTGGGCAACAGAAGTAGGTCATCACTTGAGCTTCACATTGGCAGGAGAAGCATCAGATTGCAGTTTCGTGGAAGATGAGGCCTTTGTTGCTGATGTGTGAAACCCGATCTTGGTCATGCGGACACCTTTGGATTTTCAGCTGGATTTTCTGCTGCAGCTCTGTTTTGAGACAGAAGAAGTGGACTCTGATTCCAACCAGGGGTCTAGGACCTGGAGAGCACTTCCTGAGGATCAAGTCTCACTACAACAGAGGCCAGCAGCAAGGCTCAGGCACTTCCATGTGGTGCTGGTCAACTGGGTTGTTTCAGGGAAGGCCTATGGAAGCTTGTTGTGTCTCTGTAGCTCAAACAGGGTGCCATGGGGACCCATAGAGGCACTCCTAGGGGGGTGTTCAGATGAGATGTTCTGAGGGTGCCATTTCTATACCCAGTGCCAGCCTGTTGGTGAGAGGTGTCCCCTTTTTCTGTCCATCCTTCTTTCCTGGGTTTGGCTCCAATTTGTCTAGAGGCAAAGGCATGCAGACCTAGATGTGACTTCATTTTTCTGTGACAAGCAAGCAAACTTGGAAGTCGGGAAGGGGTCAGGTACAGTCCTCAGCTACTCTTTGAAGGGTTAGTACAACCTCCCAGTACATCCTGCTAAGGTGAGGAACACCCAGCTTCACACACAAAGCTATTTTGTCCACATGTCTGGAAGGAACACAGCACACCACAGGAGAGCCATTCACAGTTGTATGAACCTGGATACTGTTGGAAAGGCACATACGGTTTAGGCAGAAAAATGCAAAATTTCTAAAGTGTTTCAGAATAGTAACTTAAAACTGACTTTACCATTAAAGAGGATTTTAAATTAAAATTCAGCACACTTCAATCTCTACACTCCAATGCAGAACAGAGTGAGATTAGCTCCATCACGTTCTTGTTCAAGAATACTTTGAAATGACAGTTTGTGCAATTTTGCCTCAATATTGGTACTTGTTCGATCTGTATGGGACCAGCTTCAAAGCTTTTGATATGAAGAGGATTGGTACTTCCCCAGCACTAAAACATTTAACTGGGATAGGCCTGGTATTCAGATGACTATATCGGAATTGTAGAGTGTCTTAACTCTGTTCTTTGTATATATAATCACTATTGGAGCACTGCATCATCAACAATATGATCACTTATTTTGTTGATTGTAAGAATTGATTGGAGTCAAAACATTACAAGATGCAAACCATGTGAGTCCTGTGTTTTGTCTGCTTTGTAGTTAATTTTGAATAACTCCTAGTGTCTCTGGGTTCCTTCTAAGACACATAAGAAGCTGCCACTTGAATGAGCCCCGCTGGACAATTGGTATATGAAAGCATACTTACCCTGGACCAGGTGGGCAAATAGTGTTGTCATTTTTATTTAAACACCCTTGTTTGAAGGAGAAAAACACACTACAGGAGAGCCATTCACTGTTGTGTGACCCTGGATACTGGCAGAAAGTGACATTTGGTTTTAGGCAGAAAAATGCCAAATTTCTAAACGGTCTATTTTCAGAATAGTAAATCAAAATCAACTTTACCATTAAAGGCCCGGGGGACATGTAACACTTATCAGGAAATTAAAGATGCCAATTAGGTGTATATCAATATTACTAAGTTTAAGGGAGAGAGTGAAGGCAAAAGGTCTAGGAAAATCAGACCAATTATGTCAGATCTAACTCTCAGTGTCAACACCCTCTAGAATGCAAAATTCCGGCTGGCTTTATTGTGATATTTGTGTGTGCTTTGAATGTGGAGTAGCTGCATGGACATCAATTCACCAAAATTCCAGTGGTAGTGACAGGCGCATAATATGATTGTTGACCCTGAATCTACCCAAGAAGGAATGTCACAAGTGATATTGAAGTTCCATAATAACTGCAAGATTAATATAACAACAGAACACACACACAGATTGTAGATCTCTTCTTTGTAAATGTGCTGACATGACTGGTCAAGGAAATAGTTACCTGAACTTTAGCAAGCAAGCAGAGTAAGTCTGACATCTTCTAGGGGTGATTAAAGGGTGGGGGGTTTCTCCCCTGAGATGAAAGAATTGGATTGAATTCTGCATTTTAAAGCACAAATTTCACATACATGTGTGAAAAAGGCATAGGCTCTGAAAAAACACTCATTAAATATTCAAGTCCTTTCATGGAATGCCAAGCTAATGAAACCTGACAGTCCAAATTAGTTGACCCAATTAAGTTTTTAAAATGTGCTATGAGTGCCCCTAGATGTCAACATACCCCCATAGCTAGGACTTGCATTTTGTCATGGGTGAACCTTTTGCCCAGTCATTATATACAATATGCCAGTGCCAGAATTGTGCTAATACAACTGTCATCAACTAAGGGAGACCTTTGTGTCAAATGTTATGTCTAGTATGGGGATGACAGCATTTTGCCATGGATGTGAGCCCCCTGACAAATGCCACAGTTGTCCCCCTATATGCTAAAAATGTCTTCCAATGTGTCAGTGCCAGAATTTTAAAAAGGATGCTTCTATTTAGCCAAGACGCATACAAGGTCCAACAGCAGACTTGTATGCATAACAAAACATTCTCATTCATGCACATTTACTGAAACCCATTCTCATTCGCTTACACTCAGCCCCCTCACTCATTTGCAATCATTCATGTTAACTCAGTCTTTTTCTCTCACTCTAACCCTGCCTCGGTCTTTCACACTCTCTCACTCTCTCTTACTCTATGTCACTTATACTTACTAATTCACTTCCACACACACACACACACATACATACAATGCCACATACAAACACACATGCTCAAGCATACACACTGTAAGAAATTGGATGACAGGGGGAGGGGGTTTAAGCCCTTTTTCAAACAGCAACCATAATTCTTCTCAGGGTGATGTTAAAAGCAAACCCTAAATTAACCTGTGCTCAACCCTCAGGTATGTTGACACAGAGCAGTCAGGCTTAACTTGTGCAACTCTTCCAACAGTAGCACGGTAAATAAAGGAGACCAAAACACCAAAAATCCAGCCAGTAGAACCAGAGATCTTCAACTTTAAAGGTTTTATTAAAAAAAAAGTGCCAACTGTGGATTACTGTTGGTGCCTGACCGTGCCAAAGTAATAAGTTCACGCCACAGGTAGGCCTGGTGAACAAAGTACCTTCAATCCTGGTTTGTGGAGTGTTGTGAGGATCCATGTTAACAATGCATTGTGTAGCTGGAGTGATGTGTCAATTCCAAGATGTGACAAGGCTGCAGTGTGAGATCCTATTGTGTCATCATGGAGGATCCCATCCACAAGGGCTTGCGAAGCAAAGTCCTTATTTGGAATGCCATGCACATTTGGGCAATGCATAGATTCCGCAGAGCTGCGAGACTGCAATGCAGAGTCTGGCATCTTTGTTGAGGCTGTTGTCAATGAAGGATATGAGAGCCTGTGCTAAGGATGTGTTGCACAGTGGTGGTTTCAAGGGTGATGTGGATTGAAGCAGTTCCAGTCTTTGCAACAGGTTTAATCCCCTCAGCCGAGGAAATGCATCAGTTCTCCTGGATCCACTGAGGCTGTTCAAGCACCTTAGGCCCACTTCCAAGGGTTCAGGACTGAGATCGCACCACTTGGCTGGGAAGAATCACACATGGCAAAGTCCAGGTCCAAGGGCAACGTTGCTCTGTCACTGAGACTAAAGTCAGAAGGCCAGCCAACTAGCTCTTGGAGTCACTCTGGGGTTCTGGATTAAAGAGATGCAGATCCAGTCCTTCTCACACAGGCAGGTGAGCAGCTGGCATCAAGTCAACAAGGTAGTGGTTTAGCAGGGTGCAGTGCTGCAGAATTGCAGTACTTCAGCAGCACAGCAGTCCTTCCTCCTACAGAGTATCCACAGGTCAAAAAGTGTACTGAAGAGTTGGTGTCTGAGGTCCAGTATTTATACCCAGTGGTGTCTATGAAGTGGGGGAAGAGGTTTCTAGAGGTTACTCTCTGAAGTCCCCAGGCATCATGCTTTCCCTGTCATTGCTCCAGACTAACTACAAGAGGTGAGCAACCCTTTGTATGGAGGCAAGACACAGCCCATTCAAGTGTAGGTGGGACTGTGTCCAGCTCCTCCCCTCCATCCTGACAATCATGGCCCCTCCAGGCACATCTAAGCTCTCTATTGTGTGTGGCTGTCCAGAAGGAATACAAAAAGCTCAACTGTCATCTACATCCACTCATGTGATCCAGGAACAGGTCACAGGCACTAAATGGCTAAGGCAGGAAAAATGACAACTTTCTAAAACTAGCATTTTCAGAATTACAATTTCAAATCTGACATCACCACATGTTAGGATTTTACATTGTAATTCCAGAGACACCCAACATGAACAGGTAATTTGTTCCCATTTAAAAGTACACTTATAACATGTAATAAGGTAACTCCAATGTTAGTCCTAGGGAGAGGTAGGTCTTGCAATAGTGGAAAATGAACGTAAGAGTTTTCACCACCAGGACATGTAGAACTAAAAAGTACATGTCCTACATGTGATTCCAGAGACACCAAACATGCACAGGTTATATGTTCCCATTTACAAAATACGAGGCCAGAAAAATGGAGAATGAAGGCAAAATGTTTGGAAGAAGACTGCCCTAAGGCTGATAGGTCTGACAATACCTGCTTTCTCACACAGACTCACTCTCACCAACATGCATGCACACAACATGCATTTAAAGCCATTCTTTTTGTGGCCGATAATACCTGTGAAAGTCCTGTTTCAGATCCTGCTGCTCCCTTTTTTACACTAAAAGAGAATAATACATGACTCTACACGTGCAATCTGGACCATCTGTGCAGGTGGAGCATTCTTTCACTTTTTCCCTTTTGTCCTTTGATTTTCCCAGCATTATTCATTTTACTGACAGTTTATGCAACCTCTTCTCCATCAAAGTGCAAATCTGGTGCTCCTCAGGGACATTTTTTTATTTGTTTTGCAATTATCTTTCAGCCTATCGAACACCAGCATAAAATTGCATAAAACCTGTTGCTATCAGAATAAGGAGCTGAATATTGCCCATTTTGTTTTGGTGGCGAACAATACTGAAAACTCTGCTAGCCTGCCCTGCTACTGCTGACCTTGCATGCCATTGCCTGTGTGAGAGCCCTGAACCAGCCAATTAGGCCAAACGAAGGAAACCATCTAGTAATTCTTTCTTCCTACTCCCAGGGATCACAGGAAGAATACCTTAAGAACCTTAAAGACACAGGACAGCTTTTCCCTGGCTTTAATGTAGAAAGATGGACAATACTAATTTGGTTTAAGGTGGACGACAATGACAAGTTCAGAAGTGGTTAATGAAAACCCCATAGGGTTTGTAGCTTCTAATCAAGAAACAGAGATAGGGAAACGTTGGGGGACTTATTTGAAGCGCATGTTGTGAGGTGTTTAGTTTCAAATGCCCAAATAAATGAATTCAGTAAACTTTGCTGCTTGGTCAAAATTAAAAAAATGTATTGTTCATTCTCTCTTTGCCAATATCTCTTACAATTGGTTTGCATTTAAATATATGAAGGATCAGAAAACAGATGCTTCACTCTAGGCAAGAATAGGGACTATGGTTCTTTTTAAAACGGCTGGAAGTATATTAAAATAAGAGCAGGCCAGTTATTTGTACAATTCTACTGTATTTAAGTCACCAGCTTTAACCCACACGCGTTCAAAGCATTAAGTGGAATATTTAAGAGGGGATAATGGGGGTCATTACGACCCTGACGGTTGATGGAGAAGTTGCAGTTATACCGCCAACAGGCTGGAGCTAAAAAATTTGGAATTATGACCATGGCGGTTACCGCCATGGTCATCCGCCACTTCTCCGATCAGACCGCCATGGCGGAGACGACTGCTGGGCTGGAGACTTGGGTCTCCACCCGGCGGCCGTCACAAGACCGCCGGCGGTATCATGACCCGGCTCACCGCCATGGATTTCATGGGGTTTGGAACCGCCATGAAAATCCATGGCGGTAAGCACTATCAGTGCCGGGGAATTCCTTCCCTGGCACTGATAGGGGTCTCTATCCCCCCACCCCCACCCCAAGTCCGTCCCCAGCACACCCCATCCCCCTGCCACCCCCCAAAGCTGGCAGGACCCCCCTCCCCACCACTACCCCCGACATCACAACACAGACACACACCCGACACGCATGCAGACACCACCAACACACATTCCCGCACACACATAAACAAACATGCCAACAGACACACACACAGTCATACACACACACCCACATTCAGACATACACGCACACATCCATACAGACATACATACAGACACGCACACATTTCCATTCACACTACACCCCCGCATGCATACACGCACTCACACACCCCCTCTACATACTCACACGCACACCCCCATGCACTCACACATCACACAACACCCCCCCACCCCCTCCCCTAACGGACGATCAACTTACCTTGTCCGTTGATCTTCCGGGAGGGGACGGGATCCATGGGGGCTGCTCCGCCGCCAGCACCCCGTCAACAGAACACCGCCACGCCGAATCACGTTACGTGATTCCTTGGGCGGTATTCTGTTGACGGGGCGGTGGAGGTGGAGCAACCTCCACTTCCCCGCCATCCGCCAGTATGGCTGCTGGTGGCTCTCCGTCCGGAAAAGGATGGAGGGCTCCCAGCAGTCATAATATGACGAGCGGAAAACCGCCACCACTGGCGGTCTTCAGCACGGCGGTCCCTCTGCGGTCTTGTGAAGGCCAAGGTCGAAATTACCCCCAATGTATGCAAGGGAGGCGTACTGTCACTAGGAGGCCCTGCAAAAATGGTGCAGTGAAACCTAAAAGATTTCACTGTGCCATTTTTGGCGTCATTTTTAATGCCTGCTCAAGGGCAGGGGTTAAAATGACGCTCCCATTGTAATCTATTGGCCTCCTTGCACTTTGCTGCATTAGTGTCAAAACCTTTTGTAGTGTAGTAAAGCGCCACAATGCATTAAAAGTTTTGACGCTGTTGTGCTAATGACTGCCATGGTGTACTGTATCATAAATATGGCACAACCTTGGAGTCGATAGGTGCCGATAGAGGGGTGCAAGAAAAGTGGAGCATTATAGCTGATGCACCACTTTTTCTTAAATGTGGGCCTAAATGCATCATTATGGTTAAAGCAGGCCAATTTGCAGTAAGTGGCTCAATACCCGTAGCATGTTTGTGAGCCCCTGTCCTTAATCCAGGAGTATTCATCTGAACCTTCTGAAGCTCAGAACTCCACAAACGGACTGAAAAGGACGGTATGTGTCTGCAGCTAACATTAAAGAGATATCCAAGTTTGACGCTTAACTGAGACAACACGTTGGAAATTGTCTCAAAAACGGTGACTGAGGTTACACACTTGTCCCTCTTCATCTCCCTGACGATATTGCTACTTGGAATAATATACGAAGAACGATATCCAAATGATATAAACGCTTTGATGGGGCTGGGCTTCCTGATAGCAAAACGGCCCATCGCTAAACATTGGCTTTCCCCACAAATACCTATCACAAATGACAAGAGGGGGATAAACAGGTGTGCCATTTCAGACGAATCGATTTTTGAAAATAGATAGTGGCCTCAGAAACATGGAAGGATGTAGGATTCCTCGGTTGTTTATTCAAGTTTGCACACTTTGACAGGTAACCGGGTTAGCTTGCTGTCGGGAGATGTGTTTTGCTCCATTGAGTACATTCTGATGTTATTGAAATGAATAAAATAGTCCAGTTAGTGAGCACTGAAACTCGTAAAGAAAATCTGTGTTCGAAACATTAAGAAAACAGCTTGAGACTTGAAAATTAAATTCAATAAAGAGATGACAGTTTTGGTGGTATATATTTAGTTCAGTACATGTAGTCCTGTAGCTAATCTTGGTGAATGGAAAATTCTGCGTTATTATTTGTTTAATTGAAATGTGATGCTTAAACCCACACAATTATATACTGTATGATTAACGTAATTTGCATTTAGTCAAATGTCTAGAGGACACAGAACAAATCTGTAAAGTTGTGTTTTTTTGCTTCCATTTTTTATCTCCAGTGTAAATCTGAAATGAGTTACAGCTTGACAAAAATACTACTTCAAGTGGCCTGTAATGTGTAGTGTGCTTGAGCACCTGCCGCTGCAGCAAATATACTCGAAAAACAGCCCTCTGACTGTGACCGCTCCTGACCACCCACTTTAGAAAATAGAGCTCGGTGCACCAAACCTTGCTCACGCTTGCATTTCTGGAACTTTGTAGGAAACAATTCTGCAACGATTGGTGGAATTTGGCATTAAATCTGCGTTAGAAGTATAACGCGGAGTTGCCAAATTCTGTCAGTTGCTTGGGCAGAATGAAACATTCCACCCACCTCCTCGTTGTAGCATTATAGTCAAACGTTTTGTGCAAACTAACCTTTCAGCACAGTTTATGGAAATACACATTGGTCTAACCTTTTAGTATAAATGCTTTTGAATGGACACTGAATAATATTTCACTGTGCCAGATAAGGAATCCATGCATTTTTTAAAACTCTTTTTATGTCATCATCCTATGGACAAACAGTCACCATAACTTCAATGGGTTTAATGCTCCAAATTTCACCGCTCAGCTGCACAAGAGCCAGCAGTCTATGCTGTGTGATGAAACTGTACTGCAGCCCCATCACCAGTTTTTATTGGCCACATAATATAGCAGGCCTGCTCACTTCAGAACCAGTATCTGAAGCAGCAATCACCTGCACGGCTCAATAGCATGGTTAAACATGGGTGAGGCAATGGGGTGTACATGTTAAAAGGTGGTGATGAAGCAGAAAATGAAGGTTTTGATTTATTAACGCATAAACGTAGTGTGAAATAATCATGTGTGACATTAACCGAACTAATAAAGATTGTACGGGGACAAAATGTGCCCTTAGAGTAGTTTGCCAACATTTATAAGCGTGCTTCATATAACGTGGTGTATTAGAATTGCACTAATCCGACATAATCATAAACGTGTGCTACGATTTGCTTGTTTGAAATGTTTTAGCTTAGCATTACTTTAGAGGAGGCTTTGGCCTAGTGGCCTGGTCTCACGGTTTAGATGCTCGTATTTTTCCAATGTGCTATTAAACGTGTATTTCTGCTTGAAGCTGTACTTTTCCACAGAAACTGTTCACATGCTTATCTTAAAGTTTCGTGCCAGCCTGGCATATTTTCTCTTTAATTCAAGGTCGACTTGCAGGTGCGGACAATGGAGGCTCTGAACGTGAGCTAATTGGTAGACAATGTTGCGATTTGCGTACCCATCTCCAAGGATAATGTATGCTTAAGTAAAAGCTTGAGAACTGTCGTTTTTGATTGGACAATTTGAAGCTAACCTATGAACCCTCCAATGGAGACCCTACTGGATTCGAACTGTTGTCTATAAAACCCAGGTGCACGAGAAGAAGGTAGCCATTGCGCTATTTAGCGGCCATTACCCGGACACTACGCCATTTTGTAGACTTCGTAGCTATTATGGCCCACTTTGCTGCGACGCCATTTTGAGAGACTTTTGATGCTTTCTCTAATCGAGAGAAAGAGACTTTAATGATTCTTGCCCTAGAGACTTTAACTTTGAAATACCCTTTGCATGAAGTAGTAGTTTTACCTTGCCGCCGTGAGGCAATTGTCCCGTTCACCCCTGCCCCTTTGTCCCGTCCCATGCTGATCAAGAAACGATACCTGTGAGACGAAGACTTCATTGATTGCTGATCGTAATTGGTAATTATGAAAGGAAATTGTACAATTGCATTGTGTTTCTTTTAGGTAACCAACTGCTGATTTTGATAAGAGCCCTAGCTAGGAGTTTTCTAAATTTATGTTGCTAAATTGTTTTTGCATGAAGTCCCACATGCCGATGCTAATTTGAGGTTAGATGAGGTTTCCATATATCGCACGATGCAATTTGAGATCTTGTTATGCTGACTAAATGTACGCAATTAGCCCATTACAGATTATCGTATTAGTGCTTTGCATTGCCATTATCGAATGCCTTGTGATTCAAATGCTACATAGATTACACTTGTTTCGACGTTATGGACAGCTATTAATGTTCATTTATGTTTATCATTTGGTGTTGAGACACATTTATATTGTGCTAGCTTTGTTAATATAGGGAAATAAATTCACTAACTTTGCAATAAACTGGTGTGGTTATTCCTGACTGAAAGGTCAGGGTTCGCCGAAATGTATTCTGGATTAATCATTAAGTGTTATGTTGATCAAGGTATTGCTTATGTTCGTTATTGATTATTGATTTGAGGCGACTGATCGATTAAGAGTACAGAGAGTTCCCACTTAGTCAAAAGATTCATCGACCTAAAGAGCGTCCGAACACAGGAAAATTGTTACTACGGTTCGCTCTATCAGTAGATGGTAGCAGAGGACGGTTTCGTCTTTTGGGACCCTGTACTAGTAGAGTACATGGTGTCGGATTAACGGTTACGCATTTTGACACCCCACTTGAGAAGTTGAATTAGATTTTTCTTGGATAAAACTGATTGACAGAATGATGATGGGCTAGGTCCACCGTGACTTTCCCGGGATCTCGGAGCTTGCGAATGGAGAGAACGGAGGTGTGGAAACAGCGTTGGCGGTACTAGTGATGGTATGAGTGAAGTTAGGGTTTTGCGCTTGCACAGCTTATTGCCGCAGGGTGTGTGAAAAGGTTGAAAGGATTTTTTTCTTTTAAAGGATAGCGGAGGTGCGACTCCGGGTGTAGAAGTAGAGAAGTCGTCGAACTTCATAGAAATAGCGGAGGTGCGGCTCCGAGTGTGAGAGTAGGGAAGTCGTCGAACTTCATGTGCGTGTGGCGCTTTGTGCATAAAAAGGTCCACGTGGTTGTTGTTGTTGAGACGGGCCCTGCGAGGTCAAGAGACTCCGGAGTATGTTGACCCATGTTGTGGTCTGGGCGGTTTAGTAGGTTGATCGGGCGTGGTCAACGAGTCAGTACGTGTGTTAGGGAGTGAAAGAAACTTCGACTTCGGGCTTTGACAAGATTCTAAGTGCACTAGAACAGATCATTGACAAGTTGAGAGTAGGTCTGCAGGTCAGATTTGCTTGCGAACGTGGGGACCGAGAAAGACGGAATAGCGGCCGAGGCTAGTGAAAGGTCCCTAAGGTCCTGAAGCGATTGTGTTACCCTTCCTGTAGTAAACCGACAGATCTGTTTTAGTTTTTGGTAGCTCGCGATACATGCAAGAAGTTGTTACGGGAGGAGCTGAATGAAGGAAGACTAGCCGCGAGGCTTTGTCAGCCGCAGTGTGTGTGAGTGTGACGTCACTAGGAGCCGCGCTGGGATAGGTTGGTTGGAGGGAAGGGTCGCGCACGGATTGGACGCAGTCCGTGGGGCTCGTTTGGAAGGGGAAAGGCAAGCGAAGAGTATTCCGGGAATTAAAGTCACCTATTGATTACAAATTTTGTGGAATAAAAGTGACCTATTGATTATAAACTTGGTGAAATAAAAGACGAGAAAATGAAATTCCTTAAAGCATTTAGGAGCGCGATGAAGGGGGAGTCTTACATTAAAGCGAGCGTAGGAGAGGAGACGCCGCCCGAAGGTACTCCAGCTTACATTGTAATGGAGGAAAAAGGGGTAGCTCCGTGTCTTTGGCTAAAGCAATGGCACAAACTGACAGAGAAACATGGGAGCGTAGCGTTCCCGATACATGGGACATTCAATATAAGGATTCTAGAGAATTTGAGATTCACGATGTATGACATGAAGGTGCCTCCAAGGCCAGCACAGTTTGAGGCTCTAGCGATCTGGGAATTAATGGCTAGACAGCAACAAAAGAATAAGTTTGAAACAAGGATGAGGAAGGTAGAAAAGACACTAGCGGATGCTAGGTGGGATAATGCGCAGAAGGTGTGGAGGTCAGATGTATTGCAGGGGATAAAATTGTTTCCCGCAATTACTAAGGAAGAAGAGGAGACAGGTAAGAAAGCTACCTGTAAGACAGACAGGAAGTGTTCGAAGGATAGAGAGGACGAGGAAAAGTTGAGAAGAGAAGAGGAGTTAGAGGATGAGGAGTTAATAATGCAATTGCTGAACGACCGTCCACCACCTTATGCAGAGAATGGACAAGGTCCAAGTACCAGTTCTGCCCCTCTGGCACCGGTACAGAACAGTGAAACCCAGAGTTCAGGAGCGTCATCGGGATCTAAGGACCCGAGTTTACTGTTCACCCCGCAGATACCGCAGGTTAGGAGAATATATCCAGATGTGCCCATAATGAAACCAGCAGAAAATTATCAACCGCAGATGCCAGGGTACTACAGCAGTGACAATAGTGGAGGAATGGTTCTAGAACAAACAGTAAGGGGAGTACAGAATGGTCACAACCCAATAATGACACAGGCTGAATCAACTCAGTTTATGATGCCTCAAAAGCAGATGCAGGGAGGAAACGCACATGCTCAGATGACGGGGAGTCAGATGGGCATGCCGGCAATGATGACCCATAGTATGGGAATGAACATGCCTCAGAACATGGGAAATGGACAGAACCCAGATGCGATATCACTACCTATTACTGTAGGTCCACCGGTACCTCTGTACAGTCAGCCTAACTTAGGTATGAGCGGTCAGGGATCAATACTGCAGAAGGGGACAGAAAGGAGGTGCATAGAGAACACTCCAGGGATAACTCCTATAGCGGCTCAGCCAAATGGATCTGGATCCTTGATGGAGTTTAGTCCCATATGTGCTCAGTCTACACTGGTGAGGTCGAGTCCCCCACTGATAATACCTTTAACATCGAATACTGAAAAGTTGCCGCAACCATCAATGGCAGTCGATGTGAATGTTACACTGATGGGGGTAAATGCGCAACAGCTGACACAGTGGTTCAACAGTTTAAATTCCACACAAAGTTCAGCCAGTGGGAAAGGAGAAGACTATATGAATAGGGTCAGGTTGAACATGGAAGCACAAGAATTGGTGGAAGGGACTATGGGTGTAAATAGGTTAGAATCCTACACGGAAGAAGAGCTGAGGTATCTATGTCCCAGGATTACGAAAGAAGTGAACAAGGTACATAAGGGCTTGCAGGAAGTAGCGGACAGAAACGGGATTGACATAGGCAAGACGAAACACTTGAGCAGGAGCTATAGGTTGGATTTTGGGACCACAGATTTTGAACACATGAGGTCAGCAGGTATGAAGGCACACCTTAGAGAATTGTTGCAGAGTGCCCAAGTGTGGAGGTGCTTAGACAAGTGGGAAAGCAGGTGGGTAAAGAGGAAGGATAAGAGGAGGGACAGTGCTACAGAGCACAACGAGAAAAGACCGCAGAGCAGCGAGACAGTAACCATGTTACCAATGAGGGAGACAGCAGGGGGAAAATTAATACATGTACCATGGCACAGAAGCGACATTCAGTCATTTACGGATGATTTTCCCAAACTGAGAGAGAAGCCGATTGAATGGTAGGTTGAATGGAAAGACTGATAGGTTTGTGAAGCTTGCAAAATGTCTCTGGGAAGACCTGAACACTCTCTTTGAGATTGTGGTTCCGGCAGATTTGTGGGAGGATTGCAAAAGAGCTGTAGGTTGGCCGACAAGTGAACCAGAGAGAGACAGAGAGACGGGTGCACCATCACCTATGGTGATGAGTTTGTACTATAAGGTGATTGAGCATTTGAAGACGAAGGTGGCCGCGAAAAATGTGGATTGGCAGAAGATTGATCGAACTGCCCAAGAGGCTAAAGAATCGATTCATAGTTACTATGAGAGGTTGTTGAAGGCGTTTAAGAACTACAGTGGCACGGAAACAATCGAGGCGAAGGATATGCTTCATTTTGTGTTCAGATTTGTGGAAGGGTTGAGACCAGAGATAAGTCAGATGATAAAGTCGCATTTGATTTGTTGGCAGTCTAAACCGATTGACGAGGTCTTGACTTATGCGAAATACTGTAGCGACGAAATTGAGGTGAAACAGAAAAAGCTGAAAGAGAAGGTGATGATGATGCAACTTAAAGCAGCTCAGACAGGTCTGCAAGGTTTGCAAGGGATGCAAGGGTTCCAACAGCAGGTACCGCAGCCGCAGCCGCAGTTGCAGGGAAACATGGCGTTTCAGCCACAGGCGAGAGGCAGAGGCAGAGGAGGTTTTGTGAATAATGGTCCGGATTTAAACACTGTTGTGACGGGTGTGCAGGCAATGAAGAAGGTGATGCCGTGTCACGTGTGCGGAATTGTCGGTCATTGGAAACGCGAGTGCCCGATGGTGGTGCAGGAAGGTGCAGGTGTTGGTCAGCAAAACAATGATGTCAATGCATTTCAGACAATGAGAGGACCGAAAATGAGAGGTCCAAACCCAAATTTTCAGACCATAAATCAATTGCAGGGACTACAACCTATGCAGCCGCAGCAGATGCAGATGCCTCGTATGCAGATGACGCAAATGCAGCCGATGCAACAGCAGTTACCCATGGTACCTAATCAGCAAATGCAAATACCTTTGCACCAATGAGTCAGCAGCAAGTGATGGTTCCTCCACAGGTCTCGGGTCAGGTAATGAGTACAAATGGCACCATACAACAGTTCCCATTACACAGTGAGAGTGGAATAAACAATGTATGGGAGAGTGAAAGCTCAGAAGAGGAAGGAGATTGTGTGCTTGCAGCATCCTTAGAAGTTGATCAAAAGGGTCCGTATGTAGAGGGAAGAGTAATGGGTCATCGTGTTTCATTCTTGGTGGACACGGGAGCCACACGGTCAACTGTTAAGAGCAGTGAAGTACCAAATTTGCCACTCTCAGGGAGCACAGTTCAAGTGGTGGGAGTAGCAAACAGGCACCTGACGAACCCAATAACAGATCCGGTACCAGTCAGCATCGGTAACTATCAAGGGGTGCATCAGTTTGTGGTATGTGACTCAAGCCCGATAGCACTGTTAGGGAGAGACCTATTGTGCAAGCTGGGATGTTAGATCATGTGTTCGAACGAAGGAATAACAATCCAGACGAGCAGTGATGGGGAGGAAGAGGATAGTGTAGAGGGGGATGAAATGGAAACGGTCGATGAAGAGTATCCTCTGATTTGCCTTTTCCCGATGATAACTGAAGAAGATATTCCAGCCGAATTACGAGAAACAGTCGGAAAGGAAGTGTGGGACATGACAGGGAAAGAGGTGGGATTGATGAAAGGAGTGGAACCAGTGAAAGTGACGGTAAAGCCCAATGCGATCTTTCCCCAGACCCCACAATACCACATGCCACAAGATACCCTCATGAAAGTTGCCCAACTCATTGACGAATTTGTGAAACAGGGGGTACTGAAAGAAGTGTTAAGCAGTCCATGTAATTCACCAATAATGGGACTAATAAAGCCAAGTGGAAAGGTCCGACTTGTGCAAGACTTGAGGAAAATAAATGACATCATAGTCAAATGCTGCCCTGTTGTACCGAATCCAGCTGTGATAATGTTTCAAATTCCTTGCGATGCTGAGTGGTTCTCAGTCATCGATTTGTCACAAGCATTCTTTTCTGTGCCTCTTCACGAGGACAGCCAATTTCTCTTTTGTTTCAAATTCCTAGACAGAGTGTACAGTTGGTGTCGAATTCCTCAAGGGTTTTCTGAATCACCGTCAATATTCAATCAGGTTCTAAAGAAAGACTTGGAAGATTTAGAGTTGCCATTCGAGTCAACCCTAGTACAGTACATTACTGGTTGCATCAAAGACAGAAAGTGGCTGCACAGCCGATACCATTGCTCTGTTGAACCATTTGGGAAGGAATGGACACAAGGTGTCTCCTTCCAAATTGCAGTTCTGTCAGAAGAAAGTGAAATACTTGGGTCACCAGATAGAGAAAGGGTCACGGAGAATAATGAAGGAAAGAATTACAAGTGTACTTCAAATGAGTCCGCCCAAGACGAGAAAGGAGGTGAGGAAGTTCTTGGGAATGGTGGGCTACTATCGACAGTGGATTCCCAACTTCTCGACTCTAGCGAAGCCTTTACTGAAACTGACCCAGAAGGATGCTTTGGATCAAATTGAGCTGAAAGGAGATGAGATGGATGCCTTTGTCGAATTGAAAGAGTGCATGTGCAGGGCTCCAGCTTTAGGTATGCCTGATTACACAAAGCCTTTCACACTGTTTTGCCATGAACGTGATGCATGTTCTTTGTCTGTCTTGACTCAAGCCCATGGTGGCGTAAACAGACCAGTAGCGTATTTTTCAGCTACTTTGGATCCGGTCGCAGCAGCACTCCCAGGGTGTTTGCGCGCCGTAGCAGCAGTTGGTATCAGCCTCACTCAGAGTGAAGGAATAGTGATGGGACACCCAGTAACAGTCATGGTCCCTCACTCAGTTGAGATACTTTTGACCCGCTCCTGAACGCAACACATGACCGGAGCAAGACTCACAAGGTATGAAACGATTATTCTGGGCTCACCGAATGTGCAGCTGAAAAGGTGCACTACGTTGAATCCAGCAACCTTGCTTCCTGGAGAAAATGTCGAAATTGAGAACGCTGAAGACGTCGAGCATGACTGCCTTCAGGTGACTGAATTTTGCACAAAACCCCGACCGGACATTAAAGATACTAAGCTTGATGAAAATGACCAAATTCTTTTTGTTGATGGTTCATGTCTAAGAGATGGGATGGGGATTTTGAAAGCAGGATATGCTGTATGTACTGTAACAGGGGTCTTGGAAGCGGGATGGCTCCAAGGAGTCTATTCTGCACAAGTAGCAGAACTTGTAGCCCTCACCAGAGCATGTCAACTGTCTGCATTGATGAAAGTTACTATTTACACTGATAGCCAATATGGGTTTGGGATTGTGCATGACTTTGGACAACTATGGTCACAGAGAGGTTTCCTGACTTCTTCAGGATCACCAGTGAAAAACGGGGAAAGAATAAGGGAATTGTTACATGCCATTCAAGTACCAGCTGAAGTTGCAGTGGTAAAGTGCAGTGCTCACACGAAAGGACAGGACTATGTTTCTCTGGGAAATGCATATGCGGATCAAGTCGCAAGATTTTGTGCCTTGAACTGTATATTACTCAGAGATCAATGGAATTCAATAAGTGAGCCAGAACTCGAACCAGCTGAAGCATTTGCCTTGAAGGTCGTAGATACAATAGAGGAACTAAAAGCACTACAGAATAATGTCAGGGAGGATGAAAGAGATTCCTGGATTAAATCACAATGTATAAAGAGACAAGACGAGTTATGGGTTTCACATGAGGGAAAATTTGTTTTGCCAAATGGTCTCTTATCACAGCTTGCGCGGTTCTATCATGGGCAAGCTCACCTAGGGAGAGATGCCATGATAAGATTGTTCAAAACTGATTGGTTTAACCCCAGATTTCGTCAAGCTGCAGAAGCAGTTTGCCATCGATGTGTCACTTGCCAGCAGATGAACCCAGGAAAGGGAACAGTTGTGAACGCGAGTCACATTGGGAGGGCAAGCGGTCCTTTTAGTCGTATGCAGATGGACTTCATTGAGATGCCTGTGCATGGAGGTCTGAAATATGTGTTGGTGATCGTGTGCATTTTTAGTCACTGGATTGAGGCATACCCCACACGTAGAAATGACAGCCTTACAGTTGCCAAGCTATTATTGAGAGAGTTGATACCACGTTTCGGATTCCCGATCTCTTTAGAATCAGATAGGGGAAGTCACTTCAACAACGAGGTGATAAAGTTACTTTGCGAAGCGCTGAACATTGAGCAGAAACTGCATTGTAGCTATCGCCCTGAAGCATCAGGACTGGTGGAGCAGATGAATGGTACACTGAAATCAAGAATGGCGAAAATATGTGCATCAACAAATTTGAAGTGGCCTGACGCATTGCCCTTAGTGCTAATGTCAATGAGAAACACTCCTGATAGAAAGACTGGATTGTCTCCGCACGAAATTCTCATGGGCAGGGCTATGAGACTTCCTGCAGTTCCCGCAAACGCGCTTTTGAATATTACAGATGATATGGTGTTAGACTACTGCAAAGGTCTGGCTGACGTGGTTCGCTCTTTCTCTCACCAGGTGGAAGCGACCACCTTGCCACCGATCCAAGGTCCAGGACACGCACTGAAAGCAGGTGACTGGGTCGTGGTAAAGAAGCACGTGAGGAAGTCGTGTCTGGAACCCCGTTGGAAAGGCCCTTTCCAAGTGATCCTGACGACAACTACCGCTGTGAAGTGTGCGGGGGTTCCCAACTGGATTCACGCCAGTCACACAAAGAAGGTGTTGTGTCCCACAGATGAGGAAGTTGAAGCGCTGAAATTGCCAGTGCCTGATAAAACAGTGCCGAGTGCTGAGACAGGACAAAAGTGAACTGAAAGCGAACAAGCAGAAGCAGGAGAGAAAGAGATATTGTTGGAGGGCGAAGAGTCCGACTCACTTGGGGAAGACCAAGGAGAAAGTTCAGACAGCGACGAAGAAGCTGCAGGTGACAAAGAGCCTGAAGCAGCTGAGGGTAGCAAAAAGCCTGAAGCAGCTGAAGGTGACAAAGAACCTGAAGCAGCTGAAAGTGATACAGAGCCTGACGAAAGTAACGGTGACGAAGGGCTCGAAAAATGTGAAAAAGCAGGAGAGCCTGATCAGAAGGGGGCTTTCCCAGAAACAGACAATACAGAAAAAGAAAAAGAGAACGTGATCGATTCCCCTGAAGGAGGGGACAAGGCAGAGCAGAACGAAAAAGTTCAAACTTCTACAGAAAAGGTCGCAGGTCCATTAAATGGACATGGTGCAAAGAGGAGACTAAGTATATCACCAGTAAAACAAAGGTCTGGAGAAGGTTTGAACGACGGAGAAAGGCCAAAAGTAAAAGAGAAAAGAAAAGAAGTGTCTGTCGTGGTACCAACCTCGAGTGAAGAAAAGGACTTGACAAAAGAGGAAAGTACCAGCGAGGCAGAATCGAAAAGAGAAGCAAAACTGAAAAGGAAAAGGATACCAAACAGGAGATATTCTGGTCCTGAATGGGCATATGCAGTCAATGACGATTGGACTGACGAGTTTGTATCTGTAAGCATCGAGAACGAAGAAGAGGAAGAGATACCAATAGAAAAGAAAAGCTTTATGGACAGTGTTGATTGAAAGGGTGATAAATGATATTGCTTGCTACAATCTAACGTGAAACAAAACAACCAGCTGAGACATTGCTAAACCGGATGAGACATTTGCTAAACCGATAAAGACTGAGTTATTGCCGAATTGAGACAAATGCTGCTAACCGATAAGTGACTTGGCCTTTGGAGAAGACGGTGTGAACATTGCGCTCGCTCAGCTTTGTAACTGAATTGCTAAATAGTTTCATTTATAAGTGCTTCTAGCTCTCTGATTCTGTACAGATCATGACGCAAAACAATAGAAAGAAATATTGTAAATATGTGTGTATAGGCTTGGTAGTTACATGTGTACTAATAATAATGGCAATTGTACTTGGAATGCATGGAAAGGGTGAGAATGAGAATATTGAGGCTTCTACTATTGCTCCTGTTACTGTCACTGAACTAACCGCATTGAAAAGGCTAGCACTGGATGAGAGACTCTTGCATGATAGGAAAGAGCTTTCGTATAACGTTTTCTATCGCTTACTAACAGAATATGTTGAGACAATGGATGCGAAAGATTGTTATGTGTGTACCCAGATACCGACATCAGTGAAGGAAGGGGTGACATATCACCACATGCCTCTTACATACGGGATTACATGTAGTATAGTAATGTCTAGGTTTTATGGTCAAACTAACATACAGTATTTTTACTCAAATTATGATGTTACCTTTGCTTATGTTCCTATAATAGCACAGCTAAGCCAGACTGCAAAAGATTGGGATGCAAAAATTATGAGGGAATTTTTCGAGCCAATGCTACCTTTTGAAACGGCTCACGCTCATAGGGAAAATCTTACCTGCTCACTCTCTGCAGTAGAGATAAGCTTTTTAGATCGCACAGATGATAGAAGGGCTCAAATGAAGTCGAAATTAGAAAAGGAGTTACATAAGAGGACTTCAGTAGATAATTATGATTTTGCTGCAATAAAGACACAAGGGAAAATTGCTTTAGACGCTTGGCATGTAGGGAAGTTTTGTATATATCGAGGTGAATCTTATTATGACAACATTTTTGTAGGGGCGAGTGAGTGTAAACACACGTTTATCTTTAAGGCCAAATGGACATTCATGATGGACGGACTTGACCCTGTCATTCCAGGTGTATATTACATTTGTGGGTATAATGCCTATTATCGTCTTCCAAAGGGATGGTGGGGAAGATGTTATTTGGGTATAGTGTTCCCAAAGGTTTATCAACTGGATGACCTATCGATGATTCAAAAGACATCTGGATCCCATCGTATCCAGAAAAGAGAGACCGCAGCTGCTGTGGTAGGTGATATATTTGGAGCCATGATTCCTTCATTGGGAGTTGTGCTGAATTCCATCAAAATAAGAAAGTTGTCTACTATAGTGGATAACATGTTGACAAAGTTTTCAGGTGCTATAATCCTGATAGATGCTGAACTTGCAGCGGAAAGAGCTATGACCCTTCAAAATAGGCTTGCTTTAGACATTCTTTTAGCAAAGGATGGTGGTGTTTGCAAAATGCTTGGTGCAAGACACTGTTGTACCTATATACCTGACAATAGTGTGAAAATTAAAACTATGCTTGCTAATCTAACAAAAGAAAGTGCAGATTTGAAGGAACTGAAAGAACCAGGAGTGTGGGAGAAGGTTGGAAAAGGACTTGCTTCAGTGGGACATTGGATTGGGGGAATTTGGAATGGAATATTGTTAAAAATAATAGAGGGAATTTTAATAGTGATAATTTGTGTATTTGGAATTTGGGGAATAAAAAGGGGAATAATAATGATTATGGAAAGAATTAAAAGAAGAAAGGAGGAGAAAATTATGAAAAGAATGGCAGAAGAATACAAAGCGCAAACTAGGGGAACTAAAAGGAAAAGGGAACTGACAGAATTTTAATGGAATAAAATTTGTGGGCTAAATTTGTGTGATGACAAGTAGTCATCAGAGGAGGGATTGATGAAGCAGAAAATGAAGGTTTTGATTTATTAACGCATAAACGTAGTGTGAAATAATCATGTGTGACATTAACCGAACTAATAAAGATTGTACGGGGACAAAATGTGCCCTTAGAGTAGTTTGCCAACATTTATAAGCGTGCTTCATATAACGTGGTGTATTAGAATTGCACTAATCCGACATAATCATAAACGTGTGCTACGATTTGCTTGTTTGAAATGTTTTAGCTTAGCATTACTTTAGAGGAGGCTTTGGCCTAGTGGCCTGGTCTCACGGTTTAGATGCTCGTATTTTTCCAATGTGCTATTAAACGTGTATTTCTGCTTGAAGCTGTACTTTTCCACAGAAACTGTTCACATGCTTATCTTAAAGTTTCGTGCCAGCCTGGCATATTTTCTCTTTAATTCAAGGTCGACTTGCAGGTGCGGACAATGGAGGCTCTGAAAGTGAGCTAATTGGTAGACAATGTTGCGATTTGCGTACCCATCTCCAAGGATAATGTATGCTTAAGTAAAAGCTTGAGAACTGTCGTTTTTGATTGGACAATTTGAAGCTAACCTATGAACCCTCCAATGGAGACCCTACTGGATTCGAACTGTTGTCTATAAAACCCAGGTGCACGAGAAGAAGGTAGCCATTGCGCTATTTAGCGGCCATTACCCGGACACTACGCCATTTTGTAGACTTCGTAGCTATTATGGCCCACTTTGCTGCGATGCCATTTTGAGAGACTTTTGATGCTTTCTCTAATCGAGATAAAGAGACTTTAATGATTCTTGCCCTAGAGACTTTAACTTTGAAATACCCTTTGCATGAAGTAGTAGTTTTACCTTGCCGCCGTGAGGCAATTGTCCCGTTCACCCCTGCCCCTTTGTCCCGTCCCATGCTGATCAAGAAACGATACCTGTGAGACGAAGACTTCATTGATTGCTGATCGTAATTGGTAATTATGAAAGGAAATTGTACAATTGCATTGTGTTTCTTTTAGGTAACCAACTGCTGATTTTGATAAGAGCCCTAGCTAGGAGTTTTCTAAATTTATGTTGCTAAATTGTTTTTGCATGAAGTCCCACATGCCGATGCTAATTTGAGGTTAGATGAGGTTTCCATATATCGCACGATGCAATTTGAGATCTTGTTATGCTGACTAAATGTACGCAATTAGCCCATTACAGATTATCGTATTAGTGCTTTGCATTGCCATTATCGAATGCCTTGTGATTCAAATGCTACATAGATTACACTTGTTTCGACGTTATGGACAGCTATTAATGTTCATTTATGTTTATCATTTGGTGTTGAGACACATTTATATTGTGCTAGCTTTGTTAATATAGGGAAATAAATTCACTAACTTTGCAATAAACTGGTGTGGTTATTCCTGACTGAAAGGTCAGGGTTCGCCGAAATGTATTCTGGATTAATCATTAAGTGTTATGTTGATCAAGGTATTGCTTATGTTCGTTATTGATTATTGATTTGAGGCGACTGATCGATTAAGAGTACAGAGAGTTCCCACTTAGTCAAAAGATTCATCGACCTAAAGAGCGTCCGAACACAGGAAAATTGTTACTACGGTTCGCTCTATCAGTGGCGATGACCACCATTGATGCACCAAGCTGCGATGCTGTCAGATGAACTTGTCTATAGGATTTCAACAATTCCCTTTGCGACATCAGGCAGTGGGACAAAGGGATGGGCAAAAAGAAGTGTTGGAATAGTGTTTAGGCTCCCGTCCTGATTAATACATCTGCAGTTTGTTTAGGACCATGTTCTTTTTATGTTTCTGCCATTCTGCAGAAGAAATCTTCACCATACTGGATACCAGTGTGGGCCACTGAAATTGGTTTCCATCTAGACACTGTCATTTGACTGTTGCACTGAAAACATTGCCCAACACCAGAACAGTACTGGTTCCCTCTATTTTTTATAGATACGTCCGACAGGAACTGTGTTCCCACACAACTATTTGATGCTTTGCTCTTCACCATCCACTCCCTTTGCTGCAGTATACTGATATCTAGGCCATTATTATGAAATTAAGTGAGAAAGGGCTTTAAGATACACAAATGTCTTGAAGTTATCATGGTCAGTGGGCACAACCTTCACAGACAGCGGGCCTGATTTCAAATGGGAATTCTACATGCTGAAATCTCAGCACACTGCAATTTCAGCCTATCAGTGAGTAAAGATCTCCACATTAATGTTAAGCAGCGATTCAAGTGAAATTTGCACCCATTTGTAGAACCCAGTCCCATACCATATGTTTGGTGGTGGGCTATTGCACTTTGGGTATGAATGATTTCTTTGATTTATAGAGGGTAGCTCTGCTTGCCATGCACGGGTGATCAAAACGAAACAATTCAATATGAAAAGTTTTTTCTTTCTTTTGCAGAAACCGAGTCATTTTAGAAAAATGTTCTTATGGAATGTGATAATGCGTCCTAACCTTGTTAATTTAACTTACAGGGGGACTCGTTTTAGGCCAATTAATCTTTTGACCATGTTTGGGGACTTCCCAGATCGAGATATCAGCCTAGCATTTCAATCAATAGATCAATAACCTAATCAATGTTCACAATAACTAGTCAATCAAACTAATCAATAACATTTAATAAGAATGAAACACACCATGACCTTTCAGCCATTAGTAACCACACACAATCTAGTAAGAGTTAGGATATTTATTCCCTATTAGTTACACTCTAGTATCATATTTATTAGTCGCAATATTAAGAAGCACATCAATACCACTATAACTTGGCAACTTGAGTAAGACTTTATCAAAGCATAAGTCATGAACATTAGAGTGAAACATGACGTTAACATGAGTCAACTTTAGCAGAGTATCATTAGTACATTATTCAACAAAGCAAGGATTCAGTCATTTGTCTATTTGCACCTGATATCAGTGAACTCCTTAACTAACCTCTAAATAGCATCAGCATGTTGGGCTTCATGCAAAAACAATTTAGCAACATGAATTTGGAAAATATCTAACTATGGCCTCTATCAAAGAGCAGTTGGTACCTAGAAAGAAAAGGCAAACAGACAATTACAATTTATCAGCAGATAGTTACCCATCCAAATGGGTCAGCATGCTGGATCAGTCTTCGTCCTCAGGACATCAGTTGATTCGCCATCAGCCAGGATAGAACAGGTAAGTCTCAGTAGGGCATAGCAAGAAAACTCTTCCTTCATAAGGAGGAGAAGTGCATATCAGGCAAGGAATAAGGTAAGGACGGTTTAAGGGATAAGACAAAGGGGGTCATTACAACCCTGGTGGATGGCGGAGAACCGGCGGTAAGACCGCCAACAGGCTGGCGGTCTTACCTTGGTGAATTATGACCATGGCGGTTACCGCCATGGTCATCCGCCGGTTCTCCGTCCCGCCTGCCAGGGCAGAGACGACCGCTGGGCTGGAGACCTGGGTCTCCAGCCCGGCGGCCGTCAGTATACCGCCGGCGGTATTTGGACCCGGCTTACCACCGTGGATTTCCAGCGGTTTCAACCGCCATGAAATCCATGGCGGTAAGCACTATCAGTGCCAGGGAATTCCTTCCATGGCACTGATAGGGGTCTTCCCCACCCCCACCCCCACCCCGACTCCCTCCCCTACACCACCCACCACCCCTGCCACCCCCCAAAGGTGACAGGGCCCCCCTCCCCACCCCGACCCCCAACATAACATTATTCACACACACCTGACACGCATGCAGGCACCACCAACACAGACACTCACACCCCTGACATACATGCCTACATCCACACACACAGTCAGACACGCACACCCACATTCAAACATACACGCACACATCCATACAGCCATACCCACAGCCATACACGCACTCATTCCCATACACACAACACCCCCGCAAGCATACACGCACCCACACACCCCGTCTACATACACACACACACACACACACACCCCCATGCACGCACACAACACACAACACCCCCACAGCCCCCTCCCCTAACGGGCGATCGACCTACCTGGTCCGTCGATCCACCGGGAGGGGACAGGAGCCATGGGGGCAGCTCCGCCGACACCACACCACCAACAGAACACCGCCACGGCGAATCACAGGATGTGATTGGCTGATCGGTGTTCTGATGGCGTGGAGGTGGAGCAACCTCCACTTCCCCGCCGCCCGCAAGTATTGCTGTTGGCGGCTCTCCGTCGGAATAACGATGGAGAGCAGCCAACAGTCATAATACGCCGAGCGGCAAACCGTCTGCACAGACGGTCTTCCGCACGGTGGTCCCTCGGCGGTCTTGCAAAAAGTCCGCTGAAGTCATAATGACCCCCAAAGTCTCTCAGAAGGCAAAGTATGGCAGAGTGATAGCTCAGTACTGGCTCCGTAATGGCTGATTTCTCCTTGGGTCACGGCGTTATATCAAAGTTGTCGAACAAGTCTCTAATTTCCCATTGGGCAATATTTGGTGCATCGTTATCTCTGTCCAATAATCCATCACACACCTTACTAGAATCTTTACCTAAGACAGTTCTCATGCAGTCTATTGGCTCCTGTGATTGACGTCTTCAACTGGTGGAATGTCAGGTAAGAAAAGTTACACTTGTTTCTCCAGTCAGTAGTTCCATTGTCTAGTCCAGACGACCTTGTACATGTTGCGCATTACACTGTTGCATTCGGCAAGAATGTCTCCTTGAGCAAGTCGGGTCTCATGAGAAAGAATTTACTACAGCTACACACATATCTCTAGCTTCTGTAAAAGTACAGCTTAGTGTCCTTCAGGAAGGCAGCACATTGCACGTTAGGAAAACACAGTTAATATGAGACGAGGCAGCTAGGCCCAGACCCTTACTAACTAAGGCCTAGTAATTAACTTAGCAGAACCTTAATACATAACTCTAATTAGGATACTTTAATACAAAACCATACATGAGCACATTATTAATTCATTATTAGTCAGTTTCATTAATCATCATATACATTGGTGGCCACTCCCCGTGGGCACATTTCAAACACATGCATTAGTACTACATTAACAAATTTTATGCGGTTTCGTTAGACATTATATTGCAAGCTTTTCATGTTAATATTGATTATAAAAGTCACACTCCAACAAATGGGATAACTGGATGTCACTGATCAAAGTAGTTCTGCTTTGAACTAAGTGTGAAAATTAAGTAGGTTTATTTAATAGGTCGCTTGGGATAAGGTGGGGGATAACCTATGTGTGTTACAGTTTTTTCAGTTTGGGTTTTTCCCAAATATGTGATTGCTGTTATACAACAGACATTTAATGTAAGTGCATGTTAAATTATGTTTTAAATATGTTTTGTTATGTCTATGATGGTTAAGATTTGTTTTTTTATCTTTATTTATGCCAACTAAATGTAATGTAAAAGGTGTTGTAAATGTTTTTTAACAGCCCTGAAGAAGTCCCTATGTTTGTAGGTGTGCCCAAGTTCACATTTGAAGACTGTGTCCATGTTCAATGCAAGCAAGTAATGAAGAATAAACACTTTGGTTGACATCTGCTCCGTGGTAGTCTTTGCTACTGATTGAAGTTCTACGCATCTTGATGCCCTCACTCTATTTAGGTTATTATGCCTTACTAATGTTTTCCTATTGAAAGAGATTTTTAGAAACAATTGATATGAGTGCTCCCCCTTCCGTCATGTATTAGTCAGTTACCGTGGAAACCTGAGTAAATTCTTCTCTGGGACCGCTTCACATCGCCTTGGGAAGTGTAAAGGATTGAGCGCACTAGCACTGGCTTTACACAAAGTGGTGCTGAGATCAGAGTAAGAACCTGCCAGATTCCACGTATCCAGGTGTTAGACCTGGCAGCCTTAGGGTGGTCATCCCTAACTTTTTGCTTGCCTCCCTCCACTTTTTAGATACTGTGTTTGCTGGTTTTAAGACTCTGCGCACCTTACCACTGCTAACCAGTGCTAAAGCGCTTATGCTTGCTCCCTTTAAACATGGTAACATTTGATCATACCCAATTGGATTATTTAATTTACTTATAAGTCCCTAGTAAAGTGCACTATATGTGCCCAGGGCCTGTAGATTAAATGCTACTAGTGGGCCTGCAGCCCTGGTTGTGCCACCCACTTAAGTAGCTTCTTAACCTTGTCTCAGGCCTGCCATTGCAATGCCTGTGTGTGCATTCATGAAAAATTCGACTTGCCATTTAAAAGTACTTGCCAAGTCTAAAACTCCCCTTTTTCTAAATATAAGTCACCCGTAAGGTATGCCCTAGGTAACCCATAGGGCAGGGTGCTGTGTAGGCAGAAGGCAGGACATGTACCCATGTACTTTACATGTCCTCGTAGTGTAAAACTCCTAAGTTCGTTTTTACTCTGCTGTGAGGCCTGCTCCCTTCATAAGCTAACATTGGAGCTGCCCTCATATATTGTTTGAGTGGTAGCTGCTGATCTGAAAGGAGTAGGAAGGTCATATTTAGTATGGCCACAATGGTGATATCAAATCCTGCTGACTAGTGAAGTTGGATTTAATATTACTATTCTAGGAATGCCACTTTTAGAAAGTGAGCATTTGTCTGCACTTAAATTCTTCTGTGCCTTACAATCCACGTCTGACCTGGCTCAGTTTACAGCTCCCTTGTGCATTCACACAGACACACCCCAAACATAGGATACTCAGCCTCACTTGCATACATCTGCATTTTTAATGGGTCTTCCTGGGCTGGGAGGGAAGAGGACCTGACACTTACATGTCAAAGGACAGTAGCCTGCCCTCACACAAAAGACTGCCACAGCCCCTACTGGGACCCTGGCAGACAGGATTGAACTGAAAATGGACCTAGTGCACTTCTAAACCACTCTTTGAAGTCTCCCCCACTTCAATGGCACATTTGGGTATTTAAACAGGGACTCTGCCCCTACCAACTCAGACACTTCCTGCAGAAGAGAACCTGAACCAGAACTTGCACCCTGCCAAGAACTGCCTGGCTGCCCAAACAACTCACCTGTCTGCTTTCTGTGAAGGACTGCTGCCTTGCTGTTGCCCTGTTGCCTTGCTGCTCTCTGGCTGTGCTGAGAAGTGCTCTCCAAGGGCTTGGATAGAGCTTGTCTCCTGTTCCTTAAAGTCTCAGGACCAAAAATACTTCATCTCCACAAGAAGGTCTCCTTGTGCAGCAAAAATCAATGCACGGCCTGCCAGAAATGATGCACAGCCTGCACCGCGGTGGAAAATTCACTGCACACCAAACCGGTATGACGCAGCCCGACTTCGCAACAAGAAAATCAATGCAGCGACAGCGTAGCGACCGGAAATTCGATGCACGGCCAAATGGATTGACGCACAGCCTAGCTGAAACAATGCAGCCCGACTTCCAGAAAGGAATCTATGCAGCACCTGACGTGTGGTAGAAATTTCCATGCAATGTCCACTGGATCGAGGCAGCCCCTGTGACTTTACCTGTCAGCAACGGAAATCCATGCATCATCTGCAGGGCATCCAAAAACCCCGCAACCCGAAGAGGATCCACTACTGAGCACTTGAAATCAACGCACAGCCATCCCTGCGTGAAAACTAAATGACACATTGCCGTGTGCGACCCAAAAAATCGATGCACACCCCCTTTGTTGCCACGCAACTCCTCCTCTACGGTTCTTTGCAGAGATTTTGCATGCAAACTAGGTACTTTGTGTTTGAAAGAGACATTTATTGCTTTTAAAAGACTAAAGACACTTTATCACTTTTACAGTGATATCTCAACATATACTTATTGCTTTATAATTGTTTTGACCTGCATTTTATCAGATAAATATTATATATATTTCTAAACACTGTTCAGTGTATTTTTGTGGTGCTATACTGTGTTATTTGCATGATTTATTGCGCAAATACTTTACACATTGCCTTCTACGTTAAGCCTGACTGCTCAGTGCGAAGCTACCAGAGGGTGGGCACAGGATAATTTGGATTGTGTGTGACTTACCCTGACTTAAGTGAGGGTCCTGCTCGGACAGGAGGTAACCTGACTTCCAACATAATACCCCATTTCTAACATTGGTGATCAGTGGTGAGGATAGGACTTGTATTTGTGCAGTGACATACAACAGCTAAGTGTTCACTACCTACCCACAGTTGAAGGTCAACTTGATTTTTTATCTTTTTCTGCAATTTCATTTTTCTACCTGATAATTGTTTAACTAAAATCCTCACTCAACATGACTCTGGCTGGGTCTCAAGCTGGAAATGAAGATTGCGACCTAGCCATTCTGGAGACATATACTGTCAAACAGCTGAAAGGGTTCTTCAGGGATATGGGAGTACCACCCAAGGTGCCTCCAGAAAGGAGTAATTTGAAATGGCGCTGAGGGGCTGGACAGAAGCCCATTCAGTGGAGGGTGTTGAGGAGGAGGGTCCAGAGGATGGCCCCTCAGAGGATTTTTTGCCATCAGTGGATGATGTTACCACTGCAATTGTGCCCCCTGCCAAACCAGGGAGCAGTGTCTCTGATCAGGGCCTGACCGCAGAGGAAAGGAGAGAGGAGCGAGAATTTAAATTGCAATTGGCAGGGGTAAAAATTGAAGCTCAACAGGAGGAAAGGAGGGCAGAGAGAGAAGCAAAAGTAGCTGAGAGAGCCTTGGCTGAGAAGAAACTTTTGTTGGCTCATGAACTGAGTCACAAGAAGCTGGAGATCAAAGTGAGAGAGTCTGAGACCAGCAGTGATGGTGGCAACATACATGCAGGACCTTTTGGGGAGAGAAAGGTTCGTATACCCAAAAATGTGGTGCCAAGTTATGTGATGGGAGATGATATTGACAAGTGGCTGGCTGCCTATGAAGTTGCACTAAGAGCTCATGGGACCCTGAGGACCTATGGGGGGGCGGCCTTGTGGTTTTATGTACTAGACGTGGGTAGGGACACACTTCTTACACTAGATCCACATGATCAGAATGTCTATGTACCCATGAAAGCCGCTTTACTGGCCAAGCTTGGGCTGACCCCTGAAAATTACCGTCAGTGGTGTAGGGACAGCACCAAACGTTCCAGACAGATGTGGGTAGACTGTTTTGATTTCTCCAATAGGGCACTGGATGGATGGGCGTGGGGCAGCAAAGTCAAGAATTACAAAGGGTTATATAATTTGATTCTGAGAGAGCATATGCTCAGTAGTTCTCTTACAGAGTTGCGTCAGCACTTAGTAGACAAGAAGCTGACTGATCCCAGGAAGCTTGCTGAGGAGGCGGACCACTGGGTTAGCACCAGAATGTCCAAAATGTAATCTGGGGGGACACCTACAAAGGGGGTCAGGGTTCCCAACAGAAGAAAGAGGGGGGAGAAAAACTTAAAGATAAGGAACTCTCAAAAGGCCCCCAAAACAATTCCCATGGGGGCGGGAGTGGTAACCATTCCTCTTCTAGGTTTGGGAAGAAACCAGGGTACTTCAATAAGAAGTTAGGGAAGTTCATCCCCACATGCTTAGAGTGCTACCAGCATGGACACTCTAAGGGCGACTCCCAGTGTTCCAAGAGACCACAGCTCAAAGATGGAGGGCAGACACCTGGGTTGACTAGTGTAGCGCCCGTGTGGGAGATAGTCCCAGTTAGCTTTGGGGGGCAGACAGAGGTGTCCCTAGTATTCCTGGGAGATAATGAGATGGTGCCTAAAGCCCACATGCCTGCCAATACTTCCAAGTATAGGCAGTGGGTCACCATTTATGGGCAAAGGGTGGAGGCTCTTTGTGACACAGTAGCCAGAATGACTACTGTGAAGAGTCAGCTGGAGTCAGCAGAGCAGATAGTCCTTAATACATTCCACCAGGTCATACTCACTGACAATCGTGAGAGTCACCTACTGGTGGCTCTGGTTCCCTTTGAGTGTGGGGGGGGTCTCTGGTACTCTGAAAGTAGCTGTGAGTCCTGCCATGCCTGTAGATTGTCTGTTAGGAAATGGTCTTGAGCATACTGCCTGGAAGTGCGTCTGCATGACCACAAGGTCCATGGCTGCCTGGGAAGGGAACCAAGGGAAACTGGAGCCTGGAAAAAAGGACCAGACAGCTGCAAAGACGAAGGGCAAGAGGCACGGGAAACCCACCTCAGATATTCCCACGGTGGTGGATGGGGTCCCTGAGGAGGAAGCCCCTGAGCCAACCAGGGAGGACATTGCTGACCTGGACAACCTGCCTGATCTTGCTGGCGGGCAAGTAGAGGGTGGGCCAACCAGGACAGAATTCTGCAAAGCACAGAAGGAATGCCCCACCCTTGAGGGTCTGAGGCAACAGGTCGCAGGCCAAGCAGCTGGTGAAGCCTCTGGCGATCACCATATCTACTGGGAGAATGATCTCCTTTACAGTGAGCCTAAGGCTCCGGCCATTTGGGCAGCACATGTGCTGGTGGTCCCCCAGTGTTACCAGGCCTTCCTACTGGGTCTGGCTCATGACATCCCCCTGGCAGGACATTTGGACCAAGCCAAGACCTTTGCCAGTCTTGTCACCCACTTCCATTGGCCTAGAATGCAGGTAGCCTCAGATAATTTCTGCAGGGCCTGCCCCAATTGCCAGGCTAGAGGGAAGAGAGGGAAAAGGCTTAAGGCCCCCCCTGATCCCACTCCCTCCGTTGGCACCCCCTTTGAAAGGGTGGGCATCGATGTCATTGGTCCCTTGGACCCCAAAACTGCGTTGGGCAATACGTTTATCCTGGTTTTGGTGGACCATGCCACCCGTTATCCAGAGGCAATCCCTCTGTGAACAGTGACTGCACCGGTGGTGACCAGAGCCCTGATGGGAATATTTACCAGTGTGGGTTTCCTAAGGAATTTGTGTCTGACAGAGGCACAAACTTCATGTCTGCATTCATTAAGTCCATGTGGGATGATTGTGGGGTGACCTACCAGTTTACCACCCCTTATCATCCTCAATTCAATGGGTTTGTTGAGAGATTCAACAAGACCCTCAAAGGCATGATCAGTGGCTTACCTGAGACCATGAGGCATAAGTGGGACTTCTTCTTGCCATACCTGCTCTTTGCCTATAGGGAGGTGCCCCAGAAAGGGGTTGGATTCAGCCCCTTTGAGCTTCTCTATGGTCACCCTGTCAGGAGACCGCTAAACATAGTAAAAGAGGGCTGGGAGAAAACTTCCAAGACACCTCCCCAGGATGTGGTCAGCTACATGCTGGCCCTCCACAACCAAACCCAACGCTTCTGGAAGCAGGCCAAGAGTAACCTTGAGGCCAGTCAAGAGGTGATGAAATAGTGGTATGACTGGAAGGCCACTCTGGAGAGTTCTCACCTGGAGACTAGGTTTGGGTAATGGAGCCGTAGAGCCTAGAGCTCTCCAGGACCGCTGGACTGGCCCATTTGAGATCAAGGAGCAAAAGGGGGCGGCCTCAAGACCGCTAGAAACCCCCTAAGGGTTCTCGACCATGCCTCATTTTGAGAGGTCTGAATTCAGTATGATCCTGGTCACAGATGAGGGCATGGAAGAGGAGAGTGACCCTCTCCCCGATCTCCTCTCTGCCAAAGAAGGTGATGGGTCAGTGGAGGGTGTCAATCTCTCTGACTCCCTGACTCTAGATCAGAGAGGAGACTGATATGAATTATTGGAGTAGTTTTCTTCCCTGTTTTCCCTTACTCCTGGACTCACCCACCTGTGTGTCCATGATATTGACACAGGAGACAGTCCCCCTGTAAAGAGCAAAATGTACAGGTTGTCAGAAAAGGTGAAGGCCAGCATCAAGGAGAAAGTTTCCAAGATGTTGGCCTTAGGGGTTATTGAGAAGTCCAGCAGTCCGTGGGCCAGTCCTGTGGTGCTGGTACCTAAAGCTGCTGCACCCAGTGCCAAGCCAGAACTCCGGTTCTGTGTGGACTACCGGGGTCCCAACTCAGTCACAGGGACTGATGCTCACGCTATTCCCCGAGCAGATGAGCTCGTAGGTAGGCTAGGCGCTGCCAAATTACTCAGTACTTTTGATCTCACATCAGGCTACTGGCAGATCGCCTTGACTGAGGGGGCTAAAGAGAGATCTGCATTTTCCACACCTGATGGCCATTACCAGTTTCAGATGATGCCCTTTGGGTTGACAAATGCCCGGTTAACGGGGTCCCAGCTGGCAAGGATGCCTTCTGCGTAGCCTACCTGGAGGACAGCTGTCTATAGTTCCAGCTGGGACGAACACCTGCTCCACTTCAAGGAGGTGCTCCAAGCTCTGCAACAGGCAGGCCTGACCATCAAGGCTAGTAAGTGCCAGATTGGGCAGGGTTCTCTGGTGTACTTGGGATACCTAGTAGGTGGTGGCAAGGTGCAGCCACTCCGGGCGAAGATTGAAACTATCAAAGCCTGGCAACCACCTAAAATGCAGACAGAAGTGAGAGCCTTCTTAGGCCTCACTGGATACTACCGTAGATTTGTAAAGGGCTATGGTTCCATTGTGACACACTTGACAGAACTTACTTCCAAAAAGCAACCTAGGTTGGTGAATTGGACAGAGGATTGTCAGAAAGCCTTTGACTCCCTGAAGGGAACCATGTGCACGCTCCCCGTGCTCAAGGACCCTGACTACTCCCAGGAATATATTGTGCAGACAGACGCTTCAGAGCATGGCATAGGGCCTGTTTTAGCACAGCTAAATGAGGAGGGCCTAGACCAACCAGTAGTCTTAATTATCAGAAGACTATTACCATGTGAACAGACGTGGAGTACTATTGAAAGAGCTGCATTTGCTGTGGTCTGGGCACTGAAGAAGCTGAGACCATACCTGTTTGGTACTCACTTCTGGATTCAGACAGACCACAGGCCCCTCAGATGGCTCATGCAGATGAGGTGTGAGAATCCTAAACTCTTCAGGTGGTCTATTTCCCTGACACTTACAAGTCAAAGGACAGTAGTCTGCCCTCACACAAAGGCCTGCCACACCCCCTACTGGGACCCTGGCAGACAGAATTGAACTGAAAAGGGACCTGGTGCACTTCTAAGCCACTCTTCGAAGTCTCCCACACTTTAAAGGCATATTTGGGTATTTAAACAGGGACTCTGCCCTTACCAACTAAACCAGAACTTACATCTCGCCAAGAAGAACTGCCTGGCTGCCCAAAGGACTCACCTGTCTGCTTTCTGTGAAGGACTGCTGCCTTGCTGTTGCCCTGCTGCCTTGCTGCTCTCTGGCTGTGGTGAGGAGTGCTCTCCAAGGACGTGGATAGAGCTTGCCTCCTGTTCCCTGAAGTTTCAGGACCAAAAAGACTTAGGCCCTCATTACAACATTGGCAGTAAAAGTAGCTTCCCGCCGTGCAGAAGACCGCCAACACACCGTCGCGGCAGCGGAATTCCGCTACAGTCATTATGACCCACTGCTCGGAATCTGCCAAAATTCAGACACCCACACAAGTCCGCCACCCCAAAGGTCAGTGATAAACTGGCGAAAACAAAACCTCCACGGTCACACCAACAGAAATACGCCCACACTATCACGACCCACGAATCCACGTGGCGGTCTTTCAACCGCGGTATTCCATTGGCGGTACACACCGCCGTGCTCAAAATACACACACATTTACAAAACACAGCCACATTGGACAATTCGAAATACACACACCTGATACACATACACACACCACTCCCACACACTCGATACAATATAAAACACATAGATGGAGGAATGGACTCTGGTAAGTCAAATCTTAACTATTACATCCCCCACTCTACCTGCTTGCTATCTCATACCCCCACCCCGATCACTCCAACTCCTCACAAATATCCCACTATCACAACCCACCCATCCCAACACCAAGCCCTACATGCAACTACAAAGCATGGACACCCATCACCAATGCATGGCCACTGCACATACCCACACACACCCCTAAACAATTATCACACAAGGTCCTACACAAGAATGCAAGCACTGGGGTACACAGTCACCCACCCATTGCACACCATGCCACACACAGATGTAATAAACATCCTTTTATACCCCTGCAGGACCCCTACCCAACGTCACCGGACAGGAGTGTCCCCATATGTCTACACCACTCTGAGAAGAGGCCCACAGTGATAACAGCAGCTCTGTCCAACTGGATCTAGATGACCAGCTCGGCCCATCAGGGACCTCTGGACAGTTGGTTCCCCTGACACAGTCACAGGCCACCACAGAGCTTCCCCCCTCTGGAAACACCAGCACAGCACCCACCCAGCGAGCCCATACCTCTGTCCCCAGGACATGTCAATCAGCAGTGTGTCCACCACTACAGGGAACCCAAGCTAACCCACCACCCCAACAACAACAGGGACATGGGGGCAGTGGGCACACGGTCCAGGGGAAGGAGGCCCAGGAACACATGGGAACTGGGAGGGCTGCTGTACGACAGGGGGAGGACAGGCCAAGGGAACCCACTCTCCACGAGGCCCTGTCCAACATCATGGGAGCCTACCATCATTCCCAGGAGACGATGCCAACGGTACTAGCCAACTTTCAGGAGACCCAGCGCCTGCAGGAGGAACAGTATTTGGGCTTCAGGGAGGAACTCAGATCCATCAATTCCACCCTGGGCACCATCGTAGGGGTGCTCAAGGAAGTCCTCAACACCAGGAGGGACACTGTGGCACAACAAGGGGCCCCTGACACTAGCCTGGACTATGAACTGCCCACTACCTCCGCCGGCGCTAGTGGACAGGAGGCACCGCCACAGGACCACCACATCAGCACCCCACCCCCTGCAGAGGTTGAACCACCCCGCAAACAGTCCCTGAGATCCAGGACAAAGACAGAGAATGATGCCAAGACCCCAGCCAAGAAATGAGACCACCCTGAATGTCATCCATCTGTCCCACTTTGTCACCCTGTCCATCCTCAAACTGCCCCAGCTCCACTTCCTATGCCCATTTGGGCAATGCACCTGTGAGACTAATAGACTGGACTCTGCCATGGACATTCCTCCACCATCACCCCTCACCATTTTACCACCCCCTCCAATATTGAGCACTTAAATAAACACCCTTGAAGCACAAAACAATCTGGAGTCAGTCTGTGATTTTGAAATAGTGTATTATCAATTACAGTGTCAACATACCTATGTCACACAGCTCTAGTCCATGAGGAAACAAAGCAGATGTCACACAGTGGGACCCACATCTGTGAAATTGTAAGATAAAGTGACAACTCAGTGACCATACACTGGGTGAAAATGACAGACAGTTGAGAGGTAGTAGTTTTTAAGCACATGTAGTAAGCAGGTTTATATTCTTACCTGTGACTCACTGGAAATATTGCAGGATCACCGAGTTCCTGTTGTTGATGTCCTCTTCTTCTGCTTCCTCGTCTTCACTGTCCACAGGCTCCACAGCTGCAACAACATCGCCATCTGGACCATCCTCCTGCAGAAAAGGCACCTGTTGTCGCAAAGCTAAGTTGTGAAGCATACAGCAGGCCATGATGATCTGGCACACCTTCTTTGGTGAGTAGAATAGGGATGCACCTGTCATATGGAGGCACCTGAACCTGGCCTTCAGGAGTCCGAAGGTCCGCTGTATAATCCGCAGAGTTCGCCCATGGGCCTCATTGTAGCGTTCCTCTTCCCTTGTCCTGGGATTCCTCACTGGGGTCAATAGCCATGACAGGTTGGGGTAACCAGAGTCACCTGCAAATGGTGAGGGACAACTGTTAGACACACACTAACCTGTACAGATATCCCCTGACCCAGACAACCATTCCCACTGACTTGCTTCCAGGTGCTCACCTAATAGCCACACACGGTGCCTCTGGAGTTGGCCCATCACATAAGGGATGCTGCTATTCCGCAGGATGTAAGCGTCATGCACTGAGCCAGGGAATTTGGCATTCACATGGGAGATGTACTGGTCTGCCAGACACACCATCTGCACATTCATGGAATGATAACTCTTCCGGTTTCTGTACACCTGTTCACTCCTGCGGGGGGATACCAAAGCCACATGTGTCCCATCAATGGCACCTCTGATGTTGGGGATATGTCCCAGGGCATAGAAGTCACCTTTCACTGTAGGCAAATCCTCCACCTGAGGGAAAACGATGTAGCTCCGCATGTGTTTCAGCAGGGCAGACAACACTCTGGACAACACGTTGGAAAACATAGGCTGGGACATCCCTGATGCTATGGCCACTGTTGTTTGAAATGACCCACTTGCAAGGAAATGGAGTAGTGACAGCACCTGGACTTGAGGGGGGATTCCTGTGGGATGGTGGATAGCTGACATCAGGTCTGGCTCCAACTGGGCACACAGTTCCAGGATTGTGGCACGATCAAGCCTGTAGGTGATGATCACATGTCTTTCCTCCATTGTCGACAGGTCCACCAGCGGTCTGTACACCGGAGGATGCCGCCATCTCCTCACATGTCCTAGCGGACGGTGCCTATGAAGGACAACAGCAAGCACAGAGTCCACCAACTCAGAGGTACGTACCCACAGCTTACACAGAACACGAATCATAATCTGAAATTTGGCCTGTATGAGTATTGAGGCAAGGCCTAGGTATGTGTGACGCAGTTAGAAATTAAGCCATGTGGGCCCCTGAGATGGCGGCTGCCTGACCTGTAAAGTGGGACAATGGGATGTGAGATAACTGCGCTGGCATTGTACACCGTCGCGGTAGGCGGTCGAAGACCGCGGCACAATTCTTCATTGGTTAACATTGGACCCTATGGGTCCCAGGACCCAATGATGATGTACGCCGGCGGTGACGGTACGCACCGCCGCGGACATGACCGCCATTTTCTATCTGTTCAATCACTCGATACCTGATCTTCGACAGGAGAGGACCTACACTGCAAGTGCTGCTGTAACCTCAGTCTGGAAGAGACAGTGGCTCGTGCGTCTGGGGAAAGGGCCCCTGCCTTCACATCGGAGGAGTTGGAGAACCTCGTGGATAGGGTCCTCCCCCAGTACACGCTACTCTATGGTCCCCCAGTCAAACAGGTACGTACACTGGGAGCATGCTGTATGGGCTATGCCTGTGTGGAGTGGGGTGGATGAAAGATGGAGGGGGGAGATTGAGGCATGCATGAAACGACGGTGAGTGCATGTGCCACATGGCAAGGGTAGGGATGGGGGCCAATGACTGTGACGGTGCAGTTGGTAATAACTTTTCTTTTCCCCCTGTACAATTCATGTAGGTCAGCCCCCACCAGAAAAAGGATATTTGGCATGCCATCGCCAAGGACGTCCGGACCCTGGGGGTCTACCACAGATGGAGCACCCACTGCCTTAAGAGATGGGAGGACATTCGCCGCTGGAGCAAGAAGACGGCGGAGGCCCAGCTGGGGATGGCCTCCCAACGTGGGAGGGGTGCCCGTCGCGCCATCACACCCTGATGTTCAGGATCCTGGCGGTGGCGTACCCGGAGTTGGATGGGTGCTTGAGGGCAGCACAGTAGCCACAAGGTGGTGAGTACACTCTCAGTCTGCTGATTTTGCGTGCAGTGGAGGTGTCTGGGTGGGGGAGGTGGGCTGTGGGTTTCCCTAGGCCAGGGCGAGTGTGCTAATTAGGTCCCCTTCTTTTGGCAGACCCTGTGGCACCCCACCTGTGTACAGTGCCAAGTACACCTAGTCAGGCTTCTGTGTCATCCATGTGTGCAGATGTCGGCCATAGCCTTGTAGGCCATGTCCCAGGGATTGAACAGTGGACTCCAAGTGCGCGGCGTAGCGCAGGGGGCTTCTGTGTCTGTTGTGTCTGCCAATGGTAGCGGTAATGCATGCACTCAACATGTATTTCTTCTGTCGTCCCCCCCTTTTTGTGGTCTCCCTGTTCTTGTGTGCATCAGCATCATCAGGCAGAGGAGCAGTGGCACCGGAGCAGGAGGGAGCTGCATTCCACATGGCCCTGGAGGGCGAGACAATGGACTTGGACTTCACCAGTGGGATGGAGGGCGAGGGGAGCTCCACGGCGGGGACAGGAGCTGGTACCAGTGATATGATCTCGTCCTCTGATGGGATCTCCCTTGTGGTGGTGGCAACATCTGTGCCCCCGCATCTACAGGTACAGCCGCCACCCCCCAACCGCACCGCCCTCCCAGCAGCCCCTCAGCCTTTTACCCGTGCCCGCTCACCCAGGAGGGTGGGCATCACCTTCGCCCCATGCACCTCAGCCCCTGCCCCAGTCACCCATGCTGCCCTCAGTGGGGAGGCCATTGACCTCCTCAGGTCCCTCACTGTTGGGCAGTCTACCATTTTGAATGCCATCCATGGTGTAGAGAGGCAATTGCAACAAACAAATTTATTTCTGGAGGGCATTCATTCTGGTCAGGCGGCCCTTCATCGAGCTTTTCAGACTCTCGCCCCAGCACTGATGGCAGCCATTGTCCCAGTGTCTAGGCTCCCCCCTCCAACTTCCTCCACCCAGACCCAATCCCCTCTACCTCAGCCTATCCCAAGCACACCTTCAGACCAGCATGCACACACCTCAACACACAAAGGAAGCTCTGGCAAACATAAGCACCACACATCCCACAGGCACTCACGCAAGCATCACACACATGCAGACACACCAACATCCACTGCCTCCACTGTGCCCCCTCCTCCTCGTCTCCCTCCTCCCTCCCAGTCTCATCTACACTCACACCTGCATGCACTACATCTACAGCCACTACTTCCATCACCAGCACACACACCACCACACCCCACTCACGTGCAGTCACCACCCCCACTGCCATTCACACGTCCCCTGTGATCTCTCCCAGTGTGTCTGTGACGCCACCTCCCAAGATACACAAACGCAGACACACACCCACCCAACAGCCATCCACCTCACGACAGCCTCCAGCGCATGCACCTTCACCCAAAGTCTCCAAACGAACACCTCCTACAACCACAACCTCTTCCTCCACTCCCAAACCCCCTCCAGCTACCGGTTCCAGTGTTCCTAAGAAACTTTTCCTGTCCAGCCTTGACCTCTTTCACTCACCTCCCCCACCCCGTCAGTCTCCTAGGGCCTGACTCTCCAGGTCTCAACCTAGCACCTCAGCCACAAAATCTCCGGGACCAGTGGTGCCTGTAGTCACCGGAATCTGGAGTGCACCGGCCACCAGGGCAGCCAGTGTGGCACAGAGCCACAGCACGGACAGTCCCCCACCTGTCAAACATCAAAAGTTGGCCAGTGCCCGGCGGGAGAGGGGGAAGACTCCAGCCACCAAAGCCGCTCCCAGGGGTACAGGTGGGATTGTGGAGTCAGCTGCAACACCTTCCAAGGTGGGGAAGGGCCACAAGAAAGTCAGCAAGTCTAGGAAGAGCAGCACGGCGGAGAAGACAGCCATCATCCCCGCTGCCCAGGAGGCCACCGCCATCATCTCCGCTGCCCAGGAGGCCACCGCCATCATCCCCGCTGCCCAGGAGGCCACCGCCAGGACCAGACCTGCAGCCCAGGAGGCCACCACCAGCACCAGCCCAGCTGCCCAGGAGGCCACCGCCATCATTCCCGCTGCCCAGGAGGCCACCGCCAGCACTAGCCCTGCTGCCCAGGAGGCCATCGCCAGCACCAGCCCAGCTGCCCAGGAGGCCCTGCCAGTACCAGCCCAGCTGCGCATGAGGCCACTGCCATCATCCCCGCTGCCCAGGAGGCCCCCATCAGCACCACCCCAGCTGCCCACGAGGCCCCTGCCAGCTCCAGCCCTGCTGCCCAGGAGGCCACCGCCATCATCCCCGCTGCCCAGGAGGCCACTGCCATCATCCCCGCTGCCCACGAGGCCACCGCCAGCACCAGCCCAGCTGCCCAGGAGGCCCCCGCCAGCACCAGCCCAGCTGCCCAGGAGGCCACCACCATCATCCCCGCTGCCCAGGAGGCCACCGCCAGCACCAGCCCAGCTGCCCAGGAGGCCACCGCCAGCACCAGCCCAGCTGCCCAGGAGGCCACCGCCATCATCCCCGCTGCCCAGGAGACCACCGCCAGCACCAGCCCTGCTGTCCAGGAGGTCACCGCCAGCACCAGCCCATCTGCCCAGGAGGCCCCCGCCAGCACCAGCCCAGCTGCCCAGGAGGCCACCGCCAGCACCTGCCCAGCTGGCCAGGAGGCCACCGCCATCATCCCCGCTGCACAGGAGGCCACCGCCAGCACCAGCCCTGCTGCCCAGGAGGCCACCGCCAGCACCAGTCCAGCTGCCCAGGAGGCCCCCGCCAGCACCAGCCCAGCTGCCCAGGAGGCCACCGCCAGCACCAGCCCAGCTGCCCAGGAGGCCCCCGCCAGCACCAGCCCTGATGCCCAGGAGGCCACCGCCATCATCCCCCTCTGCCCAGGAGGCCACCGCCAGCACCAGCCCAGCTGCCCAGGAGGCCAGCACCATCATCCCCGCTGCCCAGGAGGCCACCGCCAGCACCAGCCCTGATGCCCAGGAGGCCACCGCCAGCACCAGCCCAGCTGCCCAGGAGGCCCCCGCCAGCACCAGCCCAGCTGCCCAGGAGGCCACCGCCAGCACCAGCCCAGCTGCCCAGGAGGCCACCGCCAGCACCAGCCCAGCTGCCCAGGAGGCCCCTGCCATCAGCCCTGCTGGGCCAGATAGGACCGCCAGCAGCTGAGTCACTGCCAAGGACCCCGCCGCCACAAGCACCGCTGAACAGGACACTGCCGCTACAGCACTGCTGAACAGGACACCGCCGCCACAAGATGGCGAACAGGACACTGCCGCCACAAGCACCGCTGCCAAGGACACCGCCGCAACAAGCACCGCTGCCAAGTACACCGCCCCAACAAGCACCGCTGGCCCATGAGCCCCAAGGGCACTGACGCTACTGAGTCCGTCACGAGCAGGATGAAGCACTCTGGGCACAAGGCCACCTCCAGAACCAGTGGAGAGATACATCCGCTACCTCTGTCCTTGGCAGGGTGAAGCACTCTGAGCACAAGGCCCCCTCCAGAACCAGTAGAGAGATACATCCACTACCTCTGTCCTTGGCAGGATGAAGCACTTTGGGCACAAGGCCCCCTCCAGAACCAGTGGAGAGATCCATCCACAGAACCAGTGGAGAGATCCATCCACTACCTCTGTCCTTCGTAGGACGAAGCACTCTGGGCACAAGGCCCCTCCAGAACCAGTGGAGACTGTTATCCACTTGAGAGACCGTGGCTTTGCACTCCTCAGGATGTAGCAGTGGGCAACCCACCCACTGTAGAGACTTGAAAGACTGTGGCTTTGCACTCCCCAGGATAATGCAGTGGGCAACCCACCCACTGTAGAGACTTGAGAGACTGTGGCCTTTCACTCCCCAGGATGGAGCAGTGGGCAACCCACCCACTGTAGATACTTGAGAGACTGTGGCTTTGCACTCCCCAGGATAAAGCAGTGGCCAACCCACCCACTGTAGAGACTTGAGAGACTGTGGCTTTGCACTCCCCAGGGTAAAGCAGTGGGCAACCCACCCACTGTAGAGACTTGAGAGACTGTGGCTTTGCACTCCCCAGGATAAAGCAGTGGGCAACCCAGCCACTGTAGAGACTTGAGAGACTGAGGCTGTGCACTCCCCAGGATGGAACAGTGGGCATGTGGCCCCCTCGTGGATTTGGCGTTGTGCACTCAACCGGCTGAGGTGCCCCCCCTTTCCCTTCCCCCTGAGGTGCCTGTTTTATTTCTATCTGATGCCCCTGCAGTGTTCTCTCCGTCATGTTCGGGGATTGAGTGTGGGCTTCACCAATGCCCAGTGTTCCACGGACTTCAATGGAGCACTACCTGGACTACTATTCTTGGTGTATATATTTGTTAATGGTGTATATATATTTTTGCGTCCTGGATTTTAATAGATTACATTGGTTACATTCATTTGCTTTTGTCTTTGCATTCTTCCAGGGGGGTTTGGGGGATGTAACTGTAATGTATCATGCTGTATTAGTGTGTGTGTTGTAGTGGGTGAGGGTGGGGGTGTTGCATGTGTGTCCCTGTTTTTTCCCTCCCCCTCCCCTGTGTCGTAGGTGCAGTACTCACCGTTGTCTTCACCGCCGGCGTTCGTGCTCCTGGTAGAGGCACAAGAAGATGAGGGCTGGCAGGATCTGGAGCTCGGGTTCCATGGCATCCAGATTCCTCGTGGGGTGTGTAGAGGTGAGCGTTTTCCCTTCGGAGTCCTGTTTCCGCCATGTTTTTGTCCGCGGTGAATCGGCCCCAGAAAAGGTGGCGGATTGGTAGGTTGTGATACTGTGGGTGGTACATTGTCCTCCGCCTGTCTGTTGGTGGTGACCGCCAAGCTGTTTGTTTGTACCGCTGTGGCGGTCGGAGTGTTAAAGTGGCTGTCTTTGTTGGCGGTTTCCGCCACGGTCGTAATTGCAATTTGTTTACCACCAGCCTGTTGGCAGTCTTACCGCTGCTTTAACACCGACCGCCAGGGTTGTAATGACCACCTTAATCTCTACAAGAAGGACTCCTTATGTGGCGAAAATCGACGCACAGTCTGCCAGAAATGATGCACAGCCTGCACCGCGGTGAAAAATTCACTGTACGCTGAACCGGAACGACGCAGCCCGACTTCGCAATGAGAAGATCGACGCAGCGCCAGCGTAACAACCTGAAATTTTATTCATGGCCCACTGTATCGATGCACAGCCGAGCCGGAATGAGGCAGCCTGACTTCTGGAGAGGAATCGACGCAGCAGCTGCAGTGCGGTAGAAATTTTATGCAACGCTCACCAGATCAATGCAGCCCCTGTGACTTCGTCCTGTCAGTGCCAGAAATCCACGCATCGTCCCTGGGGCGTCCGAAAACCCCGCAACCCGAAGATCCACAACCGAGCACCAGAAATCAACGCATCACTGTGTGCGGCCCGAGAAATCAACGCACACCCCCTTTGTTTCCACGCATCTCCTTCTCTATGGTTCTTTGCTGAGATTTTGCACGCAAACCAGGTACTTGGTGCTTGAAAGAGACATTTATTGCTTTTAAAAGACTAAAGACATTTTTTTATCACTTTTACAGTGATATCTCAACATGTACTTATTGCATTTTAATCGTTTTTACCTGCATCTTATCAAATAATATATTTTTCCAAACACTGTGTGGTGTATTTTTGTGGTGCTACAGTGCGCCATATACTTTACACATTGCCTTCTAAATTAAGCCTGACTGCTCAGTGTGAAGCTACCAGGGGGTGGGCAAGGATAATTTGGATTGTGTGTGACTCACCCTGACTAGAGTGAGGGTCCTTGCTTGGACGATGGTAACCTGACTGCCAGGCAAAGACCCCATTTCTAACACCAGGGATAAGTGTTTTGAGCAATGAAGAGAAGCTAAACATGCGTGACATTACTTTCTAGTGCAGCGATGCAGGCAAATGCTCTAAAATGCGTTATATTAACCCTAGATCATGGCACTTGGCCGGACAGTCTGGGTTAAAATATGTTAAAAAATGTAATCAAGTCTATTTCTCCCTGTAACAACGGCAGACCACCTATATTTATTTATTTCAGCCCCAGGGTGGTGGCTGTCCCTGGGGCTGTGGTGGGCCAACAGCCCCCCCATATTAATTCAACAAGTTTTGCCCAAAGTAGGTGGCGATCCCTGGGGCCGATAGGGGGGGCGCATCAGCCCCCCACATTTATTCAAGATGTTTTGCCCTGGGGAGGTGGCAGTCCCTGGATGGGGGTGAGCCCAGTAGGCCTGTCAGTATACATATTTCTCAGTGCTTAGGGAAAATGGGGGTCCCTTGGGCTGTGAGGCATCCATGTGAACCCTCCACAGAACTAAAAAGCATTGCCCTGGGGAGGTGGTGGTCCCCAGGGCTTTCATAAGCCCTAGAAGGGGGTCCCATGCACCCCTTCCTATTTTTTTGCTATGCGCCGGGGACCTGGTTGAAGTCTTGGCAGCCAATCAGATTTCTGCACAAGATATGTAGTGTTCAGGGAGACCTTCACGCCTCCAGATATACAGATTTGTTTTTGTTTTAACATTTCAAAAACTGTTGAATGGATTTACACCAAATAACAAAAAGCAGTCTTTCTTGACCAAGACCTACCTTTCTGCCAAATTTGGTGTAATTCTGTCTAGCAGTTCGGGTTGTTTTGGTGCCTAAAATTACAATGGGAATTAAAATAGGAAATTCACTTTCTTTGACCCCCCCCTTTTTCTTGGCTGCCGCTTAACGGAGCAACCCAAAACTTCCCATGCACAACAAGATTTTTGGGGAAAATTTCATGAAGATTTGCCAAATGGCACAAAAGATACTGGCAAGTCAATAAAGCTTTTTCTAAGAAAACTAGATCCTAACTATAATTACCTACTGGCAACTGCCAGTAGGTAATATACACACACACACATATATATATATATATATATATATATATATATATATATATATATATATATATATATTTATATATATATATATATATATATATATGGAATTTCTGCACTAGGAACCATAAACATAAATATATATATATGTACATGAATATATATATATTTATGTGTATGATGCCTAGTGCAGTGTTTCCTTTTCAGAGCGGGCCGCAGTAAATACTTGACTTCTCCATAGGCAGCATTTATGTACACAACAAGATACCTAAAACGTTTCATGTGTCTTTCTAGCTAGATGCTGCATGATCATGGTTATGTTAATGTTAAAGCCAATAGGCTTACTTTATTGGTTTTGAGATAAAAAAACATTAGGCCTCTCAATTTACATTGATAATGAGTAGTGGAAGCTGTAGGTCTAACTGTACTTATTGTGAAAAGCTCTGTGTTGCAGAAGGCCCAACTAGGGACTTGGCTTGTGTTTAGGGTTAAAGCCTTTTTGTGTGCAAAGTGCCACCTGGTACCACATAGATAACAGGAACAGGGTAGGTGCACTGGGTGAATTTTGTGAGACCCTTCTAGGAGGGGGTTCAGTTGGTAATTCCACATGAAATATAGTACATATGTGTAATTTGGTGCAAAGTATGCAGTTTGTTGTTCAATACTGTACTTATCGTTTTTAAAAACTCATAGGCTGGACATTGAATTATTGTTATTTCTATGCAGTGCTGAGTTTTGATTTTCTAGCCGACATCATCTTCCCAATTCAGCTCCAAGCTCCTTTGCCTCATTACTCTGAGATTGAGATGCTTATAGCAGTACTTGGTTCCTACTTTAAGGCTCCAGAATGCCAAACATGAAACACTCTCATTGACACAGTTGGGGCCAAGTAGCTACAGGCTGGCCTTGGACATCTTGATCCAGGTTTCTATACAACAATAGGAAGGGTTTGCATTGTGAAGTCCTGGTTAAGCATCGCATTGCATGTTGTGACATCTGTAACAAAAACAAAAGAAAAGTGTTTTATACTTTGAACTCTCTCTGACATATGCAACAAGAGGGGGTTTGCTAACTCAGACAAGTAATAGTGAGGGACTTCACAATGTAAACTCTTGGGCAATTATACAGGAACTGATTTTATGTTGTCAAGTTTCTGATAAATAGAACAAGAGGGGCTTTTACCTTGTGAGCTGTATAACTAACACCACAGCAAGGGGATATAAATGGTGAAATGGTAGTTCATTTTGATCTCTGATACATACAACAGAAAGTGGAGAGGGTGTGGTGTAATGGCATGAGCAGCCAAATTTGGAGCTGGGGAACCAGTTTTGAGTCCTGGCGTCAGCTCAACATCCTGGGATTCTGGACTCTGGGCAAATCACATTAGACCTTAATTAGATCTCAGTGGATGGAATACTCTGTCACAAACATGATGGATATCCCGTCTGTCGTATTACGATCTCCATAGGATATAATGGGATCATAATTAGATGTGAAAACTGCTCCCACAGGATAGACAAAAGGTGTGAGGGTTTTTTTTTATTCCCTTTGGAATAAAGGACACTTGAGGTTGACCCAGGAATTTCACCAACTTGAAAGGGACCAAGTGAGGCCTAGTCTTTCACAAGCAGATGTAAAGTGAGACCTGGGGAAAGACAAGCTTTTTTCTCTTGCCCACAATAGCCAGGCTGACCCCAACCCCAGTGGGAGGGAAGCTGCACTCTGTCCACAAAACCTGTCTGGAATAAACATAGGGAAGGGGACTGTTGATTTACCTGGCCATACCTCTGGGTAGAAACAAAGGTTCTGCACAAAGTAGTAAGGGCTCCCTACTATTGGATTTAGGAGTTGCACTGTGGGATTGTTTGCACCAGAGCAAAGTAGAGAAAGCAACTGCTGACAACATGGGTAGGATTACCCGTGGGAACGTTTATTCCAGTGGTTAGGTAGGGGCCAGGAGTCACATCCATCTAGTGTATAGTGCACAAATAAATGTGAAAAATCAAGGAAACTTCATTTGAACACTTTCTAGACCTGTAGAAGGGGACTGGACCCTGCTCTTTGTAACCTGAGAGAAGCCCTAAAAGATTTTATCTGCTCCCTCATCTCCCCAGAAAAAATAGGTAGACACCAAGGGTCAGTTTTGGACTCACCTCCGGAGTAAGACAGACCACAGATCCCCTAAAGTGGCTGATGCAAATTTCGGGTGAGAATCCAGAACTGTTGAAGTGGTCTATCTATGGAATGAACTAGACAGTGAAAATCACCCTAGGACTGACCACACCAATGCTCTTTCCTGTTTTTTTTGCTTTAGGGATGAAAACTCCTGTGGGGCAGGGTAGTTCTCCCTGTAATCTACTTAGGGGACACTAGTTGGAAAGTCAAATCCTTTGTGTGGTATTCCACTAGATTTTTACTTCTTTCGAATAATTTGTTTTCTTTTAACCATATGATGCTGAACACTTTACTCCTATTAACCAGTAGTAAATTGCTTATTCTCTATTTTGAGGGCTGCAGGAATGACCAGGTGAAACTTTCAACGTAGCTGGAGACATTTGGAAATGAATAACCTTTTCCATTTATGGTGAACTGGGTGAAGGTGCTGAAGCTTCTCAGCAGAAGCATCACATACAGGTCAGTTTCACTCAGAGCTGTATAAGGCAATGAAAAAGGCTTCACCAGGATTTTATCACAAAGGTATCCAGCCTCATGGAGCATTGTCTTGAACATCGTTTTTTAGAGCCAAATATATCACCTTGGACTATGGAAAGACACAAATCTACCAAAGTGTAGAAGCAGCATCTGCTGCTACAGAATCCTGCTTTTTATTACTCTCAGATCTTGGTATCAAAACTGAAGCCTACTGGGTGTTCAATGACAATGTATCTGACCTTGCCTTGCTTCAGCTTCTAGCCTTTCTATCCTGGAGAACATGGGCTCCAGAAAGTAGATTAAGTTGGAAGGTTAAAAGTTAAACCGCTGCAACCTGCTTGGTCTACCTCATATCCTTTCTCCCACCATTCGCCTATGTCACGGTAAACCGCAAAGTGTGACTTTGGATTGATGCCTCGTGTTTTCCAGGGGTATAGTGACTCAAAACATTAAATAAATTATAGATTTCATTCTGTGTAGCCAAATGTGAAGTTTCTGGAATGTAAATGTGTTTGCTTTTGACTATAAAATTGTTTGTACTACTTGCATTTAAGACACAGTTCTCAGGGGATGGCCTGTTGCTTGTACTGTATCCACTTACCAGGAATTGAGTAGATATTATTCTTATAAATGAGTCATTTAAACAGGTTATATGCAAATAAATTGGTAGAGGTACCCCCACCCAAATTAACAACCCAATATCTGGTATATTCGGTCCACACACAAGAGTAAACAGAAATGATTTGTTATTGCAATTTCCTTTGCAGAAAAACTAATCAGTGGTCTTCTTGGGCGATCAAACTGCAGAGATGGCCAGAGAGTGAGAAAGAGATGGAGAGAGAGAGAGAGAGAGAGAGAGAGAGAAAAAGAGAGAGAGAAAGTAAGAGCAGGAGTAACCCCCTCTCAACTGTCTAATAATATTGAGATTCTTACTCCCTGAAAAGTCCAGGTATCTATTGAACTGAACCCCTATAATCTCATGAATCACACAATTCAAATAATACAGAATTCTATTCAGAAATACAGAATATTAAATAACAACAGAAATCTATTCAGTTAATAAAAGTCTGTCTAATTTCTAAGTGTGAAATGTATAAAGGGTAGTGCCACTAGAAAGAAAATCTAAAAAAACTCAGACAGTCTTGGGCGGAAAATGAGAAGTCACCTTCAATCCCTCAATACCAGTGTTTTTACACAGATTTTATGCATATTAATTAATAAACTCCAAATTCAGCATAGTATGACCATGGTTAAATCATATTTCCAATCAAAAACATTTTCATAAGTTTGAAAGGCTCTTAACCGAAACCCCATTTCTTAATACAAGAGAAATCTTTTGCTTGCTTCCTCAGCAACTGCACTCTGTAGATGTACAACTCAATACGAAACATTTTTTAACACTAGCCAATAGAATCATTTTCTTCTTCAAGGTTACATCACAACTTTCAATGGAAATCCATCAGGCACATGATGTAGAGTAGAGGAGGGGGAATGAGCAGGAGCAAAATGAGCAGAACTCCAGAAACTGCATCCAATTTAATTAATGAGGATCTCACATAAAAAAATGTGGCATAACTATACTACATTATTTTTCACATGCATAACTGATGTAATCATATTGTTTTAAGAGCAAAATCACTGATTCATCGGTTACTGTCATATGCATCATCAAAACTACAACTTTGTACAAATATTATGTCACCCGAAATTGCAGAAAAAAACTTTAATATATCGTATGGTCAAATCAGATGGAAAACCATTGATAGTTTTCGGTGCTGTTTGTTGCAAGTTCCAAAATGTGTTGAGCTATGAAATTTTACCTTACATTGTTGCTCAATGTTCACATATTGTAGACTAACTCACTAGCCCTATATTACATATATAACAGATATATACAGGCTTATCAAACACTGTATGCAAGAATCTAGCAATTTTAAATAAGGACATTGAAAAGAACTGTAACGACGTTATTTGCAGTGAAAAAATCTATAAATTGCTGGATGCCCTAAACTTTCTAGACCACTGATTTGAGCCGCATTACAAAAACCATGCTAGTTTGTGGTGCGGTTTTAGTAATGTGCATTATTCATGAAGAAGCAAGTACATGCTTTGGCTGCTGCGGGTGTTACCATTAATAATTTATATCCGCCGGCATATGCTAATGACTGAAGATTTCACTTCATCAGCATCCAACAAGTGAGCACTCAGTCAACATGTGGGCGACGAATTTTTGATTGTTCATTGCCAACATCCAAAGTTATTGCTGTGAAATTGAATTGAAATCAGGAACAGCACTCAAATGAATTATTTGAAATGTGCTCAATCGCTTCTGGGAGAGAGGATGTATAATAACTAGGTTGATGGTCAAGACCCAGGAATAGGGTTTTGATTTCTTGCTTCCGTAGTGTAGTGACACTGTTGAAATTAACCAATCTCACTTTATCTCAACTTCGCTATCTGTAAAGAGTTCAAATTGTTACTGAACGAATATAGCAGATATGGCTATATGTATGTGGGCTACTGCTATTAGCGTGTGGTTGTCTTTATTAGTTAAAACATGTCTCGTTTGCCACTTTATAGATTATAGTAGTGAAATCACTCGGGGAGCTCCAGTACTGACTGGTAAATTTGGAAAACTTGCAAATTTAATACAATGATTTGAATTACAGCGAAATGAACTGCAGCTGCAGACTCAATGGTTTGAAAATAATGCATTAAACACATGTACAATTATAGGTTGCAGGCCATGACTGCTGTTCCTACTTGTTTAGTCTAATCAAAGCTATTTGTGACATTTTAAACTCCTCTTCCTGCCATCCAGCAATGTCCCTGGCTAGTGTCCCTGGAAGGCTCCAATGTCAGTCGGCATAGATCTTCATTGCAAAGATAGGGTCAGGTTTAAAATAACATGTAAGGCTCATAGTGATGTGTTGTTGTTGAATGTCACACTATCCACATACTCGGACACTGTTTACTCCATCGCGTCTGTTCTAGTGGCGATACACGAACAGGGAATTCAATACTGGGGTTGCAAAGTCTATTGTGTAGCCTCATTAAAGTCCTGTTATTGCAGTTACCAATCAGTATGTCAAGGATGGTTCAACATACACTGGAAACAGCTTGAATTTGTCCAGCTGGATGACAAAACTCAAGACTAGATTTTTGTATTTTGGTGAAGGGAAAAACTGCCACAGACCATTTCATGTGTGCATTGCTAGGATGTTGCAGCCTGTTGTCTCATTATAGTGGATCCTATTTAGTTTTTATGGGAATCAGGAGTTTGCTTATCCTTCTGGCTTGCAGGACTGTGTCCCCCTCACCTAGTGACGTTTAACCTACTTAGCCTGCTCTGTTTTAGCACATTTATTTAATTACTTCTTGCAAAATTTCACGTTATCAGTGCCACTCTGTGAAGGCGTCATTCTCAGCACCAAAAGACAAGTGATATACGTAGGTATTCACATCATGTCCCTTTTCCACTTATGTTTGACAGGAACATAATGTACTTTGGAGGGAATTGTTTATGTAATTGCGGCCCCAAGCATGCCTTCTTCTCTATTGTTTGGAACATACCTGTGTCAGGGGTCCTACAAGATCTATATATACACATCTGACACAGACAAGGTTATCAGAGGGTTCCTACCAGATGCCATCAACGCTATCTATGTTACACGTTGCCTTGATGCATATCCAGCCTTCATGTCCCCACAGAGTTCGATCTAGAGACCTTATTCTAAGGTAATGAGGGTTGGGGGGCTGCCATGGACACGGTACTGGCACATTGGGTTTATCTCACCTAGCTCTCTTTAGGTTAGAGATTAGAGTCTCCTTGCAAGGGCTGTAGGGATATTTTACATTCCATGTTATTGCAAGATGGTGAGGGTCTTTGTATTCATGTCTCTCATCTTTTCCATTCTTCTTGCATTGTTCATTATCCTAATTACTGCAGCTCATGAATTTTACAGTAGATTGCAGTCTTGTAAATAAAACCTATTGAAAACTTTACTGCATCTCCTTCATTGCCTGTGTGTGAATGAGACTTGCTGTTCATGTGAGAAAAGATTAATTAATCTCTGTTTAACCACGACTCCCCTGAGATGTTGCACTATTGAATCCATGCATAAAGGCTGCCAGAAATCACCTTTTACTTTTTGGGTTTTTGGTGAGGTACTGCTTGTGAGGCGGTAGGGTTGGGCCGACAGTTGTGACTTGTAGGATTGGCCTAATCATCCACAAACAAAGTGCTGTCATCCCTAAACCTGCAGTCTTGCCTAGAGCAAAAGTCGAACTACGACACATGTAGATGGTGAGCGTGCATCTATTACCATATCTCTACATTGCTTCATGCTGGCTGAAGGAGTAGACATATTTTTTGAAGATGTTTATAGAATAACCATATTTTTTCAGAAGCTGGCCAGCCACTGGCCAGATTCAAATCTGAGACTGAAATGTATTTTCTGCAGCCATTTTGAGCGTTTCTCACAAGCACATGACAGTGGAGGCTTTCAATATCAATTACAAATCAAAAGCACACATACTTATCTCAGCTACTTCTTAAAAATTGCAGGGTCAACCAGTAAAAAAAGTTGTCGAAAATGTCATAAACCACCAAATGGTGTGCACATGCAAAGTCCTGTATAATAAGTTTCCCATTTCTTTGTCTACAGAACCTGAAAGGAAGCAGTTGATGTGCCCCCTTGATTTCTCTTTTCAAAATTTTTGATCTCCTCAATAAACAGACATTGAATTCGAACACCTAATCATTTGATTCATATATCTATTGGGATGTCTGGAATCAGAGAAATAAGGTACGAATAACAGGGAAACTTCGTTTTAGATTTGATAATATTCAGCGGCAGGTTTGTGTTACTTTTACAAAAGTAAAATATGGCTCAAAGTGTTGTTGTGATATTTACTTTCCAAACAAATTAACATTTGCACTGGCCCAACTTTGCCACTAGGGCATGTTCCATGAGTGGTACATGTTACAACACATTTTAGTAAATTTCCCCCTAAAGTGGGAACGTTGCAAATACATACAGCTAAATATGAGGAGGACAAAACAAGAAGCAGTGCAACATATGAAACCATGAGAACAATGAGAAGGCTACTGGAATTACAAGTTTTGTGATTTTGGGGAGCAAGCTCATGGTACGCAGGGAAAAGCACATGTACGTTTTCATGTCAGCTGGTCCTTCAATAACCTTAATTTTCTCAGTAGTTCCAGGTTATGGTGTTCATGCTAGGCAGTAGCAGTACAAAAAGGCTAGAATACATGATGTTGCTTTGCAACAATGTTAGCTTTTTTGACTCCCTCAATTCACTCTAGTTTATTCACTGGCATGGTATGCACTCTCTTTTGTTTTTCGGTTCCCTTCTCGATCCCATCTCCTTTTCTGTTTTTTCTTACCTAGCTGTTGGCTGCTTGTGTTGAGCTGAAATTATGTTCTAATCTGCAGATCAACGCAACTGGTGCTGGGATTCCAGGACCTCAGGTATTGTATGAAGTTCATCACTGTTAGTCTTTAAATGCATGATAGGGGCACCATTTACCAGATGAAACATAATGAAAGCCCATCCCAAACCCAGTATATATGTTACCCTGTACCTTTCATTCTGGGGACTAGAGTAGTGAGTCTGACAAAGCTCCAGGAGAAGGCTTTGCTGAGAGAGAGGTTTACTTCTAAGCTGCCTACTTCTTACCTCACTGTTGGACCTGCCCCTGTCTGCAGGATCAACTCAAAACATTTTTCCTTCACCCCTCCTATTGCCAAACAAGTTGTTGTTGGGGTTTAGGACTCTGTGCACTTTACTACAGATAACCAGTGTTAAAGTGTTTGTGCTCCCGCCTTTAAACATGGTAAAATTGTCTTACAACCAATTGGCACATTTCATTTACTTATAAGATCCTAGCAAAGTGGTACCACATGTAGTCAGGACCTGTAAATTAAATGGTACTAGTGGGCCTGCAGCACTTATTTTGCCACCCACTTAAGTAGCCTTTTCAGGGACGCGGCTATGTCGGGTACCAAGATGGGCGCATGGCATTAAAGCTCCTGCTGGATCGGGCTGGATGGAACTCTGTGCCGGTTTTAAAGCGACGGACTCCAGATTCAGTGCCATGGTTGGTCACCTTAATCACATGGGGAGCGCATTGACCAACAGGATAAACAGCTTGACCATGCAGAGGACCGGATCTCCAAAGTAGAAGACAACACCACTAACATCACCAAGAGAGTGGAGGTCTTGGAATCCTGCTTGTGTACAGTGGCAATCAAAAACAAAGACCTAGAAATGAGAAATTGCTGCAATAATATCTGTATTCTAGGGGTGCCAGAAACAACCAACACCTGGCATATGAACCTCTTTGACTACTAACTGACCTGTTCGACCACGCTAACTTAATTTCCACATTTGTGGTGGAATGTGTCCACAGGTCGCTCATGACATGCCTGGTGCTCTGCACCCCCCTACACCCAATCGTCACTCACCTCCTAAGCTTCAGAGACCGCAACGTGGCACTTTCCCTGGCTTGTGAAAAGGCCCCCTGAGGGTGCCACAGTTTTGACCAGGTGGAAATTCCAGGATGCCAAAGCAGCCCTCGGGAAGCATGGAATATGTTATGTCATGCTTTACCCCATCAGGCTTTGCATTGATGCCCACTGGAAAACACATATTTTTGATAAACTAGCTGAGGTGATGGAATTCTGGGAATCTCCGCGCCTGGGTCGCCAATTACCTGACCTCTCTCCCACATGCGACTCCGCTGCTCTCAGCCAGGAACTTTTCTCCATGACTTGAAGGTGGACAGGGGCTGTGATCAGTGTTTGACCGGTTCTCCTACCACCCCTTGCAAAAAACTAGGACAAATACTTGAGACATGTACTATGATCACGCTTCTGAGAGTGCTTGCCCTGTTGAGCCAGAGGATCAGGTTAATGTTGTGGCTCCTCAGCAACAATTATACTCCTTTATATATGAGATTATGTCAAGGGGTCCATCCATAGTGGTGATGCCACTAATACATGGTTGACACCGCGCTAACTGACGTTATGGCCTTTGCTTAGTTCTGTGTAAGGTACTACCTGTCTTGTTCATGACAGGTATGGGATATGGGATTATGTGCATATTAACAACTTTGTTAATGTTTGCTTTTCACTTTTTTTCTAATTCATGTGTACACACACAATACTCATATGACATTTCCTCCCAAGTGGATGCCTGATGCATAGTTGACACCTCTGCGACAGTAGAAGTTACACTACTCTCCTGCAATATTAGAGGCCTCAAAAACCCATGTAAGGGGAAACAGGTGCAAAAATTGTATTCCAACAGGAGATCCACATACCACTTACCTCTTACTGCACTTTTGTCAAACAATGGGGGCCTCACCGCTACTACTCTAATTACAGCTTCTATTCCTGCGGGGTTTGCACCCTGCTCGTAGAAGTCTGCTTTTCCACCATCAACACACCAAAACCTATGCAGACAGCAGATATCACCTGGTGAGGGGTGTCCTGGCTAGCCACTGTATCGCGTTACTGAATATATACATACCCAACATCGACTCTCCCAAATTCTTTTGTACAATTTAGTTCCACCTAGACAAAGAACCGGCTAACCATCTGATACTTGGAGGGGACTTTAAACTGCTTCAAGATGCCCGGCTCGACACCACATCATCACACCAAGCCATGAATCAACAGTCTCTGCAGGGGTTTCGGGACATGTGTGAAACTCATTTCCTCTGTGACCCCTGGTGTTCTGCTTTTCTTATCTTATGACCGAGCTGACAAAACTTCTCTGGAATGCACTTCTAGTTTAAAGAAGACATTTATTATTACTTCACCACGAGGTTCCTGAAAGACGAGATTAGTAGGTTGGAAGAACACGTTTAAAAGTCGTCACAGCAATGAAAGCAAAATATATCAAAGTACTTCTCAGTTGCAATGTACACAGCAAATACATGTGATTATATTATAGCATAACTTCAAAGCTAAGAATAAAAGTCAAAATTGCATCACCGTAGGGCCTATCCCTGCTTGTAATTTTTCACATGCCAGCAAGTTGATGACTCCTGTTCAACTGCGAGAAAGAGATTTTCCACCCAAACGGGAGGCCAGGCAGCTGACGTCCGCTCCTGACTGAAGTCCTGAAAAATTTCCCCTTGATGCTGCCCAGGGCCACCGTAAAAAGCCTGCTAACAGGCCCCTTAGTCTAAACATGCTGCCTCATTGGGGGAACCGAACAAGAGCTTGGAGAGTGGCCAAGTCTCCAAACTTCTTGTTCGTTCCCAGACTGGATTGAGATGTATACACAAAATATACACTCTCTTATCATGTTAAACACAGCTTGGTCTATCATGTGGAAAAACACAGCTCATCTACGATGTCTCAACTGCAATGTCTAACTCGACATTAAAGCCAATAGGCAGCTAACCTAAATACCAAATGTAATGTCTAATGCCATGTTAAAGCCAATAGGCAGCTAAACTGAATACAGAATGTAATGTCTAATGCCACTTTAAAGCCAATAGGCAGCTAAACTGAATACAGAAAGTAATGTGCTCCTGATGAACATTGAAGAACTAACACAAAGTCATTGGTCAAACACAATTAATGGCATAACACCTGGCATTTATCCCCCACCACAGTGTTATCCTATATGATGCATTATGCCCCACACAACACGTGCTCATGGATTGATTTCTGGCCCATCTTGCCCGCGGCCATGCCCCGACATGGAAGTGTCACCCATCTCCACGTACTTTGCCCGGCCACTCCCCAGCCTGCCTGGAGCTCCTTGTCCTACACATGGGCTCTTTGGAGCACTTCCAGAAATGGCTTTATGCGATGACGCCTTTCGCTCAGACCTCCGCTCGGCCATAACAGCGTATTTTGCTATTAACGCACCCATGGCACCCTCCAAGGCGACACTATGGGAGGCCTTTAAAGCCTACATGAGAGGGATTGTCATGTCTCAATACTTTGGAGTTCTACGCTCTATTTGGAAAGACGTAGGCTGGGTGGATGCAGCCTTGACTGAGCTGGACCGTGACAGCGCCACAGGCACTGATGGGGCATCTCTTAGGGTATGGTGCCTCCGGAAACTGGCAGAACGTGAGACCAAGTTAATGGGCAAATATGCAAGAGCACGTCCGTATGGGGAGGGCAACAGGCCAGGTCATATGCTGGCCTGCCTTTTCTGTCCCCCCAGGTCTCTCTCCTACACTTCGGAGATGCAATTGCCTAATGGTTCCACAGCCTTAAATACCCCTGATATACAGGTGCACCTCCTCAATTACTATACTCAACTGTACACAGCCCGGGTCATGTCTTGTGCCCCTGGGTTATGCAATATGTAGAGGAGTTAGCCATGGTATGGTTGAGCTCAGAGCAACACCAATACCTCAGTGAACCATTTTCCAAGGCAGAAATCCTGCAAGCCATTGATGCTTTGGATGGTTCCAACTCGCCCGAGTTGGATGGCTTCACTGGTGTCTTTTATCAAAAAGATCTCTTGGGTCCTCGTCTGCTTGATGTGTATCAAGAGGCCCTGGAGAAGGGGACGTTCCCTTATACCGGGTAAGGATCCCACAGGCCTCTGTCTTTACTAAACTTTGATAATACGATTTTGGCCAAATTGATTGTTGACCACCTTTCTCTGTTGCTGGATCAGATCATATTGCCTGCCCAATCAGGTTTCGTGCCCCACAGATCCACATCCATCAATCTACGTACCATTTTTACAACGCTTCATAGAGTATCACCTAAGGTTCCAACAGCAATTGCTCTATTAGACAGGGAGAGAGCCTTTGATACTGTGGAATGGCCTTTCTTAGAGGAAATCCTTTGCAAACTGGGTACGTCTCATGGCTTATTTTCCTTAATAATGTTGCTGTACTCCTCTGAGACTGCATGAATGTGCTTCAGTAGTACACACTGACTCCAGCTTTCTCCATTACTAGGGGAACAAGGCAGGGTAGCCTCCTTTCGCTTCTTCCACTTCTCCGGCAGACGGGTCCCTTGCTAGTTTCTCTATATGTGGACGATTTTCTCGTGTTTCTCTGCCGCCCCACTACCAACTTGGTCCCAGTTCTTCTGGAAATAGCCCGATTTGGGCAATTTTTGGGAGTGAGGATACATTGGAACAAGTCAGAGTTATTCCCTCTCACAGAGGTCACAGTACCCGTGGATTGTGAATTCCCACTTTCCTGGTGCGATGATCAGGTTAAATACCTTGGTATCTTCATACATAGAGACCAGGAACAAATAATCCACCACAACTATTGCCTGGCAATGGATTAATTGAATACCAGATAGACAAATGGATTTGTTTACCACTGTCCATGGCAGGTCGAATCAATTAGCTCAAAATGGTGGTTCTCCCATGCTTTTTGTACCTTTTTGTAGATATCCTGATCCCCCCACTACTAACTCTTTTTTTTAAACACCCCTGACACAATTGATCTAGGGAGGAGGTAGGATTCTCATGTTTGGTGTTTAAGGAATTGTAATTTAAAGTGCTCTTTAATGGTAAAGTTGGACTTTAAGTCTCAGTTTTGAAAATGTCACTTTTAGAAAGTTGAAATTTTCTTGATCTAACCATTTGGTACCTACATCCTATTTCTGGGTCACATGACTATGTAGTTAGCACTTGGCCCTTGTTTATTTGTCCCAGACAGTATCACAATATAATGTCTGGGTGTTGGCCCAAAGGAATTCCTCATCCTAACCATGGAGACCAGGCCCAATTTGTACAATCTGCGTGCCAGTGATTTAAATCCACTTGGGGGGAAGTTGCTTATTATTCTTCCACACCTTGCTAATCAGTCTGCCAAAACTTGATCATTCATGGAGTCCGTCACACTTCTGTGGTGATCTAAAGTATATCAGTCATGCTGTGACTACATGCATGAATGCAGCTGCTAGCGAAATGGTCCCACTCCTGTGGACGGCTCATCTCATGGAGATATGAAATACTGGCATTGCAAGGTGGTCCTTGGATTTTTCCCAATCGACTTCGGGCAGTTGTGGACAAATAGCCACATTTTTAACTTTTTCACAACTTAGAATAGGTTTTCTTTGAATTCCTAGGTACTGAAGAGGCCTGGAGAGACTATAGGTTGAAATTTGTCAACAGATATTTGATGAAGGAGTCCGTGAACATGAGCTAGCACTAGATGAAAACATTTCTAGGAGGACTCGTAGGCTGGTCTCCACAGTTGGGATAAGGACTTCCATTGGGTGGATTGTATAGTAAAAAGTTTCGAGACAATCACTTCACCCTTGAAAAATATAGGAAGCCATAAGGAAACATATGAAAATATATGTGATTTAATGTAAATTTAGTTGTGTTTGTTCATGTCTTATGTATGATATATATGAAAAGTATGACTACAAACTCTGTATAGATATGTTTGTGAATAAGACATATGAGATTAGTAAAGAATGCCCAGTGACAATTGATGGTGCCATTGTTGATAAATAGGAAACACAATCTATCCCCACTTGTTCCACTGTGTTTAGGTGTTGACATACAGAAACCGAGGCATTATGTGGGCAAATATCTATGTACATTGGCAGGAATCACCCTCATGATTGCTGTCAATCTTGGAAAACTTTGATGAATGCTTCTGGCAAGCATGATGGCTGGCCTTCAAGCTTTTCCATAGTTTTTACTTTTCAGAGTCAAATACCCATAGCAGAGATTGATTCCCGCCCATTGTGTGGTGGTCGTTTTTACTTTGTTTACTGTCCCACACTGCCAAGATATATCTGATGCTGTTGAACAGAAAAGAAAAGAAAAGCCATTCAAACACTCACTCTAAATAGGTCATACGGTCAATGGTTTATCGACAGTGCACCTCACTCCCGATAGGCTGTCGAAGGAAGTTTTTTCCCTTTGCGGTACACATAGTGATCCACCCACCTCCAAATTCGCCTCCAAATTCGCCATCCACAAAACTCTAAATAAGCCCTTTGTGAGAAAACAGGGCTGATTGCAGAGGCCCCATAACTTTTTGCCCCCATTTTCCTCTTTTTGCTGGTGTTTTCCTGACTTTGATGGTACCCTGGGTATTGCTAACTAGTCCCAGGGCCTGTGCTCTGTGTAAAATGGATATGCAAATTAGGCTAATTATAATTGGCTAAGTTAACCTACCTATAAGTCCCTAGTATATGGTAGGGCATGTAGGTTTAGGGACCACAGCATAGGTGGTGCATACCTAGGTGCACTGCTGAGGTGCCCAGTGTCATTTTAAAAGCAAGCCTGCCTTGCTGGCTGCTTTTAAATTAAAGTTATATGCAAATTCGACTTTGGAATTAAAGGTACTTCCAAAGTCTTAAACTACCTTATTTTTACATATAAGTCACCCCTAAGGTGTGCCCTATGTGCCCCTAGGGCTGGGTGCCATGTAACTATAAGCAGGGACTTTATAAAAATAGATTTATAAGCCCTGGTGAGGTAAAAACAGCCAAATTCGTTTTTCCCTCATTGAAGTAAATGGCCTTCATAGGCTAGAATGGGCAGACTTTATTTTAAATTTTAAAGTCTCCTTAAATGTTACATACCAAGAATTTGGTATCAAATTAATTGTTGTAATAAATCCCACAACTTCCAGTTGTGGGATTTAATATAACTTGTTCAGGTAAAAAGTTTAGACTTTACCTAATAAGTTGCCAATTTCAGCTCTGCATTGTTTTTGCTGCTGTGCTCTGATTGGCCAGCCTGCAGCAGCTTCTGCCAGGCTGCCTTGATGAGGTGTGAAGTGGCCTGGCTTCACAGAAAGGAATGTGCTTGGGGGAGAGAATCTCCCCTCAGCAGATGGTGAGGCAGGAAGGGGGAGGGCTGCCAAACTGGTCTTCAAAGGCAGAGAAGGACATTTGGAGCACACAGCAACACCCCCACATCCTGCAACCCCAGACAATTAGGTGCCCCCTTCATTAGATTAGGAGAGGGCAGGAGAGGGGTGTGTTTATGATTTTTAGCCACACCAGTGGGTGGGCTCAGCCAGATGTAACCTCCAAAAATCAGATTCATCCATGTTGGATTTTTAGAGACTGTTGCCTTCTGGGATGGATTTTTGCCACACTTCCCAGGAAGTGGTCATCACAGGGGGACGACCGTGTCCCTGATTGGAGAACCAGGGCCCCCCTGCTTTTCACCCAGGAGCAAGGATAAAACTGGCAGACCTGCACCCACACCTCAGATCCCCACCAAATTTCAAGAAGAAAGAACTTAAGGAGAAGAAGGACTGCCCTGCTGGACCCCTGGCCTGCACCTGGAACCTGCACTCAGAAGGACTGCACCAGCTGCACACTTGGGCTTCACCACAAGAAGGACTTTGCCTGGCTTCAACTGGTTCAAGGAGGGACTCCCTGTTTGCTACAGGTGAAAAATTGCTAACCAGAGTCCCCTGCACCAACTCCTGAAGAAAGCGACCAGCTGACCACTGTCCAGTGGCCAAAAAGGAGTTTGCGCCAGGTGCATTCTGGGAGTTGAAGTCCGCACCCCCCAAGGACCATCACAGAACTTCTGGACCCTTGGGGTGAGCTGTGGACCCCAAAAGAACCTTAAAAGAACATCTGGGTGAAGCCCCAGAAGTTTGGAAAAGATTTGAGAATTTTTGGAAAAAAGCTCCAGAGAGGGACCGACCCGCCGCGGAAATTCTAGCCGGCTTGCCTCAACCGCGACCCGGCCTGACTTCGTGGTTCATCCCGGTAAAGAAAAACATCCAAAAAAGAGACTAAGTCCGAAGGTAAAAAGTTGACCGGGACCTCCCAGCCATCGTATCCGAGAAGGGCTCCATGGACGTCGGATCAAGATCCAGGTTTACCCCGGTCGAAGGATTTTCATCTCGAAAAAACGACTAAGTCCGAAGGTAAAAGTCTCCACCGAGGAAACCCACATCGCGTATCCGGACAAGGGCTCCAGGAGGTCGGATTCAACTGGCAGGTTCGTCCCGGTGAAGAAAAACTTCAAAATAAAGACTAAGGCCCTCATTCCGAGCCTGGCGGGCGGCGGAGGCCGCCCGCCAGGCTTCCCCCCTCCGAAATACCGCTCCGCGGTCGTAAGACCGCGGAGGGTATTCCGAGTTTTCCCCTGGGCTGGCGGGCGGTCTTCACAAGACCGCCCGCCAGCCCAGGGGAAAACTCCCTTCCCACGATGACGCCGGCTCGTAATAGAGCCGGCGGAGTGGGAAGGTGCGACGGGTGCAGTTGCACCCGTCGCGTATTTCAGTGTCTGCTTTGCAGACACTGAAATACTTTTAGGGGCCCTCTTACGGGGGCCCCTGCCGTGCCCATGCCATAGGCATGGGCACGGCAGGGGCCCCCAGGGGCCCCGCGACTCCCCCTCCCGCCATCCGGTTCCCGGCGGGAGAACCGCCAGGAACTGGATGGCGGGAGGGGGAGTCGGAATCCCCATGCCGGCGCAGCATGCTGCGCCGGCTTGGAGGATTCCTTTGGGGCAGCGGGAAACCGGCGGGAGACCGCCGGTTTCCCTTCTCTGACCGCGGCTGAGCCGCCGCGGTCAGAATGCCCCGCGGGGCACCGCCGGCCTGTCGGCAGTGCCACCGCGTCCCACGGCCCTGGCGGACTTGTTCCGCCAGGGTCGTAATGACCCCCTAAGTCAGAAGGTAACTTTTTAACCGAGGCCTCCCGCGACCTGTAGCCGAGCAGGGCTCCATCGCGGTCGGCCTGAAACTTTGACTTTGCCCCGGTCCTGGTGCAACCAGATGACCCGATTGGCGCTTTTTGTTTCTAAGCGCTAGAAAAATAGTAATTCTTTAAAAATCCATATCTCCGGTTCCCCTGAACCGATTTTAATAGTTTTTGTGTCATTTTAAAGATAAAAATATAAACTATTTTTATAAATTGGTTTTGGATTTTTAAACTGTTTCCTGTGTTTTATTTGATTACTGTTTTGTGATATTTGAATGCTTTACACTTAGGGCCTGATTCTAACTTTGGAGGACGGTGTTAAACCGTCCCAAAAGTGGCGGATATACCACCTACCGTATTACGAGTTCCATAGGATATAATGGACTCGTAATACGGTAGGTGGTATATCCGCCACTTTTGGGACGGTTTAACACCGTCCTCCAAAGTTAGAATCAGGCCCTTAGTCTCCTAAGTTAAGCCTTGACGCTCGATGCCAAGCTACCAAGGGTTGAGCTGGGATTAATTTACTGAGACCTAACTGTACCTAGGTGGAGGTTAGTGGCTTGTTGCTAGGTGTAGGTACCTACCTGCCCTTACCAATAACCCATTTTCCAACATAATTGGAAGCAGCGACGGGATCCTGTACTTGTGTTCAATATCACGTTACAGTTTTAGGTAAAACAAATTAAAAATCCTTTAAATTGTCCTAGTGCAAAAATTGTTTTTAATTTTTAATTTGGATTAATTTCAAATATTGAATTTTTGTAATTTTTCTAAATTCTTGTTTCCAATTTTTGCAAAAAGTTTTTGTTGACACAAAACTAGGGAACCATGGAGCTTGATCTGGCTAGCCTACCCACACTGACAGTAGTCCAGCTTAGGGGGTTGTGTATTGAAAGAGGGTTGCCTGCAACCACTGATCTCAGGAAGCAAATCCTGATCACATCCCTGACAGCATGGGCTGAGGCCCAAGAGGTAGAGTCAGAAGAAGCTCCAGAGGAGGGAGAAAGAAGGGAGGATGCAAGCTCTAACCACTCAGGGGAGGGAAGGCATCTGAGCCCAAGTGAGGATGAGGAAGAACGGTCCTCAGTAAATACAGTCACTAGGGGCAGATCCAAAGCTAGTGGTGGGAAGGGGGTCCTTTCAGGAGGAGAGAACCCATCCATCAGAGAAAGAGAGCTGGAGGCCCAGCTAGCATACATAGCTTTGGAAGCAGAGAAGCTGGCCCTAGAAAAGAAAAAGTGGGCATACAAAGAGAAAAGAGATGGAGGCAGCGATAAAGAAGCTGAGGTGTCCATGGGTGGGGGAGTTTGCCCCAGGTTACCCAAGGGGGTAGTTCCTGCTTACAGGGAGTGCAGAATTATTAGGCAAATGAGTATTTTGACCACATCATCCTCTTTATGCATGTTGTCTTACTCCAAGCTGTATAGGCTTGAAAGCCTACTACCAATTAAGCATATTAGGTGATGTGCATCTCTGTAATGAGAAGGGGTGTGGTCTAATGACATCAACACCCTATATCAGGTGTGCATAATTATTAGGCAACTTCCTTTTCTTTGGCAAAATGGGTCAAAAGAAGGACTTGACAGGCTCAGAAAAGTCAAAAATATTGAGATATCTTGCAGAGGGATGCAGCAATCTTAAAATCGCAAAGCTTCTGAAGCGTGATCATCGAACAATCAAGCGTTTCATTCAAAATAGTCAACAGGGTCGCAAGAAGCGTGTGGAAAAACCAAGGCGCAAAATAACTGCCCATGAACTGAGAAAAGTCAAGCGTGCAGCTGCCACGATGCCACTTGCCACCAGTTTGGCCATATTTCAGAGCTGCAACATCACTGGAGTGCCCAAAAGCACAAGGTGTGCAATACTCAGAGACATGGCCAAGGTAAGAAAGGCTGAAAGACGACCACCACTGAACAAGACACACAAGCTGAAACGTCAAGACTGGGCCAATAAATATCTCAAGACTGATTTTTCTAAGGTTTTATGGACTGATGAAATGAGAGTGAGTCTTGATGGGCCAGATGGATGGGCCCGTGGCTGGATTGGTAAAGGGCAGAGAGCTCCAGTCCGACTCAGACGCCAGCAAGGTGGAGGTGGAGTACTGGTTTGGGCTGGTATCATCAAAGATGAGCTTGTGGGGCCTTTTCGGGTTGAGGATGGAGTCAAGCTCAACTCCCAGTCCTACTGCCAGTTCCTGGAAGACACCTTCTTCAAGCAGTGGTACAGGAAGAAGTCTGCATCCTTCAAGAAAAACATGATTTTCATGCAGGACAATGCTCCATCACACGCGTCCAAGTACTCCACAGCGTGGCTGGCAAGAAAGGGTATAAAAGAAGGAAATCTAATGACATGGCCTCCTTGTTCACCTGATCTGAACCCCATTGAGAACCTGTGGTCCATCATCAAATGTGAGATTTACAAGGAGGGAAAACAGTACACCTCTCTGAACAGTGTCTGGGAGGCTGTGGTTGCTGCTGCACGCAATGTTGATGGTGAACAGATCAAAACACTGACAGAATCCATGGATGGCAGGCTTTTGAGTGTCCTTGCAAAGAAAGGTGGCTATATTGGTCACTGATTTGTTTTTTTTGTTTTTTTTTTCAGAAATGTATATTTGTGAATGTTGAGATGTTATATTGGTTTCACTGGTAATAATAAATAATTGAAATGGGTATATATTTTTTTTTTGTTAAGTTGCCTAATAATTATGCACAGTAATAGTCACCTGCACACACAGATATCCCCCTAACATAGCTAAAACTAAAAACAAACTAAAAACTACTTCCAAAAATATTCAGCTTTGATATTAATGAGTTTTTTGGGTTCATTGAGAACATGGTTGTTGTTCAATAATAACATTAATCCTCAAAAATACAACTTGCCTAATAATTCTGCACTCCCTGTATGTAGAGGGGGATGACATAGATAAGTGGCTGGGGGCCTTTGAGAGGGCACTCCAAATGAGAAGGGTTAGGCCTCAATACTGGGGTTCCCTTTTGTGGGAGTTGGTCCCCAACTCAGGGAGGGATAGGCTTCTGACCTTAAGGGGGGAGGAGGCAGATTCATACCCTAGTATGAAGAGGTGCTTAGCCAAGAAGTTTGGTCTGACCCCAGAGCAATATAGAATGAAGTTCAGGGACACCCAGAAGGTCAGTACCCAGTCTTGGGTTGACTTTGTGGACATTTCACTAAAGGCACTAGAGGGCTGGATTATTGGTAACAAAGTAGATACTTATGAGGGGTTATACAATCTGATCATGAGAGAGCACATCTTGACCAATTGTATCCAAGAAAGGTTACGCCAGCATCTAGTGGACTCTAAGCAGACCAACCCTAGAGAGCTAGGGGAGGCAGCTGATGAGTGGTTGAGAACCAGGGTGGTTGTCAAGTCCCAGGGGGGAGACTCCAAGAAGGGGGGGACAGGTCCCCAAAAACCTAAGGAGGGAGGTGGTAAGCCCACCACAGAGACTCCCTCTGTACCCCAGAACCCTAAGAAGGAGGAGAGTAAATCCCACTCTGACCAGCAGAGACAGTTAGACCCAGGGTTAAAAAAGCTCTTGGACAGTAGGGCTTGCTTTGACTGTCAGCAGACAGGTCACTTCAGAGGAGATGCAGCCTGTCCAAAGAAGGTGGTTAGCACTGGGCTGTCCAGTGTAGCCATAGAGGAGGATTCCTCAGATGATGAAGTCCTCCTAGCATTGAGCTGGGAGACAGGACCAGATGGTAAGCTGGTGATCCCTGAGGGTGGGAGTAGGCACTTCCACCACATTCAAGTGAATGGGATCCCTACCACTGGCCTGAGAGACACCTGTGCCAGTCACACTATAGTGAGTGACCTGTTAGTGACCCCAGACATGTATGTCCCAGGAAAGACAAAGAAAGTCAGGATAGCCACAGGGGAGGTCACCTCCAAACCTGTAGCCATAGTGCCCCTAGAGAGGGAGGGTATCCTTGACTGGATTAGGGTGGTAGTCAGTGCTGACCTTCCCCTAGATTCTATCCTGGGCAATGACCTCCCAGAGGTGAGTCTGGTCACAGATGGGGTGGTCGCCCAGGGCGCCCCCCCAACCCAAAGTCCTGGGGAGTCAGTCCCTACAGTTAGGAGACAGGGGTCCCCAAGAAAAGGAAAGAAGAAAAGGAAGGGTAGGCCACTCTTAAAGAGAGTTCCAGGGAGCCATGGGCCTTCTGCCCCAGTAAGGGGGGAGCCCAGAGTTGGCACTGGTGAGGCCTCACCTGACCCCAAGGAAGTCCTGAGTAGTCAGGCAGCTGTCCAGATGCAAGGTGTTGCCCCTGCACTGACAGAAGGGAGAGTGGAACGAGGCGGTCTGCCACAGGAGGTGGTAGCCCCCCACTCTAGACAGCAAGAGGGGTGCCAGGACCCCAAATTTGCCCCTAAAGCAGCTCAGCCACCTGTCAGTGGAGAGCTTAGGGTGTGGTTCTGGGTACTGACAGCTGTCAGTAGCCTCTGCTGGGTGCTAGCCTTCCTGGCAGCAATGTACTTGGCCTGGGAGGCAGACCCCAGGGCCAATAGCAAAGTAGGCCCCCTGACCCTATTGGTCATGGTGGGGTTGCTCAAGTGTTGGGTGACCTCTTTGGGTAAGCTAGGTGTTGCCCTAGCAAAGTTTGGAGTAGGGGAGGTGGGCACCTCACTACCCAAATTGGCAGAGAGAAAGGAGGAAGACCCCCCTAGAGGAAAGTTTCAGTTTGAGTTGGGTCCTTTTACTGTTGGGATGGCTTCACTACCCATAGGGAGTGACCCTGACAGGAGGATTTAAGGCAGAGTAGGCCCTGCAAAGGGACAGCCAGTTTTCTTCACTGTCTTCCTCGCCTAACAAGCCAGGAAGACTCTCCCAGGGTTGGGCTGAGTCTCCTGGGCGTGTGGGCTGGGGGGGGTTGTGTGATTAAACAGGGCTGATTGCAGAGGCCCCATAACTTTTTGCCCCCATTTTCCTCTTTTTGCTGGTGTTTTCCTGACCTTGATGGTACCCTGGGTACTGCTAACCAGTCCCAGGGTCTGTGCTCTGTGTAAAATGGATATGCAAATTAGGCTAATTATAATTGGCTAACTTAACCTACCTATAAGTCCCTAGTATATGGTAGGGCATGTAGGTTTAGGGACCACAGCATAGGTGGTGCACACCTAGGTGCACTGCTGAGGTGCCCAGTGTCATTTTAAAAGCAAGCCTGCCTTGCTGGCTGCTTTTAAATTAAAGTTATATGCAAATTCGACTTTGGAATTAAAGGTACTTCCAAAGTCTTAAACTACCTTATTTTTACATATAAGTCACCCCTAAGGTGTGCCCTATGTGCCCCTAGGGCTGGGTGCCATGTAACTATAAGCAGGGACTTTATAAAAATAGATTTATAAGCCCTGGTGAGGTAAAAACAGCCAAATTCGTTTTTCCCTCATTGAAGTAAATGGCCTTCATAGGCTAGAATGGGCAGACTTTATTTTAAATTTTAAAGTCTCCTTAAATGTTACATACCAAGAATTTGGTATCAAATTAATTGTTGTAATAAATCCCACAACTTCCAGTTGTTGGATTTAATATAACTTGTTCAGGTAAAAAGTTTAGACTTTACCTAAAAAGTTGCCAATTTCAGCTCTGCATTGTTTTTGCTGATGTGCTCTGATTGGCCAGCCTGCAGCAGCTTCTGCCAGGCTGCCTTGATGAGGTGTGAAGTGGCCTGGCTTCACACAAAGGAATGTGCTTGGGGGAGAGAATCTCCCCTCAGCAGATGGTGAGGCAGGAAGGGGGAGGGCTGCCAAACTGGTCTTCAAAGGCAGAGAAGGACATTTGGAGCACCCAGCAACACCCCCACATCCTGCAACCCCAGACAATTAGGTGCCCCCTTGATTAGATTAGGAGAGGGCAGGAGAGGGGTGTGTTTATGATTTTTGGCCACACCAGTGGGTGGGCTCAGCCAGATGTAACCTCCAAAAATCAGATTCATCCATGTTGGATTTTTAGAGACTGTTGCCTTCTGGGATGGATTTTTGCCACACTTCCCAGGAAGTGGTCATCACAGGGGGACGACCGTGTCCCTGATTGGAGAACCAGGGCCCCCCTGCTTTTCACCCAGGAGCAAGGATAAAACTGGCAGACCTGCACCCACACCTCAGATCCCCACCAAATTTCAAGAAGAAAGAACTTAAGGAGAAGAAGGACTGCCCTGCTGGACCCCTGGCCTGCACCTGGAACCTGCACTCAGAAGGACTGCACCAGCTGCACACTTGGGCTTCACCACAAGAAGGACTTTGCCTGGCTTCAACTGGTTCAAGGAGGGACTCCCTGTTTGCTACAGGTGAAAAATTGCTAACCAGAGTCCCCTGCACCAACTCCTGAAGAAAGCGACCAGCTGACCACTGTCCAGTGGCCAAAAAGGAGTTTGCGCCAGGTGCATTCTGGGAGTTGAAGTCCGCACCCCCCAAGGACCATCACAGAACTTCTGGACCCTTGGGGTGAGCTGTGGACCCCAAAAGAACCTTAAAAGAACATCTGGGTGAAGCCCCAGAAGTTTGGAAAAGATTTGAGAATTTTTGGAAAAAAGCTCCAGAGAGGGACCGACCCGCCGCGGAAATTCTAGCCGGCTTGCCTCAACCGCGACCCGGCCTGACTTCGTGGTTCGTCCCGGTAAAGAAAAACATCCAAAAAAGAGACTAAGTCCGAAGGTAAAAAGTTGACCGGGACCTCCCAGCCATCGTATCCGAGAAGGGCTCCATGGACGTCGGATCAAGATCCAGGTTTACCCCGGTCGAAGGATTTTCATCTCGAAAAAACGACTAAGTCCGAAGGTAAAAGTCTCCACCGAGGAAACCCACATCGCGTATCCGGACAAGGGCTCCAGGAGGTCGGATTCAACTGCCAGGTTCGTCCCGGTGAAGAAAAACTTCAAAATAAAGACTAAGTCAGAAGGTAACTTTTTAACCGAGGCCTCCCGCGACCTGTAGCCGAGCAGGGCTCCATCGCGGTCGGCCTGAAACTTTGACTTTGCCCCGGTCCTGGTGCAACCAGATGACCCGATTGGCGCTTTTTGTTTCTAAGCGCTAGAAAAATAGTAATTCTTTAAAAATCCATATCTCCGGTTCCCCTGAACCGATTTTAATCGTTTTTGTGTCATTTTAAAGATAAAAATATAAACTATTTTTATAAATTGGTTTTGGATTTTTAAACTGTTTCCTGTGTTTTATTTGATTACTGTTTTGTGATATTTGAATGCTTTACACTTTGTCTCCTAAGTTAAGCCTTGACGCTCGATGCCAAGCTACCAAGGGTTGAGCTGGGATTAATTTACTGAGACCTAACTGTACCTAGGTGGAGGTTAGTGGCTTGTTGCTAGGTGTAGGTACCTACCTGCCCTTACCAATAACCCATTTTCCAACACCCTTTTATTATGAATCATAACAGTGTGATAGAATACTACTTCTAAGTTAAGGCCTAACTTGATATTTTGAAACATTATTAAGCACTATTTGCTGCTTTCTTTCTTTCTGGATTAGCAATCATTTAATCCATTGCATTTTCCTGCCAAAATATAATATTTTTCCTCAACAAATTTGTCAATCCTGGGAAAGTCCATGCTAGAGCCTTTTGTGGTTCCATAGACAGCCATTATGAAAAGCCTGATAGTCTAACAAAACAGCTAATGTATCTTTTCAGTTATCAAAAGGTATGCTGTATCTGACTTTGGAAAGAGGATGCATGTGCAATGGTAACCTTTTCACCACTGTAGATTAAATTCATAGTTGTACCAATGACTTAGTTGTCATCAGTGGTGACATTTGTTGACATGTAAACTTTCCTTAGATGGGGTATTGGCCAAATTCACTTTCAAAATATTTACCCCAAATGATTTTGTTTTCTTTTTTTTTTTTAAGTTCATACTGTCGTCCTAGTTTTTTTTCTTATCTGAACATTTTACTACAGACTTTGAATACCATTTCACAGCTCCAAAATGTCACCTGAAACCTATGGTGATATATGGTACATTTACATTCTGTATGGTAGAGTCTAACTTGGTCTAATTTCATTCACATCTGCAATGTTACATGGATGTGTTAATTTATAAGTTTTTGAGCCCACACATGTTTGTCTTTTTTCTTTAATCTGTCTTGTAACGTATCTTTATGACTACACAATCTTGCATCATGTTCCTTGTCTTCCTTTTAAAACAATAAAATATAGTGGGTTATTACAACTTTGGAGGAGGTGTTAATCCGTCCAAAAAGTGACGGTAAAGTGACAGATATACCACCAGCCGTATTACGAGTTCCATAGGATATAATGGACTCGTAATACGGCTGGTGGTATATCCGTCACTTTACCGTCACTTTTGGGACGGATTAACACCACCTCCAAAGTTGTAATAACCCCCTTAGGGCGGGAAACCACCAATTGGCCGCTCCGCGGTCAAAAGACCGCGGAGGCCATTCAGACTTTCCCGCTGGGCCGGCGGGCGCCCGCCAAGGGAGCGCCCGCCGGCCCAGCGGGAAAGGCCCTGCAACACAGAAGCCGGCTCCGAATGGAGCCGGCGGTGTTGCAGGGGTGCGACGGGTGCAGTTGCACCCGTCGCGATTTTCACTGTCTGCTATGCAGACAGTGAAAATCATGCTGGGGCCCTGTTAGGGGGCCCCTGCACTGCCCATGCCAGTGGCATGGGCAGTGCAGGGGCCCCCAGGGGCCCCACGACACCCGTTCCCGCCATCCTGTTCCTGGCGGTAAACAACGCCAGAAACAGGCTGGCGGGAAGGGGGTCGGAATCCCCATGGCGGTGCTGCTTGCAGCGCCGCCATGGAGGATTCTCCCAGCCGGGGGAAATCCGGCGGGAAACCGCCGGACCCGGCTGGGCGACCGCGGCTGTAAATGAAGCACCGCCAGCCTGTTGGCGGTGCTTCCGTGGTCATCCACCCTGGCGGTCAATGACCGCCATGGTTGGAATGACCCCCTTAATCTTGAAAATTATTTATACCCTTCACGTCTCCATCCAAAAATACCTTACAACATTCTTTGAATGACTCAGACTCCAATGGCATACGTTTCTACCGGAGTGCTCCAAAGAATGTTACAAATCCTGTACTGTACAGTAACATGAAGAGAGGTCTATATGATGATAGACAGATGAAAAGTGAATTATGGAATTGTGGAAAACAGTTGAACTTCTCCAGTCATAAGTAGCATTTCTCCTATGTTGGAGAATGGGTGTCTGTCAAACATGGAATTTCGTAGCTCATCAAGGTAAAGGCACACTCGTAGTGAGTTATGAAGTGTGTGCACCACTACAATGGGGGCAAGTGATCCAGATGCCCTAATTTCTTCTAAAATGCCTGCTACACACCATTGGAAAATGTATTTTTTGACTTGCTCTCTAATTGCAGTTTGTTCTCTCTGAGCTGGACTCCCCTTCAAACAATGATCTTGTTTATAACCTCTTTTAGGTTTCCAAATTTATCAACAATTACAAATGAATATGTATCAATTCAACACTCCATTTTCTTACTTTACTTTTCGTCTGGCACTTGGTTTTAGTTTCAATTCCAAACCAGCTTGGTGCATCTAACCCAGAGCTATTGGACCGTTTTTTGTTACATAAATCATTTCCATTGATCTTCCTGAATCCAACTCAAATTGAGCAAAGTAAGCAGTCATGTCTTTTATCTCATCCTATATATTTCACATTATTTTTGTCTTTAAATTTGGCATGTTTAGACCGAAATAATTATGTGCCTTTAATAAGTATCTAGTTGCACCTCAAATTCAACATTGCCAACTTTTCAATGGCACATTTTGGATCTGTGTGAGTACGCGCTTGTCTCAGGAGGACTCCTGCAGTGAAAATGTGACTAGTCTGTGAAATATTGAGCTTTCTTCATGGGCAGATTCGTAAACTGTGAAACAGAAGTTTACCAAACACGACTTATCGTTAGTTTTCAGGCACGAAGGGAACTTTGCTGTACGCAAACAAGAGAAGCATCTGCATTGATTATATATTACAACGGTAAACATAGTTTGTGTTCAGATTCGCTCAATCATATCATTACTTCAGATTGTGAACATTCACAATGTTTCATTCTATATTCATCATAATCTGTGTTTTCTTCACCTTTATTGCAGTCACTTTCATGAGCAGTCACACCTTTAACATTTAGAATTTTCGTGGTCATCCTCATTAATTCTCTTTTTTCATATACAAATTTACATTACTATATTGTTCTTGTTTCGACATATTAGAATATTGACACATTTTCTTGTGTCACTTGATGTGCAAGGTAGCTTTTATGATCAGCTGAACGGCTTCTATTGCTAAAATATGTGGATTTATTTCTCAGGGTACTGCTATTGAGTTGTTTTTAACACTATACATAATGATTTCCTTTCAACCCCAAGCATTTCTTTCTTTCCTTGTATTGGTCCAATCACGTTTCTTTTCATGCACCTATTTATCACTCCTCAAATGTATTTATTCACCTCTTGTTATGTCTAACGTTTTTAGAAGTGTGGTCTTCTTAGCTGTTCCTGCATAGCTTTAATTTGATGTGTGCATAGTTAGTGTGTCTCTTAAGTATTCAACATCTTTTTCTGTAAATGCATGTCAAAACCCGTTACAGAGGGCAATGGAACACGCAGGGGCTAATGGGCCCAACCGTTTGGGTTGAGGCCTTTTACTCCTGGTGCCATGGGGCCTGACCTACTATGGATCCTGGGCAACTGGGCCAAGTACTTCTTCTGCACTTCCGTCAGTGTGGTAGCTGTGGACGAGTAGTCAAAGGCCCCCTCATGGGGTAAGTGACGATACAGGTAAGTGAACACGACTCATAACTCAAAGTGCAGTATGAACAATAAATCAGTGTCCAGTCAAATACTTAGTTTTGTAGGGAAGCAAAGTATTTTATTTCTAACTGTACACATGCAAAAGAATATAGTAATTAATGGACAATAACACAATCCCCTTGAGGTTAGGGCACTAGTTGATGTCAGACAAATTCCTGTCTTTTGTTTAAAGTGGTTGGAGTGCAGCCACCGAATGCTTACCAGTGTGCTGTGCTCAGACGTTCCCCTCTGACTCCTTAGAAAGTAATAAAATGTGTCTATGTTGTCACAACACCATTAGCAAGAAGTCCCCCAGGGCTTCAGAAGCCTAATTCCAGTCTTACGCTCTCCAGCGGCATGGAAATGTTCAGTGCAACAAGTGCCCTCTCTGCAGGTGCTTCCGAGTCCTGAGCCTATTTACCACAGTCATCCTGCTTGCTGTACAGATAGCACCACCTGGCAGGCACAGACTCTCTCTCCTTTGAGCAGCGCTGCATGTTTGTTCCTGTGATCGGAGCTGCTCCTGCCGAGCAAACACGAGGTAAGTCACTCTTTCCCACAATGGGGGAGGGTGATTCAATCCTCTGGCTCCCAACTCGACCCCAATGAGGGTGGGAACACCTCTGAGGGTGTCCTTGTGATGCTTGGGGAATCGGTTAGGTACAGGTCGCAGTGTGAAGGCTTACCCCCGCAGTCACTGCTGCAATCTTTCTGTCTGGGCATTGACCGGAACTGTTGGCCTTTGTGTTACCGGCAGCCCCTTCTGGCATACAGGTTTGCTGCAATACTTACAGACTTGTGCAGACTCTTCCATAAGGAATCCCTGATAGAAGGCAGACACAAGTTCCAATGCTCCTGGCCCAATAAGTTCCATGATGATATACCGGGTCACCATAAAGAGACAGTGTGGGCCCAGCACTTCCTTTCTGGTACTCCTTCAGCAATTCGGATCACAACAGCCCTCTCGTGGCATATGGGGAGTCAACGGACCGTTCCTGCAAATGGGTAACGACCCGATCGCTGCTTAGCCACTCTCCTCACACCTAGCTCAGGGAGTCCTCTTAGCAGGATTCCTCACTGGACTTAGCTTCCTCTAACACCTTCCTGGTCCTCATGGGATAAATTGGTATAGGTGCTCCAGGCTCCAAAGCTTGTTTTCCATGGGTGATGTCCTCTCTGCCAGCATGGATACTAGGAGTCTGTTGGAAATGTGGTTAGTGGTTGGGGGAGGGGTGAAACTGTACTCAAGCAGCAAACACAATCTCTGTCATGGTGAAATCACGAGCAAACCCCAAATTAACCTGTGCTTACCCCTTTGGTAGCTTGTCATAAAAGCAATCAGGCTGATCTTAGAGGCAATATATAAAGTATTTATGCTGAACTTCAAACAGTAATAAAGTGAAATATCATGCAAGGAAACTCCCACACCAATTTAGAGAAATAGAATAACATTTTATAAATAATTTGACACCATAACAACAAAAATCAAATCAGTAGAACTGAAGCTATGCAATTTTAAAGATTTCAGTGACTATGGCAGAGGGGGACAAAGTTGCACAATCTGGCTGATAGAGTTTGGGCCAGCTACAGGGACCCAGTTAGGTCAGCTGAACAAGAGTACCTTAAATCCTGTTTGAGAAGACATGCAAAGATCTTGCGTTGAGTTGTGCTGCCTGGCATAGAGAAACATTTGTCGTGTAACTGGCGATGCAAAGTCCTGCACCAAGATTCATCACACAGCAAAGTCAGTGATAGTCAACAGGACCTTGCGATGAAAGGTTCTCCATTGTTGTTGAGCAAGCAACTGGGGCTTGTGAAGACGTGTAGGGATGAATCATTTCTGAGGGTGCGGTGTATCACACTGGACCAGTGGTGGTAAAGCCACTGGGGCTTCTGAACACTTGATTTGAAATGCACAGCGCTACATCGAGCTGTGTTGGCTGTCGTGTTGAGATGCATTTTGCCGAGTTGGGCTGTCAGAGCTGCTGATGTGATGCGCAGTTCTACATTGGAGGTGTAGAGTGCTGGGCGGGTTGTCATTGTTGATATGTATCACACCTGATCAAACATGTGGAGCTGTCATGGTGAAGCGGGGGCCTGCGTTAAAAATGCATTGCTCAGAGAAGCCTGTTCTGTCCCGGTGGTTTGAGAACAGGAGGTCAGTAGACTGTCCCTGGGTGATCTAGCAGTCCTGGGACACACAGGCAAGCTGATTTCAACAGGGCAGTTCACAGCTATAGAGTCCTGGTGCAGCAGCAGTAGATCTTGGGAAGCAGAGCAGTCATTGGGCAGCAAAGCAGGTCAGCAGGGCAGACTTCACAGGTGGGCAGGCCTTCTTCCTGGCAGAGTACACAGGTCTGGAAGTGATTTGAAGAGTTGGGGTATGAGGTCCAATATTTATACCTGGTGCCTACTTTGATGTTGGAGAAACGTCTAGAGATTTCCACTCCCCCAGAAGTGCCCTGGCCCCAGATTGAATGGGGTCACAATAGACTAGTGCCAAACTCCTTTGTGAGAGTGCTCAAGCATGGTCTTTGTGATGTGCAAGTGTGATAGGAGACAGCTCCTTCCCCTTGTTAACTCAGTGTGGTCCATTCTCCCAACACCTAGCTTTGCCACTGTCTCAATACCTGGGAGTAGTGCACAAATACAAACTACCCACTACACTTAGTTATGTGATCCAGGATACAGGCAGCAGGCACCAATTTGTTAGGACAGGAAAATGCCAACTTTCTAACAGCGACTTTTTCAAAACTGTAATTAGAATTTGACTTTACCATTGAAGGAGGCTTTTAATTGCAATTATTTAGGCACCAAATTTGATCTGTCCACCTCCTCCCAATCCAAACTTATCACTTGTATTAAGGCAACACAATGTTATCCTAAAGGAGAGGAGGCCTTCCAGTGGTGAAAGGCAAATGTAAGAGCTTTTCACTATAAGGACAAGTAAAAGTTAAACATACCTGTCCAACTTTTTTAAAGCACTGCCATCTGCCCCCTAGGCTGTTCAGGGCCTACCCTAAGGGTGGTTTATATGTTCTAAAAAAAAGGACTATTTGAGCTTGGCAAAAGGTTTATTTTGCCAGGTTAAAATGTGAAATGCAGTTTAAAACTGCACATAAAGTCTGCAATTGCAGGCCTGATCCATGCTTAGGTGGGTGGCATAATAAGTGCTGCAGTATTATACCTCTTAATTTACAGGTCCTGGGCTCATGTAGTACCACTTTACTAGGGCATTACAAGTAAAGTAAATGGGCCTCTTGGGCTTAAGCCAATTTTACCATGTTTAGAGGTGAGAGCACGAGCACTTCAGTACTGGTTGGCTAGAAGAAACAAGATCAGCAACAAAATGGAGGAGGAATGCAAAAGGTTTGGGGGAAGACTACCCTAAGACTGACAGCAATAATACAGGACAGCACATCTGGCTGGTTGTCAAATGTTAAATTTTGGGATCTTAACCTCTCCTTCTTATATTCCTTTTCCAGGCACCAAATGTGAGTTAGGGTCTGAGTCTTTGAAGTTTTATGTTGGTGTTCTGGTTCTTTTGAAGGGTAAATTTCTCCTTTTATCTTTCCTTTTGAAAGGCTGTCTCTCAGGGCAGTCAAGAGTCATAAGCTGATTGTCCCACAACACTATTCATTGAAGTGACCAGAGGTCACACCTGTATGTCAGTTACAGGTTAATCCTGGTCTCCCAAGCTACTCTTTATGATTCCTTTATCAGCCCCATCTCCTGAGATGTGTCCATGCCCCTTCCTTGTGATCCATCACTGAATCAAAGAGCAACCTTTTGAGGCATAAAGGGAGAGTCCCTTTCTCCTGTGTGTGTCCCACTGAGTTCACAGGAATGCAGCAATTGCAGCAAATCTCATGTCATGTATTCCCAGCAGGCATATGTACACTCAGTACATGCGCTACCCACACATGCACTGCACAGCACTGTTCTCTCCCTGTACTATACTATTCCCAGGCACACATTTATCAGGTGCAGTGTCCCTACTCATCCCCAGCACTCCACATCTACCAGATGTACACCAATTGTGAGTGAGGCACAGAAGCAGTGGTATATGGTAAGAAGGACCTGTTTACTACTACTGATCACTACACAGTATGCTGCCACCACCGTACTCATTCAGCTTAACTGCTGGTGTAGGTGGTAGCCTTTCACCAGTATGAGGGTAGTGTTTTGGGTGCCCTTCACAGTCCAACAAGACTGCAATCCGTGAGACAGGCCTGCGTCATGGTGCACATGCATGATAAGCGTTTACCTATGACAAAAAATTCATCATTAGGGCCCACACAACGAATGGTTGGGCACTTGATGGAAGGGGTGCATTTCTTTACGGATGCAGAGAACTTTTCTATTCCAACAACATGATTGTAAAACTACGTCAAATAAACCTGAAAATATTTTTTTTACACACAAAATAATATAGGCGGTCATCGCCATTTGGCCACTCCGCGGTCAAAAGACCGCGGAGGCCATTCTGGCTTTCCCGCTGGGCCGGCGTGCGCCCGCCAAAGGAGCGCCCGCCAGCCCAGCGGGAAAGGCCCTGCAACACAGACGCCGGCTCCGAATGGAGCCGGCGGTGTTGCAGGGGTGCGACGGGTGCACTTGCGATGCAGACAGTGAAAATCATGCTGGGGCCCTGTTAGGGGGCCCCTGCACTGCCCATGCCAGTGGCAGTGCCAGTGGCATGGGCAGTGCAGGGGCCCCCAGGGGCCCCACGACACCTGTTCCCGCCATCCTGTTCCTGCCGGTCAAAACCGCCAGAAACAGGCTGGCGGGAAGGGAGTCGGAATCCCCATGGCGGCGCTGCTTGCAGCGCCGCCATGGAGGTTCAGCCCTGCCAGGGGTATTCCGGCGGGAAACCGCCGGATCCCCTTTTCTGACCGCGGCTTTACCGCCGCGGTCAGAATGGGCACTGAAGCACCGCCAGCCTGTTGGAGGTGCTTCCGTTGCCCGCGGCCCTGGCGGTTTAGGACCGCCAGGGTTAGAATGAGGGCCATAGTATCTTTGTCCAAAATGTGTATCTGATGGTTTTAAAGTTTTGGCATTCAAAGTTAAATTGACCTCTTCTTTCTTGTAATTCCGACAGAAAGGTGTAAGTTCTTAAACCTTTTTCTAAGGAGAGTAAGACGTTAGCTTGCTTCCTATTGTCAGAGAAATGTTCGCCTTCAGAAGAAAGTATAATACTTTGAAAGCATCAACCCATGCTTTCCAGAGGATCTCAGGTTCTCATGGACTGAAAAGCTGGGCATGTGCTTGTATGCATCAAAATCAACAGTAAAGAGAAATAAACAATTAAAGGATAACGGTAATCTTTTTAAGTGACAAATTACGATATAAAAATTAGTGGGTTAGTTTCAGTATTTAAAGCAGCAAACTAAAGTACTCAACGAAGTACCGCTGTAGTTATATTGTTAAGATATTTTAGCTGTGTTTCTATTTATTCACAGATGTAGGATTTCGTTGGGTGTGCATGAAGTTGGCAACTTTACATTGGTTGCTGTCCTGCACATCAATAAATTATCGGTGTTTAGAAAGGAATGGCTGTATTTTCTATCATACTTGCAATCTGTTCATTAGGGGGGAAACAACTCACTTTGACGACTTGAACGGCGCTAAAGGCAGACGCTCCAAAACATCACAGTTAGTAATTTGTAAAACCAATACTTTTATAAAAGTCCTGACATTTTTAACAAAATGCCTGCAAAAATAGAAAATCATATTTTTTTAAGTAGGCGTATACTTTTATTGGCTCTATGGTAGCGCAGAGTTATTAAAAGAAGGGTGAGCAACAGGTCGTCGGCCTCAGAGGGTTTATTGCTCTGTCTCACGCTTCACAGGCCGATTTCCTGTGTGAGAGGTTGAGCAAGACTCTCTCGCTGTTATAGACTGTCTTCATGAATCTCACTCTTTGCGTCTCGAATTGTCTACTTGTCGGAAGTTGTTTGCCTGTGTCAGATTTTGCCTGTGTGAGAGCTGGACTAGAGGTTTGAGTGATAGTCTTTGTTTGTTGATCTTCACGTGGGACTTTTCTTGCATTTGAGAGTGTCTGTGTGAGACTGCAATATGTAATTCTCTGCCTTCGTGAGAGTTTGCATGCATGGCTTTAAGTGAGCATAACGAACTTTCAAATAAAAGTTTATCTTTCCGATCCCACATTTAAAGTCCGGAGTGCTAACCATGAAACCATGGAACCTGATGTACCCGAAAGTACAGGTTTTAAAACGTACAGCAGTGTGTTCTACTCTTTAAGCAAATTCATCATTCTCGTTGTTATAAAAACATGCCCCTCTGCACCTTTTATACACTTGTAAGGGGTTTCATTGATATTTCTCTGAGCAGTTCAGGATCTGGAGCCATTAAAAACTATCTCACATAATGATGCTAATGCAAGGAGCACTGAAGAGGGAAAGGAGTGAGTGATGTAGATCTGATTATGAGTAGAAAGGATTTTAAATAACTAACTGATAACGGAAGTATTTTTTCGTGTTTTTATGTTATGAAGGTTATTTGCTCGAACTTCGCTAACAAGCAGGAGATAGTCACAATTGTGTGCAGTAGCAGTTCAAGCGTCCTCACACAAACTCAGATGATCCCTCACATATCAATGAGATAAATTGTGGTCAGTATCTTTGTATATTTCTGCCAAGCACAGTAACCAGAACAGCAGTGTAATCTCCACTCACTCACAGAACCTTATCACATACAGAAACAGACACGCACACATCCACTCACGGACACACAAGCACAGGATGCAAACTGCAGCCTGGCTCTGTGCATAGCTTCCCAGGCCCCCTCCCTCTCCAACACCAGTTGTCTTTACCTGCGGCCCTCAACCTGCTGCAGGGCTAAAAGGGGCACCGCTGCTGCCCCTTAACTATTCTAGACCCTCATCCCCTTTGTGACTTCCGTGACTCCTGTGGCCACTGTCACCTCCGCTTCATCTCCCTCTCCTTCATCCCAAGGACACTCATCAAAGAAGCAACCAAGATAAAAGTGCCCTCAGCAGTAGCGGCTGATGATCCTTAACAGTAGAGGGTCATCAAGCCACAGTCCAGTGGCAGACACTTTAAAAAGCACACAGGAACGCATTTAAGAATAATTACGCACAACTGCGCTATCACAGTTGTGCGTCAACAAAATTACCCTGCCATTCCTTAGTGCCATCAGTGCACCATATTTATAAAATGGTGCACAATGGCACTAAGGAATGGTTAGCTAACCTCTGAGACATGCCGTAAGTAAAAATGAAGCTAATTCTGCAAACATGGCATTAAAACGTTTGGCGGCACGTTTTTTGATGCAAAACGTGTTAGTATCATATTTAACAACATTAGTGTAAAAAAAACGGACGACCAAGACAAAAAATGTTGGAAGAAAAGTTTGAGAATGCAGGCCGGGAGAGACCAATCAGCCAGGACCAGCCAGGAGGGTACAACAAAGTCCTAGGAGAAGAGAAAGCAGAAGTGTTGCTTTAGTGAGGAGGAGAATTACATCATGGTCAGAGAGGAGGTGGAGCACCAACACCAGGTCTTCATCACCTCCAAATTTCCTAAAGGTAGAAGAGAGGCTAAATGGCAGGCAATAGTAGATAAAGTCAACAGCGTGACAGAGGTGAAGAGGGCTGTCACTGATTGCAAGAAGACCTGGCATGATTTCAAGTGCAGAACTAAGGAGAAACTGGCCAAGAATCAAAAGGCAGCACAGCAGACTGGATGTGGAAGTATTGCACCCCAGGAGGACCTGGATGAGCTGGAGGAGATGGTGGTAGCAGTCATCCCGGAGGAGCTGGTCACTAGAATCACAAGACAGGACAGTTCAGACTCCCAAAAACTATCACAAATGCAGGGTAAGATGCGGGGGGACTATCTGGAATCTCACAAATGGCAGAAGGGGAAGGAACATAGAACACACTGAATGTATGCAGAAGGGTTGCTTTGGGACACGTAGGGATAGAATCAAAAGGCCCCATCACCACACGAGCCTCACTTTTTTAGTGAAGCTTTGGTAGCGCTATGCACTCTGACATATACGCAACGTGATCCTATGCCACATACTGTGGCATAACACCACCTTGTAAATATGGCCCCCACACATGTAGAACTTTACCTGGAAGGAGCGTGAAATCAGTGAGGCTGTGCCATAACAATACCCATTGCATATTGTTATTGCCCCAGATCCAAGACATCTTGTTCACCAAAGACTGTGACTAAAGTCAACACTACCCCAGAGGTGGTGTCAGGATGGCGCAACAAGGAGAAATGCTTTCCATCCTCCTCGTGTCATTGCCCTTCTCATGTGTGCTGCATCCTTCAGCACATATAGAAATGCCACTTTGCCATAATAGATTATTTATGTGCAGAAAGGGACACCTTCCTGCATATATATAAGCTATACATTCAAAGCAGATACCCTTGCACTATGGCGTAAGGATGCCTGTGTTGGTGCAGGGAGCTCCAATCTGTGCAGGTGCTGTGGGAAACGCAGGGGTGTGTCATATTGCAGAAACTATGGCACAGCCCTGCATATCAAAAGTGGTGCAGCGTGGTGCAGCTACACCAAACTCAACCACTTAAGAAAAAAACAGGGACTCAGTGTGCACCATGTGGTATGCAACTCACACAGGGTGGCCCAACAACAACTCTCACACACCTACATGCATCATTAGGGAATGGGCACAGAAGTGAATTCATACAACATATCGGGCATGTCTGTGATCATTATTTGTGCTGCTGTAAAAGTAGCTTCAATTTCACCACGTAGCAAGGTTGTCTGTGTTGTGTTAATGGTTGGTGTTGTGCATGAAGGGACACCATGTGTAAGAACAGGCAAAAGTGGCACAAGTGGCATCAATGTTGCACCACGGGTACAATGTCACTAGCCTGTAATGCAACCGTACCATCATACAAATAGTTGCCAATGTGGATCCAATCTGCCCGTCCCCCTTGTGCCACATTAACAAACTCTTAAAATGATTCACATTGTACATCCTTACACTAGCATATGCCTGTGGCAGATATGCTGTACACAAGGAAATTTCCCTAATGTAGGGAGGGACGAACTAATGGAGCTGACAATCCATTATGGTTGCACTCTGCCATTCAATTGGCACATGTGTGGGGCCTGCTAAAGGCAGACGAGAAAGTGACAGAAGCATTGTAAGCAATATACCTCCTTGCACTTTGCTGCACTAGTGCCATCATTCATGGTGCTAATGCAGTAAAGCACCAAAATAATGACAACACTCATTACACCTCTGGGGGAGTGTCCACCATGGTGAATAGGAATGTAAATGATTTGCTACCATGGTGTCAGTGGCTGGGGCAAGGGGCCTGCAAGGAAGATGGTGGTGTTGGATCAATGCACAAAATACCTTAAAAGGTTTCCCCATGTGTGCTGGACAATGCAACACATAGTTAACAACTACAACATGGGGTCTGTAACATGTCACTGCGCCTCCAGTAGCAAGTAACTGGTGAGCCATGCAAACAGCCACCTCAGTGAAAGATTGACATTTCACTATCTCATTCCAGGGGATGATCCCTTAACTCCTGCAAGCTGCCTGTCCTGGCAGATGACATAGATGACCAGCTGCCGACCATCAATGAAAAGACTCCCCAGGATGTCCTAGGTTCCCTCCAGACACCACCTCCAGTCACAGGGAGGACATGCAGTGTTGTGGGGGTCTCCACATGAACCCCCCAATTACCAACACAAAACACCAACCAGCTTACAGCCCTGGACTCTGAGGACCCAGGCATCAACTTTGAGAGGACAGTGGTAGGAGTCCAGTGGGAGCTGGCCAAACAGGTGCGGGTGGGGATGGAGACCATGGCAGGCAGCCTAGAATAAGTGCAGAGGTGCTTAGTCCAAATAAGGATAACTCCGCTGCCATCAGAGGCACCCACTCCCTGCTTCAGCAGTCCCTGGTGGACATAGCTCCTGTCATGAGGCAGAGGCTTCAACAATTGCCCTCCCAAAGTGGCAGCAGCATGATAGATAACAGGCTGGGGGCAATAGAAACTGTCCTGGAGCCATACAGCAGGAAGTGACCTCCATCAGGGAAATCCTGGTTGCCTACCACCGTGATGTAGCTGCAGTGTTGAGAAATCAGCAGTTCCTCCTTGCTTCAGTGATGCCTTATTTGTTCCCACAAATGGCAGCTGCCGGGACCTTTGATTCCACATCTCTATCCCCTGATGTGTGTGTGGCCCCCTCAACTTCCACAACACCACCACCCATGGAACAGGCTTCACCACGTACAGAGGATGAAGATGTGGAAGGAACAACATTCACCGATAAAACCACCAGTTCCTCCTTAGTTCTGTGTCTTAAGATCATGCCAGGCTTGTGACAGCTGGCAATGTGTCCTCTTCACTCAACCACTGTTGACGTATCTACTATGGACTGCCATTAACTCAATTCCTACCTACTGTCAATTTGGACACCTCCTTACTAATGCACACTTCTCCTACCCATGTCTCACAACATGCCCCTCACCCTTGGACTCTGAATGTACAACAAATGGCTCAGGATCTCTCATGGGGTCTGTGAACTGGACATTGTATTGCACTGGAAAATAAACTTACACATGTAAATAAATCTCCATATTCACATGTATCATGTCATCTTTTACTATGATTCATCAGCACATATAAATGTATGCATTGTGTGCAGCTATGTCAATGAAAACAGAACCTAATTACATGCATGGCTCACTGTCAGACACAAACCCACAAACTAGGACTCTAACATCAAACAGGTGACTGATGGCCTTTTGGGCTACAACCAACTTACAGAGCCTTGAAAGCATTTATTGAACAGATATCCATGCAAGTTGACATATGGCATGTATTGGTCAGAACTAAGGCCCTCATTATGACATTGGCGGTAAAAACTGCCTACCGCCCGGCGACGGCCGCCAAAGGACCATTGCCGTGGCTACCAGCCATCTGCCGTATTATGACCACAGCCGGATTTCCGCCAGAAGGATGGTGGAAATCCGGCGGTGGCCATGCCGGCGGAGGGCGGTAAGGTGGCGGTGCTGCCAGCAGCAGCGCCACGCCAGAAAACCGCCTCTGGCCATATTATGACCAATAATACAGGCTGGCAGTGTCCTGCTGGCAGACGCTGCTGCTGGTAGCAGTGCCCCATCCCGTCATCTGCCGGAGAACCCCCTAAACCAGAGGTCTTCAAACTTTTTGATGGCGGGGCCCCCTCTTAAAAAAACATTAGGTGTAAGGACCCACTCCTGATAAAAAATTTCTAGAACCTAGTACTCCTCATCATCAACAATAATAGACGGCCCCATTTCCCACAGCAAATCATTTTTACTGTGAGGAAATAATATTAAACAGTGTTTAGCAAACCATAGGTCAGTGACTGTGGGGGTGTGGTCAAGGGTGTGGCTAAAAACATGGGTCCTCATTTATGAGGAATTGAATTGGGGCAGCGCCACAAGTCTTCTTGCTACACTGCCCCACGCCAATACAAAAGGGCAGGAATCAACCGTATTTATGAAATACAGTGCATTTCTGTCTTTTCCCCCTGCGCTGGCGCACAATTGTTACCTAGTGTCAACATAGGCAGGATTGTATTTGTACAGGAAGGGGTATCTTCCTGCACAAAAACAATCCAGAGAGGCACTGTACCTCTTTCTATATGTGCAGCAGAATGCAACACACATGGAAAGAGAAAAAAACAAGGGGAAATTAAAACATTTCTCCTCATTACGCCTGCTCTGGGGAGGCGTAAGGTTTTGGCACTGCTTCAGTTTACGTGATTTTGTAAATCTGAGGAAGCGTCAAAATACATCTGTGTTGCACGGAAACACCCACCACAACGCCCATGGAACACCTCCTTCACGCAAAGTATGGCAATGCAGCGGCTTTCACTGCTTTGACTTACAAGGCAATTCAAAGCCACTCATGGTGGCTTCGCGTCATCTAATAGGTATGAATGAGAGGCTTGTGGCACTGGAGTGTAAAAATAAATGATGCTCCAGCAGCGCGAGCCTCTCATAAATAAGCCTAAAATATTCTCTACGTTTTTTAAAGTCTTTCACCGTCAGGTAGCTACATAGAAAGTAACAGCCAGCTTAAATGAAAAATAAATAAAAGAAAGTTGTTACTCATTGGGAAATGCACTGTAGTGAATTATGAAACCTCAATTAATGCACTGCAGAGGTCTGTGTGTAACCAGAGAGCGACAGAACTAAATCTTGGTTAGTGCAGTTGAGAATAGTGACTTGTGTATTTTTTGTGCCATGAGGTCACAGCCTGTGACAGAAAGCACTGTGAATATGTAAGGCGTTATTTTATACTTGCATTACACACAGTATAAGATAGGCCACTACAACAAGGTTTGAGATAAAACTGTGCTTCCAAAATGTAGATTTAAGTAATATTAGAGCATATGCAATACATTTTTTGTTCTTTTTTTTTTTTTAAATAGCTGTCCCTTCAACACCTCCAGGTGAAGTAAGCACTGTGGAAATGCTGTAGAAATACAATTACAATTAAAAGTGTGCACTTCACAGCACTGTTGTTAACTCTGCATTACCCCTCTAAAAGAATAAATGTTTGTCCTCACAAAGCTTTGAGTGATTTTATCATTTAAAGCTGCTCCCAAGCACCCTATACATTTGCAGATTAGCTCTTAGAGCACATTTGAATTTAATTCAGGAAGCAGACACCCTGTGATGAAGGTCTCCTTAGCTGTCTGTGAGGCTTTCGCAGCACCGGAGACTCAAATTTTAAGTTCAACTGAGGCATTTTAAGGATCGGCTGGGGGAATGCGGGACCCCCTTTCCAGGACTCCACGGCCCCCCTGGGGGTCGCGACCCCCAGATTGAAGACCTCTGCCCTAAACACAGGTAATTGGGTGCTCTGACAGGGGAGGAAGGAGGGGGTGTTGTGTGTGGGTGTGTGTGTTAATGTTTGTGCATGCGTGTATGCAGGTGTGTGTTGCGTGTTGGATGTGTGTGCATGTATGGAGGTGTGAGTGCATATATGTTGTGTTCTGTCAATGCATGTCTGCTTGTATGTATGAAAGTGTGTGCGGATGTGTGTGTGAATGGATGTATGCATGCATGGATGAATGTGGGATTGGGTGTGTGCATCAGTTTGTGCATGTGTCAAGGGGGCATGAATGTAGGGGGGTTGGAGAGGAAGGGGAAGTGGGGGGTACTCTGGGGAGGGGAATGGGGGTGTGAAACCTCTATCAGTGAAGGGAAGGGATTCCCTGTCACTGATAGTGTCTACCACCATGTGGTGGTAAGGGAACCACGAAAACCATGGCGGTAGGAGGGGTCATAATCCCGCAGGTGGTACAGTGATGGCTGCCGGGCTGGAGATTGATATCTCCAGCCTGTCGGCCGTTACCGCCGTGGCAGTCGGAGTGGTACATTGGCGGTTTGGCTTCAGCCAAACCGCCAATGTCATAATATGGTGGAAAGTACCGCCAGCCTATTCGTAGTACTTTCCACCATATTATCACCCACCGCCAGGGTCATAGAGAGGGCCTAAGTGTCTGGAATTTTCCCTGATGAGAGCACCAGTACAACTAATATCTGTGGAACAGAAGAGGCAAAAATTGATTAGTGACAGGCAGTTGTCAGTGCCAGGATACATATACCAAATAAGGTGAAGTAATATGTGCTACACTTTACAAGATAATTTGTGATAGACCTCAACGATGACAGTTGATGTTCCATTTTTACCTGTCAACGACTTTATATACATACACAATGTGATTGTCAGGAACTGCGGATGATAATGTTTTGATTAGCTGATGTCATATTGCAGCCAATCTGACACCTGGAGCAGAGTTGAAATCTCATTGTGTATTCAACTGACTGTTGGCCAGCACAATAAGGCTCCTTGCACGGCCGCTACCTCACTTAATTTCTGAAGAGTAGTGAGTTACCAGTGGTGCAAGTAACTCCTTCATAAACCTCATAGAAACCTCAACACATGCACATCATTTGTACCATGTCCTGAGTAACCTAAAGCAACGCGTGGCACACCGTGCTCTAAAATGTGCTGTGGCAAATATGTTGGCAACAGGCATTCTAATCAGATAAACTGCACCTCTGAAACATATCTTGACTGACATTACTATGTATGTGGGCATGCTTTCCTTTCCTACCCACAATTCCATAGCAGCACAGGTTGGCACTTGTGCAACAATCAAATTAATCTTCATCCTCAACATTGCATCAGACATGATGTCAAAACCCTAACTCTGATGATGTTATCTACGTTTAACCATTGCATTACACACATCATACCCTCACACATGAGACCCTGGAATGACAGATGTGACGCACATGGTGACACTGGCTGCATCGGGGTCTTCAAACTGGGACACCTATCGAATTGTGTAGGGTGGCGGTCCACCTGCAAGACATGACAAGAACACATAGCTTAGTGAATTTTCAACATTTATGAGCATGTTGAATGTTACACATTCAACTTGTTAAGCTGAGTAAGCAAGTCAACTTTGTGTTAGGGCTGAACAACTGCCAACCATTACATGTCTGTCTCTAAGACAAAAAGTTAGATTAAAGATGGATTTTCAAGACATCGTACTTACTGCCAGCACCAAAAGACTAAAACAGCCCAGGGGTGGTGTAAGCATAACAAATAGTTGAGGAATGCTTTAATACCTTCTTGTTTCTTGCTTCGTATATGTGTGCGCCATTTGATAGCACACACAGTAGATATAAAATGCCATGGATGTTTGCTTATGTGCATGTAGGTGTCCCTTCCTCCACATTTACAAAATAACATAACGGTTGTCTTGGCATTAATATGCGGGCTGCATTCTGCAGCCCACATAGTAGTGGCATATCGCCATTGTAGACTATTTATACCAGAAAGAGATACCTACCTGCACATAGACACTGCCTTCAACACAGACACACGTGCACTGTGGTCCGAGTATGCCTGTGTTGGCGCTGGCTGCTGAATCATGTGTTGGTGCAGGCACAGATGCAGGCCTACCCTGTACTCTAGGCAAAACAGGGCAGGACTGTGTTTAAAATTCAGCGCAGAGCAGTGCTGGTGATGTTGGCACAGTACTGCGCTGCAACTGTTTCTCACATATGTGGCTCATTGTTATCACACAAGAACATGCACAGATTTGGGTGGCAGACATGTGTACATGTTTCAGATGCATATATATATATATATATATATACATATATATATATATATATATATATATATATATATATATATATATATATATATATATATATATGACAATTCAGGGGGACAGGATGCTGGCCATTGGCTAAAGCATTGACTCTAGTAGTTGATCTTTGTGAAGAAGCACACAACCAGTCAGATGCTTGCCTGTTTTCAATCACATATCACTAACACATACCTACCTCCATATGTAACATTTGGCACACCATGGCAGATGTCAGGAGAATGATGTTGGGAACCCTGTCAGTATGGTTGCACTTGGCATGTTTGGCACAATACATGAATATCCTATACATGCAAAGAAGAAATTTGCTTCTTTATGACAATGGAACAGTCGTAATCAACCTGCCTTAGGCAGAAATATAGGTTGACTCCATCTAAGGAACAGTGTAACAAAGTTGATGTTAAGGCTATATTTTTTCGGTGCCACCTACAGCAGGAATACACAGCTTGCATTCCACAGGCCTGTTTCTGCCATCATGTGGCAAGAGCCTTTCACACTGCTACAATGCTTGCACTTGTCACGTTTTTGACATATGGTTAGGAAGTAGTTGCCTCCATTGGCAACATTACCTTTAAAAACTATTAGACACAGATGTAGCAGCATGAGACAGTCACTTCTGCCTACATTATTATAACTGTTGTGTCACTCTGCACATACATGACTCTCAGCACACACAAACCCATGACTGACAATACTCCTGCATCATGTTTCCAATCACTCCAGCTTTAATTACCCCGTGTACACAGTTGTAATAACCATGATGTACATGTCATTTTGTGCATAGGAAACATGTACCCTTGCACCATTGCACATGGGTGCAACCGGTGCATAGCTAAGCTCTCTTAAATGCCATTTGCTTTAGACACTAAACTTCCCATCCTGACTCTTAACAAAACATGTTGCAATCAACCTTATGTCCCCCTGTCATGCACATGCAATTGAGGATGTTGCAATGCAAAAGGGGTGTCGGAGGCTGGCCCTCTATGTAGTGTGCAAAGCTAGGCACACTATGCAGGGCATCCAGGCATCTACACGTTGGTTTACAGGGGTAAAAACTAGGGGCCAGATGTAGGAAGACGGCAAATTGCGACTTGCAATTTGTGAGTCCGAGCGACTCGCAAATTGCAACTCGCAATTTGCTATGCAGAACGGTGTCTCAGACACCGTCTGCGAGTCGCTATGGGGTCGCAAAGACCCACCTCATTAATATTAATGAGGTGGGTCGCAATTTGCACCCCCATAGCGACTATGGGCACTCACGGGGATGGAGTCCTGCTAGGAACAGCAGACCTCCATGTCCGTGACTGCTTTTAAATAAAGCAGTTTTTTTTTTTCCAAGTGTAGCCCGTTTTCCTTAAAGGAAAACGAGCTGCACTTAGAAAAAAAAAAAACGAAACCTTTAGTTTCTGATTTTTTCAGGGCAGGTAGTGGTCCCTTGGACCACTGCCTGCTCTGAAAAAATATTTTTGGGTCCACTCACAAAGGGACCCCTTCCAGTTTGCGAGTGGGTTACAATCCACTTCAAGTGGATGGTAACTGCGACTCCATTTGCGACTGCGTACGCGGTCGCAAATGGAATTGCATACCACTGCGAGTCGCAAATAGGAAGGGAACACCCCTTCCTATTTGCGAGTCGGAAATGCATTTTGCGAGTCGGTTCCGACTCGCAAAATGCATTTCTGCATAGCAAACACACGTTTGCGACACGCAAACGGCGATTTTCGCCGTTTGTGACTCGCAAACTGTTTGCTACATTGGTCGAGCAGTTAGGCCAATCTTGGAGAAGTGCAAAGCATTTGTTGTACTCACAGTATCAATCATGCAACTCACACACTCAAAAGAATAACTCGAGACCACTTTATAAAACTACATCAGATATTTATGTAATTCCTAAAACCAAGATTATCAAAATTGGTTATGTACTTTTTGAGACGATTTATTGAAGTTTGATAAAAATAGTCTTTTGGTGGGTAATTACGCACCATAGAAATCAATGGAAGGTCACCTTTAAAAATATATAAAATCATACAGTTGGTTTACCAAGTTCTTCTTTAGCATGCTGGTTGAGGTCGTTGGTGGGCATACTGTGCCAGGTGGAGAAGCCTGTGTGGCGATGAAAAGTTTCTGGAGCTAGTAAAGGGCTACTGCAGGGGACCTCTTGGAAAAGCACTGCACAGGTAAGTTTAAAGATGGTTCCTTGGGGGCCCCTTGGAATGTCGAGGTCACAAGGGGTGGGAGGCCCTTAGGGCACAGCAGGTTCTTAATTTCAGGGCACGGGGTGGCCGGGTGCAGAGTGAATTGGTGAGCCATGAGCTGTCCGCAAGGATGCCCTCTGGAGAAGGAGGTAAGTTGGTTAAAGGGTCATTAGCAGGACAACTAGGACACTCTGGTGGAAGGTCCAGAGTGTTTCAAAAGTTTCTCAACTGAGGCTTCCTCCTAGTCCTTTTCCAACCCGGGCGGGCTGGTTTTCTTTGTGTCCGATATTATCTGACCAATGCCCAGGGTATTGGTACGGTTTGACCACTGGAGGGTGCATTGCCACAAAACTTTGCACACTTGTAGAGTGTGTCCTTGCGGTTGTTGGTGTGTTGTTAGGTCCAGCTGGAACTTTTGGTCCAGGAGTTAGTGGCAGGTCCATGAAGTGACCCTCACTGGCTTGCTGGTTTCATGTTGTTGTAGAGTGATACCTCTGCCCTGGAGATAGCTCAATGGTGATTTTGGAAGCCTGGAGGTCCACTGGGGTTCTTCAGAGTTTTTCCAGTTGTCTGGCAGCTCCTCAGCAGTGATTGTTGGGTCATGGGTGCAGCAGGCAGGGTTTGGCACCTTTTCTTTGTTGCAGCAGGTCCACAGTTCTTGTGCCTTAGATCTTCTTGGTGCTGGTCTTCTCTTGTCAATCAAATCTCATTACCTGGTCTAGGGATGCCCACTAAATACTGAATTAAGTGGGCATGTTAGGGAGAACCTGGTAGTGACCAATAGGACACCTACCTTTGGGTGGCTACACTCACTACAGGGCCCAACTCCTGTGTGAAGGACCACTTCCCTGTCCCTGATTGTCATCCAAGGTGGAGGAAAGTGAAATGGAGTGCCCACCTCGCAGGCAACACCTAAGGGATGGTGCATGCCAGAGGGGGCCACTCCTCTTACTCTTTGTGTAGTTTCCAGCTTTTTCTCCCACTGAAAGTAGAGGTTTGCAAAGGGGGTGAAAATCTGCTGCTAGCAGCAGGCCTGGGGGTCGAGCTTGTTCTACAAACCAGAGAGATGGGTCTCTCCCCCAAGGTTTGTAGATTAGGTGTCTGGAGGTGGCAGGCTAGATAGGAATAGCCAGTAACCATGCCAGGGTAGTTAGCTTTTGCAGGGGGTACCTCTGAGGTTACCACAGGGTGCATTTAGGGACACATTTAATACTGGTACCAGGTTGGATTTATAATTCTGAGTTATTTGATACCAAACAACACAAGGCTCAGAGTAGCCATCATGTAGCTGGGAAACTTGTGTTGACCAGTGTCCAGCACATGTATTAAAATGGCTGCTCTGTTCACTCACTATGTCCCAGGTTTGGCAAGGACACGGTGGGGTCATATTGCTCATGCAGCTATGCCCTCACATATTATATAGTGCACCCTACTGAAGCCTACTGGAGGGGTGTCTTATTAATAGTATAGGCAATGTATGGTGTACAGGGCAAACAGGCAATGTACCATGTTGAGTTTGTGTTTTTAGGCTTGCACCAGGAAACACAGCCTACAATGGCAGTGCTGGGTTCATGTGGATGCATGGCCCTAGAGGGTGGCACAATCAGTGCTGCTGCCCTCAGGGGCCTACCTTTAGTACCCCATGCCCTAGGAACTGAAGTACCTTTTACTAGGGACTTATAGTGTTAGCTAGTGGTGTATCCAATTGTGCCAATGCCAGTTTTAGGGAAAGAACACTGACATTGGGAACCTGGTTAGCAGGAACCCAGTGCACTCCAGTCCAAGATGCATCCAGAAACCAGGCAAAAAGTGGGGGATACTGCAACCTAGTGCCAGTTTCCCACAAGGGGTACTTACGAACTGGTCCACCAATCCGAATCAACAGGTGATCCAGTAGGTCTCTCTCTCGTGCAATGAGGTCTGCCCAACGGGGTTTGATTGGTGGTCCGTACGCATGACTCAAAAGATCCTCAGCATGTAGTGGAGCACCTTGCCCCACCGCAACTTCTGTGCCTCCGTTGGGCAGCACTGGAAGACCCGGCCACACATACTCAACATCATGGGGCAGTAGTGCTTGACCAACAGAGTGAACCCTCCCAGTTCATCTCCACTCATTCTGTGTGCTCTCCCCTTCCCCGACATAAGGCAGTTTCCCTCTACTGCAAATAAAATTGCCCCAAAAATATTATAACACTACCCTACCTAACCCCAAATACCCCAACAGACTACGCTACCCCAAGACAAACACCAACAAAACAATTACTATGACAGGACAAAAACACTACACAAGACTTAGAAAAATGACAAAATTGACAGGACAGCAACAGGACACAGCACAAAACTCGGAAAAAAAACCACTCCTCGACCAGCTCCACACACCCTCTCACAATCACAGACATAAAGACGATAAAGTAAAAGTGAAAGTGAAATCACTGTACTATGTTTGAAATAAGGAAATCATGTTTCATCACTTCCTGGGCGTGTGCGTCATGTTTTCTGAAATGTGTTGATTTGTTTGAGACATGGCGGTCATGCGTGGTATTTTTTCTATGAAGGCTGACAAGGCCTGTCAACTTGTGAGTGATGCACAAATGCCAGGCGTCATTTTATTGGTTAGAGAAGTATGGAGTATTGCTGTATGCTTGAAAAATGTTGACGCATAACAGGAAAGCATGGTTTGTTTCCATGAAGGCTGACAAGGCCTGTCAACTACGATTGATGTGCAGGGGCCAGCAGTCATTTTATTAATTAGAAATGTATGGAGAATTGCTGTTGACGTCAAAAAGTTTGACACTTAGGAGGAATGTGTGGATTTTGTCAGAAAGGCTAACAGTGCTCCCAGTTTCATATACCTTGTAACAAGTGATACGCATGTATGTAGTCAGTATGGTATGGTATGGCTACGTGTGCATTCATATATGTAACTGTAATATCGGAATGTGTTTCCATATGTTTTTATGTGTATGTGATACATGGAATGACTGATACCGTTTGCATATGTGCATGTGTTGGTATACTTTTTCCACATACAAGTTATCACATGTGTACTGTGAGAGCACATGTGTGATGTAACACATAATTGTCGGTCTACCACATTGTCATGACTGATTTCATGTACATTGACAACACCACTTTAGATATGATGGGCTATGTCCAATACTTGTTCATGTATGTGATACACTAGACAAATCGTACTCAAAGGATGCAGTGTTCTACCGCTGGGTTGATTCCACATAATCCGTAGCAATGTGAGTGCATGGGTGCCCACACTGTGGTGAGTTGTATGCTTCAGGGTTCATGATGCTATGCTACATGTGTAACATATGGTTTCCCATGCACATATGATGCAGGAGATGATGTACTGACATGTGTCAATGAAGGTCAGTATGTGACATGTGTGTGGAAAGATATGTGTAGTGTAATATATGTAATGAATAACAAAACTGTGTGTCATTAGAGGAAAGTTGACTTTTGTGCATACTCCAATTCATGATCCAGGTCTGTACCATTGAAGTGGTACATGTGTGCTGATATTTCAGACATATGTGTGAAAGGCACAAACTTGGTACATACAATTGACTGCAACATGTTTGTTGTGACTGTTACATACAATGACATTCAACTGTATAGCAGGGCTTCTGTCAGGCAGTGATGGCACCCTAGTCATCCTTGCACCTGTGGCACTTTGTGTTCCCACACGTGCCCATGGTCCACTGTGTAGAATCATAAGGCCTGACTGTGTAAAGAGTCAATGTAGCCTTAGCAGGGGAGTTAGTGGGAGTAGAGCGGGGATCTACCTTCACTTTGATAGAACTTCAGCAGCGCATTGTGCAGTCCCCTGCAGACAGACACCTCCACAGATGTGAATCCATGGCCTGGCATGTTTTGTTTCCTATGGGATACTTGATGTCAGGCTTGTCCTATCATGTACAGGAGACTGACTGCTTGTTCATCATTTTGCATGGTTTGACTCAAATGGTTAAACATTGTTTATATTTTCCACATGAAGTTTAGGGCATGCATCTCTAGTGTAACTTGCTTATGTTTTCCGACCCAGGGGACATAATATGTCATCTGTCACTGCCTTTTGTCACAATAGTATGGGAAACTACATTGTTGTTGTTGTTTCACACATGAATGGGTTATGTACTGACCTAGACATCCTCTCTGTTAATATGTCTGGTGACCACATGGTAACGTGTGTTGTACAGTCTATATTGGTTTATCTGAGTACCTTCTCCACATTAACGGTACATCTTGTTTGGAATTGATTTGTGCCAACATTGTTGGCATTCTTTAGGCTGCTTGCTCGTACACATCTTCTACTGCAACATTGTCCGGTCATACATGGACAGGATGCTAGGTGAGACTTGTCTACTGTGAAGATTAAAACATGTTCTTCTACTACCCATGTGATGGCATGTCTCCCATTTCTAGGCTTTGCTAGATTACATGACATCCACACACACATGATAGTACACCAACCATAGCACTTGTGTAGTGTCCGAGTGACCTTCCCATGCTGTATCTCCATGTATCTGAGGGAGTCTCTCAGCTGTTTTTCCACATCCTTTGGAGTACATGGACATGCACTCACATCTGCATTCCACAACCCTATGCCAATTTCACCATGAGTGTATCTTGTAAGTGTATGGAGTCATCTTGGCTATGATTATGTGATTTGCTGCATGCAAATTTCTGTCTCTTTCTACACCCATACAATTTTGGATGGCTCTGTGATATGTTCGGACATTGTCAAACTTACTGGATTTGCATGTGAGAGACCTAGACATTTTAGGGTTTTGGTCTCAGTAGGTCACTTGCTCTTGGTCAGACATATTAGTGTCAATGAGAGGTATGTTTTCATACGTCGTGTGTGATGGTATCATACAGATTGTACTGGGTTACCTTGCAGAGACAAACCAACAATTGTAGGTAATTGCTAACCATTTCCTACCTAGGCCATACACAGTACAGCAGTTGTCACATGTATTCTAGATTAGCTGTAGGCATATGTCAAGACAACACAATTGAGTGACATGTGTCTAAGAATGTACATTGGAAGTGCTACAGACTCTGCCTATATTCACCCACACATTCATGTGGTGGTGATTCTCCCATTTTATTGTTCATTCCTGGCTATGTGGCATATGTGTGGAGAGTGGATCAGCACCCATTGTTGCTCCAATTGTCTTGCAACCCTTAGCACACTCCACAGCCAACATGTGTGTGCTATATTTGAGAGACAGCACACCATGCAGCAGAGTTGGGGCCAATAGCACTCACGGTATGCAACGCCATTGATATGCAGTGCAGGGTTGGGGTCAGACATTTGGCCCTAACCCTGGCCAGTGCATGATGGTCCATTGATACCAATGGTGTTCCCACTCATCACACCTGCTCAGTGCTGGTGTGACATCTACTCGCCTGAGATGTGACACTGTTTAGTTCCTTAGTTTCAAGTACACCATTTTAAAACAGCCCCTACCAAAAGAATACCCCCTTTGCTAACATCTTAGTTGGCGTAAGCAATGATGTGGTGCAAGGGGTCAGAGTTGGCGCAATACATATATTATGCCGATTAGTATTTCAGGTGCGTGGATCTAGGCCTTCAAGAGCCATACAAGCGTGAGTATTGTGATGCGAATGTGCAGCATGGAGGCGCTAGGCCCTCTTAAATCACAATCTATGTTCCGACATTCTTTGTAACAGTTGTGTTTTTTCTTGCTCCTGAGGTATGAGCATCTTTCCAATGGTATATGTAGCAGAGAATGAGTACGCCATGGACAATCTGGTGATAGCAGCAAAATATAAATATGGCACAAGGCTAAAATATAAATACGGTGCTAGGTTAGCTCAGCTTTTATGTCATAAAAGGTGGTGCAAATTCAGTGCTAAGTTTTCTTAAATGTGGGCTACAGTGCCTTTAGGCTCAAACTCCAAAGCTCTTAATCATGGCTTGTTATAATGATGGGCTGTGATTGAGAGCTCTAGAATCAAAGTCAAAGGCAATGTGAGTTTCTCACAGTGCCTGTCAGTGGGCCAAAAAAAAGAAAAATATACTTACCCACCCCCTCCTTCTGCTTCAGCTTCTTGTCCAGTCAGCACAACGGCACTTTCTGGAACCTCAGGCAGCTCCCCTCTCGAAATCCCAATGCTGCTTTCAAGCTGCAGATGAGCAGCATGAGAGCAGCACCAGGACTGTCTGGAGTGGGCTGGCTTGACACTCCAGAAGGCACAGGGGGCCTGTGCATGTTCTCAACCCAGTTATCTCAGACAGCTAAGTGGAGAGGTTTCCACTGCGCATGTGAAGCTGACTGGCCTAAGACAGCCGGTCAAATTGCCATGCACAGAGTAAACTGGGGGTGTGAGCCCCACTCCCCTGCTCCCAGTCAACTGCAATGCCACACCCCCAAACACTGCTCAGGCTGGGACTAATGAAAAATGAATGGTAATCCATTTTATTACCATTTACATTTTTTCAATTTGCTGCACTGGCAGCAGAAGGGTGATGCTCCTCTGCTGTAATAGGCGGCAGGGGCCGCCTCTGGCCCTCAGCATCATCTCTACTGCCAGGAGTCAAGGAGGTGCCATTGTCAGCTTTTAACCTCACTGAGGGTGTTGCACTCTGACTGTATTGCTAAGTTTAAAATGGCCTTGCAGGATGCACTTGCCCCGTTGGTTTGGCACGTTTTAGAAATGGGGTCTCTAGTTGGCAGAGGTAGAAACTCTTGTCCAAATAGGGACCACTATCCTATTCAGGGTAAGTCACACACAATCCAAATTATCCTGTGCCCACCCTCTGGTAGCTTGGCACTGAGCAGTCAGGCTTAACTTAGAAAGAAATGTGTAAAGTATCTCTGTAATAAATCAGGCGATAACACAGTGAAAACACCACAAAAATACACCACACAGATTTAGAAATCTATAAGATATTTATCTGAATGAATTAAGGTCAAAACGATCAAGATTTGATAAGTACAAGTTGAAATATCACTTTTGTAATGATGAGAAGAATCTTTAGTCTTTGAAAATCAACAAGTGTCTCTTGCAAGAACAAAGGGCCAAATGTAAGAAGGCTTTTGCGCCTCGCAGACGGCAAAAAACGCTGTTTGCGAGGCGAAAAACGCAGTTTGCGAAGCGCAAAAGCCCTTACGTGATGCTGAAACACATTTTGCGAGTCACAAATAGGAAGGGGTGTTCCCTACCTATTTGCGAGTCGCACCGCGATGTAGAGTTGATTTGTGACCGCGAAAGCGGTCGCAAATCAACTCGCAGTTACCATCCACTTGAAGTGGATGGTAACTCATTTGCAAATGGGAAGGGGTCCCCAGGGGACCCCTTCCCCTTTGTGAATGCTCACAATAATATTTTTTCAGAGCAGGCAGTGGTCCTATGGACCACTGCCTGCTCTGAAAAAAACCAAAACAAATTTTTTTTAAGGAAAACAGGCTGCAAAGAGAAAAAAATAACTGCTTTATTGAAAAGCAGTCACGGACATGGAGGTCTGCTGTCTCCAGCAGGCCACCATCCCTGTGAGTGCCTAGACTCGCTATGGGGTCTCAAACTGCGACCCACCTCATAAATATTTATGAGGTGGGTCTTTGCGACCCCATAGCGAGTCGCAGAAGGTGTCTGAGACACCTTTCTGCATAACATTTTGCGAGGTGCAAATTGCGAGTCGCTGGGACTCGCAATTTGCACCTCGCAAAATGTTTTCTACCTACATCTGGCCCAAAGTACCTGGTATGTGTCAAAATTACACACACGAAGACTGCAGGGAGGGTATGCGAGGAAAACGAAGAGTGTGAGTCAGATTTCCAGCTGCACACAGACGATGCGTTGATTATTTTCCACGAGGCAAGGACTTTGCATTGAATTCCTGTGTGCAGGCTTGAATCATCTTTGCAATGCGGGGTCTTTAGATGCCCAGGGACGATGCATGGAAATCTTAGGTGTGCAGGCCGAAGTCACAGGGGCTGCATCGATCTGGTGGGCGATGTGTCAGATTTTCTGTCTTACGGCAGACGCTGCATCGATTCCTCCCACAAGAAGTTGGGCTTTGTCATTCTGGCTCAACGCTGCGTCGATCCGGTGGGCTGTGCATCAGAGTTCCGGTGGCAATGTTGCTGCTGCGTCGATCTCCACTCTCGGAGCCGGGCTGTGTCGTTCTGGTTCGTCGATACAGTGAGGCAGTCGGTGCGTCGATTCCAGCAGGCTGTGTATTGATTTTCACCACACAAGGAGTTCCTTTGCATAGATGTAGTCTTTTAGGCCCTGAGACTTCAGGAAACAAGAGGCAAGCTCAATCCAAGCCCTTGGAGAGCACTTCTCAGCAGAGCCAGAGGCCAGCAAGGCAGCAGGGCAGCAGGGCAACAGCAAGGCAGCAGTATTTCACAGCAAAGCAGTCCAGATGAGATCTTTGGGCAGCCAGGCAGCTACTCTTGGCAGGTTGAATGGTCTGGTGCAGAGTATCTGTCCCAGGAAGTGTCTAAATTGGTAGGATCAGGGACCCAGTGTATATACTCAAAAATGCCTATGAAGTGGGGGAGACTTAAAAGAGTGGTTTTGAAGTGCACAAGGGCCCCTTTCAGTACAACCCTGTCTGACAGGGTCCCAGTAGGGGGGTGTGACAGTCCATTGTGTGAGGGCTGGCCACTGTCCTTTGAAATGTAAGTGCCTGGCTCTCCACCCTTCCAGCCCAGGAAGACCCATTCAGTATGCAGATATGTGCAGGTGTGACTGAACATCCTGTGTTTGTGGTTGTCTGGGTGAAATGCACAAAGGAGCTGTCAACCAGCCTACTCCAGATGTGGATTGGAGACAGGCTGTAAGTCACAGAAGGATTTTAACTGAAGAGAACAGCTCACTTTCTAAAAGTGGCATTTCTAAAATAGTAATATAAAATCCAACCTCACCAGTCCGCAGGATTTTCTATTACCATTCTGGCCATACTAAATATGACCTGTCTGCTCCTTTCTGATCAAAACAGTATATGAGGGTAGCAGTAATGTTAGCCTATGAAAGGAGCAGGCATCACAGCAGTGGAAACCAAACGTAGGTGTTTTCCACTACCAGGACATATAAAACACATAGATATATGTCCGGCCTTTCATCTGCACAGCACTCTGCTTTATGGGTTACCTAAGGCCTACTTTAGGGGTAACTTATATGTAGAAAAGAGGAGTTTGAAGGCTTGGCAAGTACTTTTAAATTACAAGTCAAAAGTGGCAGTGAAACTGCACACACAGACCTTGCATTGGCAGGCCTGAGACATGGTTAAGGGGCTACTTATGTGGGTGGCACAATCAGTGCTACAGGCCCACTAGTAGCATTTAATTTACAGGTCCTGGGCACATTACTAGGGATTTACAAGCAAATTAAATAAGTAGATTGGGTATGAACCAATGTCACCATGCTTTAAGGGAGAAAGTATATGCACTTTTGCATGTTTAGCAGTGGCAAAGTGCACAGAGTCCTAAAACCAGAAACAACAGTGTCAAAAAGTGGAGGGAGGCAGGCAAAAAGGTCTAATATGTGTCCCCCCCGGCTGAAAATGGGGAGAGCTACCCCAACCCTTGGGAGCTTTCTTGCTAAGGCGGAAGTATCTGGAGAGACCATCAGCATTGACGTGGTCAGTCCCCAGGCGATGACCCACTGTAAAGTCTATCCACTATAGGGAAATGGACCATCTCAAGAGTTTAACATTTTCACTCCTCATCTGCATGAGCTATCTGAGGGGCCTGTGGTCTGTCTGAACCCGGAAGTGAGTCCCAAACAGTAATGTCTCAGCTTCTTCAGTGCCCAGACCACAGCAAATGCTTCTCTTTCAATAGCAATCCACTTCTGTTTCCCGAGGAAATAGACTTCTGCTAATAAAGACTACTGGTTGGTCTGGGCCCTCTTCATTCAGCTATGCTAGGACCACCCCTATGCCATGCTCTGAAGCATCTGTCTGCACGATGAATCCTTTGGAGTAGTCAGGTACCTTGAGCATGGGTGCCGTGCACATGGCTTCCTTCAGGGAGTCAAAGGCTTTCTGACAAGCCTCTGTCCAATTCACCAACCTAGGGTGAGTTTTGGATGTGAGTTCTTTTAAGGTGCCACTGTGGAGCCATAAACCTTAACGAATCTTTGGTAGTATCCAGTGAGGCCTAAGAAGGCTCTCACCTCTATCTGGGTTTTTGGTGGCTTCCAGGCCTGGAGGGGCTACACCTTGCCACCAACTAATAGGTGTACCAAGTACATCATGGAACCCTGCCCAATCTGGCCCTCACTGGCCTTGATGGTCAGGCCTGCCTGTTGCAGGGCCTGAAGCACCTCCTTAAGGTGGAGTAGGTGTTCCTCCCAGCTGGAACTATAGACAGCAATGTCTTGTACGTAGGCTGTGCAGAAGGCATCCTTGCCAGCTAGGACCTCGTTAACCAACCTTTGGAAGGTAACAGGGAATTTTTCAGTCCAAAGGGCATGACCCAGAACTGGTAATGACCCTCTGGAGCATAAAAGGTAGATCTCTCTTTTGCCCCCTCAGTCAAGGCGATCTGCCATTACCCTGGTGTGAGGTCAAAGGTACTGAGGAACTTGGCAGCGCCTACCCTGTCTACAAACTCATCAGCTCGGGGATGGGGTGAGCATCTGTCTTTGTGACAGAGTTGAGGCCCTGATATTCCACGGAGAACCTAAGCTCTGGCTTGGCACCAGGAGCAGCGGCCTTTGGGACCAACACCACTGGGCTGGATCAGGGACTGCTAGACTTCTCAATCACACCAAGAGCCAGAACCTTGACAACTTCCTCCTTGATGCTAGACATCACCTTATCCAACACTGTACATTTTATTGTTTTCAGGGGTACTGTCTCCTGTGTCAATATCATAGACGCACAAGTGTGTGAGTCCATGGTTGAGGGAAAGCAGGTAAGAGAACCGCCCCAATAACTCGTAGGAGCCTCCTCTTTGATCTAGGGTCAGGTAGTCAGAGAGATTGACACCCTCCACTGACCCATCACCTTCCTTGGCAGAGAGGAGGTCGGGGAGAGGATCACTCTCCTCTTCCGTACCCTCATCTGTCACCAAAAGCATGCTGACTTCAGACTTTTCAAAATGGGACTTCAGTCTATTCTGATGGAGCACTCATAGGGGCATTCTAGGGGTCTTGAGGTCCAATAAGTAAGTGGTCTCCCCCTTCCACTCCTTGATGTCGAATGGGACAGTCCAGTGGTCCTTTAGAGCTTTAGGGTCTACTGGCTCCATTACCCATACTTTGTCTCCAGGTGACAATTCTACCAGGGTGGCCTTCAGGTCATGCCATTGCTTCATCCCCTCGTGACTGGCCTTGAAGTTGCTCTTGGCCTGTTTCGAGAAGTGTTGCATCTGGGTGCGGGGACCAGCTTGTAACTCACCACATCCTGGGGGGGGGGGGGTTCCTGGGAGCTTTCTCCCACCCCTCTTTCAACATGCTTAGGGGTCCCCTTATAGGGTACCCATAGAGAAGTTCAACGGGGCTGAACCCCACCCCTTTCTGGGGCACCTCTCTATAAACAAAGAGAAGGCATCACAAGATGATGTCCCACTTATGCCTCATGGCCTCAGGCAGGCCTGTGATCATGCATTTTCAGGGTCTTGTTGAACCTTTCCTCAAGCCCATTGGATTGAGGATGGTAACGGTTGGTGAACTGGTAAGTCACCCCACACGCATCTCACTTGGACTTCATGTACGCCGACATGATGTTTGTGCCTCTGTCAGACACAACCTCCTTTGGAAATCCCACACGGGTAAATATCCCCATCAGAGCTCTGGTCACCACCGGTGCAGTCACTGTCTTCAGAGGGATCACCTCTGGATAGCGGGTGGCATGGTCCAACAAAACCAGGATAAACCTGCTGCCTAAGACAGTTTTGCGGTCCAAGGGACCAATGATGTCGATGACCACCCTTTCAAAGGGGGTGCCAATGATGGGGAGTGGGATCAGGGGGGCGTTGAGCCTTTTCCCTGTCTTCCCCTAGCCTGGCAGGTTGGGCAGGACCTAAAGAAAGCATCTGAGGCCACCCCATTCGGGCCAATAAAAGTAGGTGACAAGCCTGGTGAAGGTCTTGTCTTGCCTCAAATGTCCTGCCAGGGGGATGTCATGAGCCAAACCCAGTAGGATGACAAAGTAGCACTGGAGGACCACCAGCACACGTGCTGCCCCAGCTTCCAGCACCTTGGGCTCACTGTTAAGGAGATCATTCTCCCAATAGATATGGTGATTGCCAGAGGCTTCACCTGCTTTCTGGGCTGCTGCCTGTCTCCTCAGACCCTCAAGAGTTGGGCACACTTTCTTCGCTTTGCAGAACTCCTCCCTGGTTGGCCCACCCTCAACTTGCCAGCCATCAAGCTCAGGCAGGTTACCCAGGGTGGCAATGTCCTCCCCAGTTGGCTCAGGGGCCTCCTCCTCTGGGACCCAGTCAGCCACTGTGGGAACTTCTGGGACCGGTTTCTTAGGCCCCTTGCCCCTCTTCTCTGCAGCTGTCTGGGCCATTGTTCCAGGCTCCAGACACCCTTGACTTCCATCCTGGGCAGCCATGGAACATGTACTCATGCAGACCCATTCAGGCAAACCTAAAATCTCCAGGAGAGACCTGAGCTCTACCTCCATCCAGGCAGTAGGCTCAAGGTCGTTTCCTAACAGACAATCTATAGGCATGGTAGGACTCACAGCTACTTTTAGAGTACAAGAGACCCCATCCACTCAAAGGGAACAAGAGCCACTGGTAAGTGACTCTCAAGATTGTCAGCGACTATGACCTGGTGGAATGTATTGCGGATGACCTGCTCTGCTGACACCAGCTGACCCCTGGCAGTAGGCACACTGGGTCCTGTGTCACGCAGAGCCTCCATCCTTTGCATATTAATGGTGACCCACTGCCTATAATTGGAAGTATTTGCAGGCATGTGGGCTTTTGGCACCATTTCCTCATCTCCAGGAGACACTAGGGTTACCTCTATCTGCTTCCCAAAGCTATCTGTGACTATCTCCTCCCAGGGCTCTACACTAACCAACCCAGGTGTCTGCCCCCCTCTAGTGGGTGGCTGTGCCTGCATTGGGCATTTGGAGTTACCCTTGTAGTGACCACACTTGGTGCACTATAAGCATTTGGATACAAACTTCCTTTTCTTTTTATCAAAGAATCCTGGCCTCTTTTCAGAATCAGGTTGGAACTGGTTACCACCACCCCCCTGGAAATTGTTTTGGGGGCCTTTTGAGAACTCCTTATTTTTACTTTTTTCTCCCCCCTCTTTCTCCTGATAGGATCCCTGACCACCGTTGTGGGTGTCCCCCTCAGATACCTTTTTGGACACTCTGGTGCCAACCCAGAGGTCGGCCTCCTCAAAAAGCTTCCTCGGATCAATCAGCTTACTGTCAACAAGGTGCTGGCGCAACTCTGTAAAGCAAACACTAGGCATATGCTTTATCAGGATCAAATTATACAACCCCACATAGTCATCTACTTTACTGCCCGCACCCATCCATTCAGTGCCTAACTGAAAAAATAAAAAAAGTCTACCCAAGTTTGTGTGGAGAGTTTGGCGCTGTCCCTGAACCTCTGACTGTACTTCTCAGGGCTCAGCACCAAACTTGGCAATCAAAATGGCCTTCATGGGTCAGAATGTGTTCTGATCCTTTGGGTCTAATGTGAGGAGTGTGGAACATGTTTCCACAGACCCGCCCCCCCATTGGTCTTCAGAAACCCTATGGTCCTTTGGTGCAATTTCATATGCAGCAAACCATTTATCAATGTAATCTCCCACCACATAACCAGGCACTACTTCTTTGGGCATACAAACCTTCCTTTCTCCAGCAAGTCCTGCATGTATGCTGCCACCATCACTGCTGGACTCAGACTGCCTAGACTTGAGGTCCAGCTCTTTGAGACTCAGTTCATGAGCCAGAAGAAGTTTCTTTTCAGCCAAGGCTCTCTTAGCTGCAGACTCAGCCTGCTTGACTTCTCTTTCAGCTTTCCTCTCTTCTGCCTCCATGTTTAACCTTGCCAATTGCAGTTGAAATTTTCTCTCCTCCCTCCTTCCCTCTGCGGTCAGGCGATGGCTAGAGACACTGCTCCCTGGTTTAGCAGGGGGCACAATTCCAGGAGTAACACCCCCCACTGCTGGTTGCAAATCCTCTGAGGGGCCATTCACTGGCACCTCCATCTCACCATCCTCTTGTGAACGGGCTTCTGCTCAGGCCCTCAGTGCCTTTTGGTACTCCTCCTTCTTGGAGGCACCCCGGTTAGGTACTCCAATCCCCTTGCAGAACCCTTTCAGCTGGCTAACAGTGTATGTCTCCAGCTTGGCTATGTCGAACTATCCAGCTCCTACTTGAGACCTAGCCAGAGACATGTTGTTTGAGGATTAGGTTAAAATGTCAAGCAGAAAAACGAAATTTCAGAAAAAGAGAAAAAATCGAGTTGACCTTTAACTGTGGGTAGGTAGTGTACACATACCTATTGTGTGCTACTGCACAAATACAAGTCCTATCCTCACCGCTGATTAACAATGTTAGACATGGGGACACTAGTTGGCAGAGGTATAGACCCTTGTCCAGGTAAGGACCACAATCCTAGTCAGGCACACACATGCCTTGCATTGGCAGGCCTGAGACATGGTGGGTGGCACAATTAGTGCTGCAGGCCCACTAGTAGCATTTAATTTACAGGCCCTGAGCACATATAGTGCACTTTATTAGGGACTTACAAGTAAAGTAAATATGTCAATTGGGTATGAGCCAATTTCACCATGTTTTAAGGGAGAAAGCATATGCACTTTAGCACTGGTTAGCAGTGGTAAAGTGTGCAGAGTCCTAAAACCAGTAAAAACAGTGTCAAACAGTGGAGGGAGGCAGTCAAAAAGTTGGGGGTGACCACCCTAAGGCTGTCAGGTGTAACAACATGTTTGGATGTTATGGAGTCACAGCTGCAGTCCCTTTCCCATTACTCACCTTACTCAGGCACAAACTCCCCCTATTACTGCAGAATGTAGCAATGTAGGCATGCAAGAGATCCCTGGGCATGACCCTCTTAGCAGGGAGGTTGGCATGCTTCCCCAACTGGGCTTCCCAAGACGCCACAAGATCCTTTGGGCTTACCGACCAACTTATCCCCAAACCATGGCTTTCTGAACTGCTGTGTGCCCGTACATTGTGGTGCTGACAATCCTTCCCCCCTTACAGGAAAACCAGGAAGAGTTGCATGCTGAGCTATGAAACAAAGTGCTGCATTGGTTAGTGCAGAACAGAGACTTTCCCCTGGCACTTGCCAGAGAGATTTTGTTAGTGCAACAGGCAGACTAGATGGGGCCTGGTCATACAAATTATAAAAGTGACTCTGTATTGTTATTAACTTTACGCCCCCTCTGTACCAACAACCATCTTGGGTTGGAAACAAAACTTGGGAAGTATATCTAATTCCACTGTTCCAGTTCCCATTGGGTACTTTCAAAGTCCAAGCTCTTTGCCCACTTCCTCAGCTAATGCTGATAGGGCAAATCGACTCAGGGGGACGGTGAATACTTCCTGGGTGCTTGCTACATTAGGGTGTACCATTCAGCCCCCTGTTTCGTCTATCACTAGTCGTACCCAACTTACCATCCCAGTGAGTTATAGGTTTGACGCGCTGCTGGAAGCTGATTGACTGCAGCAATTCACTTTGAGAGATTTTCCTTATGTAGTTACAGAAGTGATGAGTGACACAGGTTGCAGGCTGGGATGGTTTCTACCGGCAGAGGGGCTTTCTTTTTCCTAGAACATAGCTGGTCTCAAAGACAAAGACCCAGGCCGGCTGAATTTTATCAATAGGTTCGACTTTGTTGCTCTTCAATAAACCCGGGCTCCCACAGAAGTTTCATGCAAGGATTACTCATGTTACTCCTCCCCTGCAATACCTTCCACACATGGGAGAGCCAAAGGTGGCCCAACAGTTTGGGTTAGGCTGGGTCTTAAACTGGTTGTAACTCCCCTCACCTCTGTCAATCCTGCTTTTCATGTGGTGCTCATTAAAGATGTAGAGGAGACCTTTCATTTTTACTTAGATCATATTTTAATAATGTATTTTCCAATTCTTGTTGTCATCTGTTTCAGGAGTTTTTTTTGTTTATAGATGGTCTGAAGCCAATAAGCAGTAACGTCTCTCAACCCTGTTTCTTCCTATGTGGCAATGTCAGTGCTAAAGTGGGGAATCTTCAGGAGGATTTACACCATATGGGCTCTGTAAGTGCCCCCAAGAGATATGGACACTAGTGGTAGCAAGTCACCTGATTTCCTAGCCATGTATAATTTCCGATTCGCAAAATCATATGCAGAATGGTGTCTCACCTTAAAGACCCACCTCATTAATATTAATGAGGTGGGTTGCAATTTGCGACCCCCTTACGATTCCCTGCACTCACAGGGATGGTGGCCTGATTTGGTTTCGTTTTTTCAGAGTAGGCAGTGGTCCATTGGACCACTGCCTGCTCTGAAAAAACATTTTTTGCGACATGGGGACCCCTTCCCTTTTGCGAATGAGTTAGCACCCACTTCATGTGGATGCTAACTGCGAATAGCGAGTTGCAAATAGGAAGGGAACACCCATTCCTATTTGCGAGTCGCATTCCCATTTTGCGAGTCAGAACCGACTCGCAAAATGGGATTGTGCATCGCGATGCGTGTTTTGCATGGGGTAAACTGCGATTTTCGCAGTTTCCGCCATGCAAAACGCTTATTACATCTGGCCCTAAGTCTCAAAGGGTTTTTTGCATAGATAAGGGATATCAGGCCAGCAGCGGGTATTTTAATTAATAATCATTCTAACAATAGCTTGCAACTTATATGGTCTCTAAAATACCCAAAAGCCCCACCAAGTTCTTCATTGACCATCTTCCTACCTGTGTTTTTGGGGTGCTTATCCGATAACACAGTATTTTCAAAGCCTTTGTATCTGCATTATAATTTTGTGTCAAATACCCTTCGCCCTGACTTAGGTCGCCCACAATGATTCAATGCACAGTGTTCAGTGGCCAGAAGTCACCTGAGGAAGGCTCTTTTAGAAAAGCCTGGAGATAGGAAGGTGGTGTGGGCAGCTGGAAGGTCCTACTATTGTGCAATGCAGAACAGGAAAAAGTTCCAAAATAAAAGGATCTGGAACTTTTTGGAGTGAGCTGCTTCTTTGGAGGAAGTCACTCCAGCAGTCATACAGTGCTCTATTGCCATGGCACTAGCACAGGATGGTGTACCTATGGATCTTTTGAAAGTTAACATAGCATTATCAGGTTCCCTTGTTGACCAACCTATTTAACAACATGTATGTGCCAAGCCACCTAACTCTGGGGCTCAGGCCAGTTTAGTCTCAATTTTTTAAAAGAGAGATCGGGGTTTGTTAACATGGTACTGCCCAATTTTGCTGATAGTGAAGATAATCAGGCATGTAACCTTCAACCGTCGGCAGACCTGAGCCAACCTAAGTAATATTCAATCCTCTTGTCAGTATGGCTTCTGGTCACGGCTAGTTACAGTGAAGCAGTTTCTGAACTTACATTTGATATTGGGAAAGTATGTCACCGCTAAGCGCTGCCCACTGTACCTTGCCTTCATGGACCTATCCACCAGTTTTGATAGCGTTGATAGGACTAAGTTGTGGTTAACCCTTTTAGATCTTGGGGTGGAAGTTCCATTGGTTAACTTTTGTATATTTTACATGAGAACCCCAAGGATATGATATGGTCGCTCAGGAGAAACTACTGATGTTTTTACTTTGGGCAGGGGTGTGAGGCAGGGGTGTATCTTGGCCCCTTTGTTGTTCATAATCTTTATAAATGGGTTAAGTGATTTCCTGAAAACAGCTACCACTGATGTCCCTACCCTAAGATTGGTAGCGGCTGGGTTCCGGTATTGTTGTATGCCAACTACACTGTATTAATGGCACGAAGCCAGTGGCTTAACAATACCTCCCGGTGCTCCTGCAGTTTGCGGGCCCTCTGAGCTCCAGGGGGAACTCCAGGCACTCTGCATGGGCCCTTGGCCTGAGGTCCCCTGACTGGGTCAGGAGCGTGGAGGCAGTACTGGCTTTATGGGCAGTACTGATGCACTGACTTTGGTGCGGGCACTGTGTTTAAAAATAACTTATAGGTTTAGAAGCACATAAACTTGCTTGTGCATCCAGCAGTTTTCAGGTAACAATAAAAATGTCAATATAACTCTGATGATTAATGCTACTGCTGGTGAGAGATCTGAATTTTGTCTAGTGGCAGTGTTGTGCTCATCATAAAGTAGTGCAGAGAAATAATGTGCCTGCTGCAATGAATGAGTACCAAGCAGATTACAAAACTGCGAGTAAACTATGACTAGTGCTTCAAAAAAGAAAAAATAATTTGTGTGAGAGAGGCCATGGAGAGGTGAGGGGCACTGTTGGAGAGTGGTAGAGAGGGAATTCGTGGAGGAGGAGGTCATGGGGCAGGTGACAAAAAGACTGACACAGCAGGCGCCATCAGTGCTAAAGCTGACCCTGCGTGGGGGGGCTCTCTTTTTGTATTTTGAAGGGGGGGCCCTTTAGTTCATTGTGCCACGGAGTGTACCCCTAAAGATTTGTTTATTTTTTTTAATCATTCATAAGTTTTCAGAGAAACCTGAATTTGACAACTAACTTTGGGAAATCACATATTATGGGCCGGGTAAGAAAAATATGAGATCGCCTAAAGTTTCTAGTCAATCCATAAGCTCAGTTAAAAGCTTTAAAATCCAAAGCATTCTCTTTGATTCTTCCGGTTCCTAGCAGGTACCGGTGAACGCCGCTCGTTCATTTGTCTTCAAGAGAAGGTGGAGGCTTGGTAGCCTCTTACCTCAAAATCCATAACTTGCAGTGCATTCCAACAGCAACGTACAGGGGTGGGATGTGGTGTTACCATAACATAAAGCCCATTCAGGAGGAGGAGAGCCAGATCTGCAGATGGCTCCTTAACACCTTTAGTGTGGGCGTCGGGCAGTGGCCGACGCCCGCAATACCTGCCTGGTGCGGGTCACGACCAGTGGCCGACACCAGGGAGGGGGTTTGAAAATCCTCTGGTGCGTCGCACCCAAGGATTTTCTTTTTTTTTTTTTTAGCCCTGGGAGACACGGAAGAGCTTCCGTGTCTCTCCTCCTCCCCCACCCGCCCACAGTGTTGTTTTCCCCATCGGAGCAGGAAGCGGCCATAGGGCCGCTTCCTGCTCCGATGGGGAAAACGGCCCCAAACGGCCCCAAACGGCCTGCCCCACGTTCGGGAAGGCCTCGTATGAAAGGAGAGACTCTCCCTTTTCATACGAGGCCTTCCTGAACGCGTAATTGACAGGGGCCGCCTGTAGGCAGGGCGACCCCCTGTGGGGGCAATTATTTTTTAGTAGTTGTAGGGTTTCCCTGGAGGACGTTTTGGCCCCCAAGGAAACCCTACAACTACCAAAAAAAAATAAAAATACAGATATATATATATAAATATGTGAGTATATATATATATATATATAGATAGATAGATACATCAATCCTTGTAGATAGATATGCCTATCTACATGGATATATCTATAGATAGATCTATCTATCTATCTATCCATCTATATATCTATATATATATATTGATATATATATATATATATATATATATATATATATATATATATATATATATATCACTTTTGTCAGTGCATGTGTGGTTTCCCTGGGGGCTGCAATCAGCCCCTAGGAAAACCAGACCCACATATAAAAGTGATCTATATATATCATCATATATATATATATAAATATATATATATACATATTTGCCACCAGTTGTCTTGCAGTTGCAGCTTGCGTCTTCAAAGCAGTGCACATACTTCAACTGACGCATTTCAACTGTAGCTTTTAGGCAGCAATAAAGAAGTCAAGTAAGTCTTGTGATTATGTTTCTGCTACAAAAGGATCAGACTTTTGTCTAGGGGCAGTTTTAGTGCCATAAAGAAGCGCAGAAGGTTTATATGATTACTGCAAAGAGCAAATCTGTATTTTATGTAAATAGCTGAGTACATTAGTAAAGTCAGCCCCTACCTGCACTATAATACAAATGAAATTTATGTGCGGGGTGGGGGGTTGCTATTGAGAGATGAAGAGCACGTTTGCTGGGTGGTAATGAGGGAATCAGAGGAGGTGGACATGGAAGTGGGAGAACCAATAATGATTGTTGGACTGGGTGCAGGAGGTGCTAAAGACTGTAACGAATGGTATGTGACAAGGTGTTTGAGTGTCTTGAAAGAACATGCTGATTGAGGGAAGAAGTGCAGGTAAGGTGGCCTCTACTGTTGCATGTATCACACACACACACCAGCAATTTTGTGACTGTCTATGTAGGCTAGTGTTTTAGAGCATCAGTTTAGCCAATAGCAGAGATGGCATCTTGACGGATGACTGCTCCTGACGTCACTCTGGTTATAGAGGACAGCTCTGACATAGGATCAGAGACTGAGACAGCAGATACTGAGACAGCATCTGAGGGATAGGACAATGGCGCAGACTCTGGGAATGATTTTTCAGTTGGAGGAGTCCCATTGGATAACTCCTTCCAGTAAATTGTGAGGGAGGTGATGAGGGCAGTCCTGTTGTCCCTTCGCAAGCACAGTCTGTGCAACAGGGCAATAGTGGGTTAGCCCAACCCAGAGGGCAGGTGAATGTGGGGGAAAGCACAGAGATGGTGCTCTCTTGGGAGCTCCCTAATTTAGTTCAGCCCCGAATTCCACTGCCCAAATTGTATTGTGGAGACATCAAAATTATCTATCACAAAACAAACTGGTTTTGTAAGGCAGGCTCCTGTGTTTTTGGTCCTGGGTTCGGCGGCTATATAGGGAAACATACTAAACCCAAACATTTCTAGAAATTAGATATCCGGGGGAGTCCACAGAGGTGTGACTTGTGTGGATTCCCCAAAGTTTTCTTACCCAGAATACTCGGCAAAGCTGAAATGTTGAATAAAAACTCTATTTTTCTTGCCTTTCTGTCACACATACTACAGGAATATGCTGCGATCCACAATATTCCTACTACCCAGTGATTCCTCACCTGTCCTGATAAAAACACTACCCCACTTGAGTGCCTATACCTAGTGCCTGCGTAAGGAATGGATCACCCCAGGGACAACAGTTGCCTCATGTAAGTACCAACATTGACCGTTGTGTGATCTATTCCTGGCGCGGGCACTAGGCCTACCCACACAAGTGAGGTACCATTTTTATCGGGAGACTTGGGGGAATGCGGAGTGAAAGGACATTTGTGGCTCCTCTCAGATTCCAGAACTTTCTATCACCGAAATGTGAGGAAAAAGTGTTTTTTTTCTCCAAATATTGATGTTAGCAAAGGATTCTGGGTAACAAGTCACCCCATCTTGGATTCCCCTAGGTGTCTAGTTTTCAAAGCTGTGCAGATTTGCTAGGTTTCCCTAGGTGCCAGCTGAGCTAGAGGCCAAAATCCACAGCTAGGCACTTTGCAAAAAACAGCTATGTTTTCTTTGTGAAAATGCGATATGTCCACGTTGTGTTTTGGGGCATTTCCTGTCGTGGGCACTAGGCCTACCCCCACAACTGAGGTATACTTTTTATCGGGAGGCATGGAGGAATGCTGGGTGGAAGGAAATTTGTGGATCCTCTCAGATTCCAGAAGTTTCTGTCACCGAAATGTGAGGAAAAAGTGTTTTTTTGGCCACATTTTGAGGTTTGCAAAGGATTCTGGGTAACAGAACCTGATCAGAGCCCCACAAGTCAGCCCATCCTGGATTCCCCTAGGTGTCTAGTTTTCAAAATGTGCAGGTTTGGTAGGTTTCCCTAGGTGCAGGCTGAGCTAGAGGCCAAAATCCACAGCTAGGCACTTTGCAAAAAACAGCTCTGTTTTCTTTGTGAAAATGTGATATGTCCACGTTGTGTTTTGGGGCATTTCCTGCCACGGGCACTAGGCCTATCCACACAAGTGAGCTATAATTTTTATCGGGAGGCATGGAGGAACGCTGGGTGGAAGGAAATTTGTAGCTCCTCTCAGATTCCAGAACTTTCTGTCACCAAAATGTGAGGAAAAAGTGTTTTTTTGGCCACATTTTGAGGTTTGCAAAGAATTCTGGGTAACAGAACCTGATCAGAGCCCCACAAGTCAGCCCATCCTGGATTCCCCTAGTTGTCTAGTTTTCAAAATGTGCAGGTTTGGTAGGTTTCCCTAGGTGCCTGCTGAGCCAGAGGCCAAAATCCACAGCAAGGCACTTTGCAAAAAACAGCTCTGTTTTCTTTGTGAAAATGTGATATGTCCACGTTGTGTTTTGGGGCATTTCCTGCCGTGGGCACTAAGCCTATCCAGACAAGTGAGGTATCATTTTTATCGGGAGGCTTGGAGGAACGCTGGGTGGAAGGAAATTTGTGGCTCCTTTCAGATTCCAGAACTTTCTGTCTCCGAAATTTGAGCAAGAAGTGTTTTTTTGGCCACATTTTGAAGTTTGCAAAGGATTCTGGGTAACAGAACCTGATCAGAGCCCCACAAGTCAGCCCATCCTGGATTCCCCTAGGTGTCTAGTTTTCAAAATGTGCAGGTTTGGTAGGTTTCCCAAGGTGCCCGCTGAGCTAGAGGCCAAAATCCACAGCAAGGCACTTTGCAAAAAACAGCTCTGTTTTCTTTGTGAAAATGTGATATGTCCATGTTGTGTTTTGGGGCATTACCTGCTGCGGGCACTAGGCCTATCCACACAAGTGAGGTATCATTTGTATCGGGAGTCTTGGAGGAACGCTGGGTGGAAGAAAATTTGTGGCTCCTCTCACATTCCAGAACTTTTTGTCACCGAAATGTGAGGAAAAAGTGTTTTTTTGGCCACATTTTGAGGTTTGCAAAGGATTCTGGGTAACAGAACCTGATCAGAGCCCCACAAGTCAGCCCATCCTGGATTCCCCTAAGTGTCTAGTTTTAAAAAATGTGCAGGTTTGGTAGGTTTCCCTAGGTGCCGGATGAGCTAGAGGCCACAATCCACAGCTAGGCACTTTGCAAAAACACATCAGATTTCAATGTAAAAATGTGATGTGTCCATATTGCCTTTCCTGTCGCGAGCATAAGGCCTATCCACGCAAGTGAGGTACCATTTTTATCGTGAGACTTGGGGGAACACTGAATAGCACAACAAGTGTTATTGCCCCTTGTCTTTCTCTACATTTTTCCCTTCCAAATGTAAGACAGTGTGTAAAAAAGACATCTATTTGAAAAATGGCCTGTAATTCACATGCTAGTATGGGCACCCTGGAATTCAGAGATGGCCAAATAACCACTGCTGCTCAATACCTTATCTTATGCCCATTTTGGAAATACAAAGGTTTCTTGATACCTATTTTTCACTCTTTATATTTCAGCAAATGAATTGCTGTATACCCGGTATAGAATGAAAACCCATTGCAATGTGCAGCTCATTTATTGGCTCTGGGTACCTAGGGATCTTGATGAACCTACAAGCCCTATATATCCCTGCAACCAGAAGAGTCCAGCACACGTAACGGTATTTTGCTTTAAAATATCTGACATTGCAGGAAAAAGTTACAGAGTAAAACGCTGAGACAAATGGCTGTTTTTTTCAGCTCAATTTCAATATTTCTTTTTTCCAGCTGTTATTTTCTGTAAGAAAACCTTGTATGATCTACACAAATGACCCCTTGCTGAATTCAGAATGTTGCCTACTTTTCAGAAACACTTAGCTTCCTGGGATCCAGTGTTGGTTTCACACCCATTCCTGTCACTTACTGGAAGGAGGATGAAAGCACCAAAAATAGTCAAAATGAAGTATGTCCCAGTAAAATGCCAAAACTGTGTTGAAAAATGTGGTTTTCTGATTCAACTCTGCCTGTTCCTGAAAGTTGGGAAGATGGTGATTTTAGCACCGCAAACCCTTTGTTGATGCCCTTTTCAGGGTAAAAACCACAAGCCTTCTTCGGCAGCCCTTTTTTCCCATTTGTTTGAAAAAAACAAAAATGTAGGTGTATTTTGGCAAATTTCTTGGTCTCCTCCAGGGGAACCCAGAAACTCTGGGTACCTTTAGAATCCCTAGGATGTTGGAAAAAAAGGACGCAAATTTGGTGTGGATAGCTTATGTGCACAAAACGTTATGAATGCCTAAGCGCGAACTATCCCAAATAGCCAAAAAAGGGCTCAGCACTGGGGGGGGAGAAAGGCCCAGCAGCTAAGAGGTTAACATTCCTCCTGCCACCTCAAGTTACATCTTGCACGCAGAGCTCAATCAACTACACAGTTAGGCTCACACCGCTTTTACTATGGGTAAAAGTATGGACCAGTTTGGAGTCAAGCTTTGACAGGGAAGTTATTTTGTACTGTCTCAGCTTGGTAAAGGGCCTGTCGGTACCCTGGGTGAGTTATATCAAGAAGCCCTTAGACATTGGCCAAAGTGAATTTTTTTATTAACCCCGCAAATCTGAAAAAGTCGGATATACTTTTAATGAATTCCAAATATGCAGAGCATCCTAACTCATCAATTATTGAATGTGACCTTAGTAAGTCTTGCTCCAAAGACTACTGTATTTCCCTGGCTACAGGTGAAATGGCCTCTTACCTCTCTTTGGAACAATCACGTTTGGAAAGGTCACTCCTTTTCAGGTTTAGATCGGGCGTGGTTTGGCACCTGCTGCGCTTTCCTGGCACATCAAACCCCTGGGGGGCCGTCTGCCGCATTGCCCTTGTGATGGGCTCGCTACCCAGTCCTCGGTACATTTTATGTTTTTTGAAATTGTAAACCTTTTTTTCTCTAGCTGCATCAAGAGTATTCCGAGGCCTCGAGTGTTTCGTAGGTGTACTGACGCCCTCTCCTACTTGAAGCGGCTGGATGGTTTGCTATAGTGTGATCTGCTTCCTCAAACTTTTTGTTATAAGTAGGAAAACGATGGGCAGGCAGAATTGTCCCAGAGGATAAAAATTAAGGTATGCGTTTTCGAAGAGGGTTTCGAAGGGGGTCCATATGGCAGCCAGAAGGCTGTTTACTTGCCTCTTTTACTACCATATATTTGTATTGGTTTTATCTGGGTTTAATTAACTGTGTGCGCTAATTTAATTGTTTTAACGCTCTTTTATGATTTCACTTGTAAAATCGAATAGCGATTCGTTTGACTGGTTTTGAGAGATACATTGGTAGAAGGTTTTTCCCCAAAAATAGAAATGCTCACAATCCATTTATTAGCACTAGGAAGTGTCTTCCTTCTCAAGGCAGCTCAATGCAAAGCAAACAAATGCATAACTAGTTGATATTTTAGTTCAAATTTTCAACATTCAAATCTTCTATTAACATTATGACAGGACAATGATTCACTGAGGTAAAGTGAAAATAATTATCTTCACCGATCTTGTGCTTCTGTTGATATAAGTACTGGGAACACATACAGAGCTTGTTGAAAAAAGGAAAAATAACACTCACTGTAACAACCAGGCCAATGGCTCTCTAGTGACCGTACCTCTACTAAAGGATACAATTCGTAAACAGCTGTATTTCATCATAATGATTTCCTGTGTACAATTATTTAAATTGAAACTTCAACTTTCATAAATATATTCTTGTCGGTAGTTGGTACTATCGGCTTGAACAACAGCTGAGCATCTGCACAACTTAGTGGTATTTGTTTTATCAGCTGGGGTCGAGCAAGGGTCAAGGCACTAAAACGCCAATCGGGGTGAATTCAGAACCTTGTAAGAGATGAAATCACGATCTAATCCACTTCACCGCCTCAGTAGACTCTAGACTGACATACAAGCCAGTAATGCGTATTATTTTGACACATAATTAGTTGATCAGCAATTTGTGTGACACAGAATTAATTGCTGAGCTTTGCTATAACACATGATTGATTGCTCAGCATTACTATGAAGCAAGATTGATGGGCTTTTTTATGCAACAAAATTAAATGATGGGCTTTATTATGGAGCCGGTTTAATTGACGGCCATTATGTTGCTTAATTAATTGATGAACAATATTCCCTAATTTGAAAAAATTAATGCACGTGTCATGTTTTGACGGATACTGTGCAGATGATGTGACAGTGGCCTTTTTATATTACTTTTCAAGGAAATGTGGTCCCGGAATTGGAGGGAGTCGCCGGTGGCTCCATTGATTTGCAAAATGCACTTATGTGTGATTGAAATGTCCATTTGGGCTGGATGGTGCAAATTTACAAATCTCAGGGGTTTGTCAAATTTTGGAATATGAAACAGAAATGACAGTGCCGTGCATGTTTGTATGTCCACATGGAACGAATCCATTTTGTGACTGCAGTGTGTTTGGAAGTTGATTTGTGAAAAGATAATGCTTTCTTTTTTGTTTAATGGAATAATGATTTCCTAAGAGGTTAGTGTATTTGGTAGTAGCCCACATGGGCCTAATTTGATGCAATACAGGATATTTATTTGGGGAACAATTGTAAAAATGTTTTTTACATAATGTATGGAGCTACTTGTGAAAATTGTGCAATACATGTTTGAGGTGTTTAAGATGGCCACCGCAGAGGAGCATTTCTACCTGAAGGTAGTATTTTGTTTGTTTATCTTGCACAAAATAGTTGTATATATAACACTAGATATGGATGCCAGATGTGATTAAGGCCATTTTGTCGCCGAAACTTTTCGATGTTGTGTTTGGCATGATATGAACTGTGAAGTGTACTGAGTCCTGGTTTCTTTAGTATCTGAGAAAGAACTGTGAGTGGAATTGATACGTGCAGGTGGACATGCCATTTGCTGTACACCTGCAGAGACAGTAACCACTGATGCACACAGCTTTCAACCTTGCACAGAGAGGGCAGTGGTGGAACAGAAAAGTCCTCTGCATCGTAATGGACACCCCTGCTCTGAGTGCCAACTGTACTGAAGCCTGGATTCTTAATGCTGATTTTTGTTCTCATAGGCAAACACAGATCATGCATGAGCGCTATGACAGAGGCCTGTCTCACAGATTGAAGTCTTATTGGATCAGAAGGGGCACCGAAAGTGCAACCCTCATTGTGATGGAGGGCTTCTGCCTTCACCAGGAGTTAAACATCACAAGTGTGGTGATGGCAGCATACTGTGTAGTAATCAGTAGGAGTGAACAGGATCTTTTTAAACAGTGTCAATGGAGTGAGGCCTACAGGCTCACTCATTTTTAAAGTTCTGCTGCTGCGTCCTTAACTCAACATTTACCAACATCATTTTGTTTGTGCTGCTCGGCACAGGGGTGGTGTATCTATAATGTGAGTTTGATGCTTAGGAAGGGTACAATACAGCCATAATACAGTACTTGGTGGTGCATGCCTGGTGAGTGTATGTGCTGGGTTTATGTGAGCCTATGAGTTGTGCAGTACAAGGAGGATGCAGTGCTTTCCAGCTCATCCATGGTAAAAGTGTGAGCTAGATGTGTGTGTGCCTGTGATAGGCACTATGCATTAACAATACAGTGCTGTTCACTGTGCGTAGACTGTATACGTGCTTGGGTGTATGTGTGGTTGCAGAAGGTGCAATACATGGAGGGTGGTCCTGGGTTCCATTTTGGGAGACATAGGCCTGCATGGTAAAACATGGAGAGGAGGTAGAGAAATCCCTCCAGATAGTTTGGTATATTGCTTCATTCCTGCAAACTAGGTCGAGCATACAGTGGAAAGGGGAAAGCCAGGTGTCCCATGCACACGCCAAATGGTGCTCTTTGATTCAGTGATAGGTCACATGTCACTGCGGCTGAAATCCAGGTGTGACTCTAGTCACTCCCATGGTCTGTGTTGTGGGGCTATCAGCTTTTGTGAGTCACCCCTGTTATGACAGGCTGCTTTCAAGATGAAAAAGAGGGCAGAGCTATGTGCCCTTCAAAAGAAGTACAACCCAACATAATCTCAGACAGTAAATTACTTTTGGTGTATGGAAATGAACAACGTTACTACTTTAGGGGAGACATATCAGCATTGCAAACAAAAAGTTAGGCCTGGGAAAATGTTTATTTTGCCAGGTTGGGCAGTTTAAGTCTGCCACTCAGGGTGCATTGGCAGGCCTGGAAACATGTTTTACAGTGCTACATTAGTTGGTGGCATAATGAGTGCTGCAGCCCACTGATAGCATTTCATATACAGGCCCTAGGCTATGGTTAGTACCAGATAGGGACTTTTAAAGACGTTTAATGTGCCAATCAAGTATATGCCACTTTTACCAAGTTTGAAAGGAAGAACACAAGCACATTACCACTGGTTAACAGAAGTAAAATGTGCCAAGTCCTATGGTCAACAAAAACAAGTTCTGCAAAAGAAGGCAAAATCTGGGAAAATACACAAAAGATGTTAATTTCCAACAGAAGGAGACACTAACACCAACCAAGGGCCCAAGAACTGGGGCCACCACTTGGGAGTTAAGACTCACTCAAGCAGAGGCCAGCAGCAGGGTCCAGGGTGGGTCCAGTTGGAACTGGTCAACTGGGCCCCTTGAATCTTGTTAGGTCCCTGTCACACAGCCAGCTGACCCTTTATTATTAGGCTCCCAAAGCCAGACTCCAATATGAGTATGTTAAGTTAGCCTGTCTGCCTGTGGCCCATAGGCCACATTTCATTATCTTCTGCAGAACCTGTGAAAGTGTCAGTTCATTTCATACAATGACTTTGCTTACACCTAAAACAGGACAAGTCTGCTGCAAGCTCCCTAATATCTACATTTCAATGTCTGAGAGTGAATGTAAAAAACAAACCTGTAGTCCGCGTTAATGTATTTTCATCATGCTGCTTCATACCAGTTATGTCTCAGATTGAGTGGAAAGTCCCTGAATGTATGATAACAGTCAGTGGTCAACCCTAAGCGTACCTCATAAACTGACTTGTGAAACAGAGAGGACTTACCCAGTTTATTGCAAGAGGTGCTGCCAGATGGCTGCAGCATCCATTCCTATGCTGAGAGCCGCTACAGAGAAGAGAGCCCAGCTGTTTTCCTTCCGAGGGAATGCTCTCTCCCGGCTGCAGCTTGGTAATCACAGATTCTTCACTGTAAACAGGTATTTAGTAAGTAAATCCCAATAAAGTCTATAGTAAAGTTAGCTACTCCATACAGTCATAATGTAACGTATAGGAGTCTGTTGTGGTGTTAGGCTACTAGGAACATTTAACTCTTTTTAGAAATTTTCATATTTTTGCTGCTATTAACATGCATTAGTTCTAATCTAATTATATTCTGTGTTGTTATTACTCATGTACTAAGGAACAGGATGAGATTGTTTAAATAAATACGTTTAACTATATGTAGGCCCATACTTATGGAATGTTTGCATCGCCTATGCATCATTTGTTAATGCAACTAGGAACATTTAACTCTTATTAGAAATGTTCATATTTTTGCTGCTATTAACATGCATTAGTTCTAATCTAATTATATTCTGTGTTGTTATTACTCATGTACTAAGGAACAGGATGAGATTGTTTAAATACATACGTTTAACTATATGTAGGCCCATACTTATGGAATGTTTGCATCGCCTATGCATCATTTGTTAATGCAAAAGCGGTGCTAACTTAACTCCATATTTATTTTTTTAAGCTAGATCCGTCTAGAGTCAAAATATTGGAGTTAATGCCATTTCTAAGAAGCACCAACCCCCCTTGCATCTCCTTGCGGCAATGAGATGTAAGGTAGGCGTTCCCTTCCTAAAAATGATGCTAACCCTCTAGCACCATATTTACCTCCTGACACAAAAACGAAGCATACAAAGGAAGTGGACCGCAAAAATGATGCAAAGTCTAATTAGCATCTGTTGGACCTGTCTTTTTGACAGGGTCATCCCCAAACTTTTTGCCTCCTTCCTCCTATTTCTTCTGACCTGTTGTTGTTGGCTTTTGACCTCTGGGCACTTTACCACTGCTAACCAGTGCTAAAGTGCATATGCTCTCTGTGTAAATTGTACTAGTGATTGGTTTATCCATGATTGGCTATTTAATTTACTTGTAAGTCTCTAGTAGAGTGCACTATATGTGCCTAGGGCCTGTAAATTAAATGCTACTAGTGGGCCTGCAGCACTGGTTGTGCCACCCACTTCAGTAGCCCCTTAACCTTGTCTCAGGCCTGCCATTGCAAGGCCTGTGTGTGCAGTTTCACTGCCACTTCGACTTGGCATTTAAAAGTACTTGCCAAGCCTAGAACCCCCCTTTTTCTACATATGTCACCCCTAATGTGTGCCCTAGGTAACTCCTAGAGCAGGGTGCTGTGTGGGTAAAAGGCAGGAATGTACCTGTGTAGTTTATATGTCCTGGTAGCGTAAAACTCATAAATTCATTTTTACACTACAGTGAGGCTTGCTCCCTTCATAGGCTAACATTAAGGGGTGCCCTCATACATTGTTGAAGTGGCAGCTGCTGATCTGAAAGGAGCAGGAATGTCATATTTAGTATGGCCAGAATGGTAATACAAAATCCTGCTGACTGGTTAAGTCGGATTTAATATTACTATTCTAGAAATGCCACTTTTAGAAAGTGAGCATTTCTTTGCACTTAAATCTTTCTGTGCCTTTAAATCCATGTCTGGCTAGGTTTAGTTGACAGCTCCTTGTGCATTCACTCAGACACACCCCAAACACAGGGTACTCAGCCTCACTTGCATACATCTGCATTTTGAATGGGTCTTCCTGGGCTGGGAGGGTGGAGGGCCTTCCCTCACACAAAGGACTGCCACACCCCCTACTGGGACCCTGGCAGACAGGATTGAACTGAAAGGGGACCTGGTGCATTTCTTAGCCACTCTTTGAAGTCACCCCCACTTCAAAGGCACAATTTAGTATAAAACAGGCCCTCTGCCCTACCTCATCAGACACTTGCTGGAGAAGAAACATGAACCAGAACCTGCATCCTGCCAAGAAGAACTGCCTGGCTGCCTAAAGGACTCACCTGACTGCTTTCTACAAAGGACTGCTGCCTTGCTGTTGCCCTTCTGCCTTGCTGAACTCTTGCCTTGCTGCTGAAGTGCTCTCCAAGGGCTTGGATAGAGCTTGCCTCCTGTTCCCTGAAGTCTCAGGACCAAAAAGACTTCTCTTTTTCATTTGGACTCTTCGTGCGCTGAAAATTTAGACGCACAGCTTGCTCCGCGGCGAGAAAATCGCCGCACGCTGCTCGACACGCAGCCTACTGGGTGGCCGGAACTTTGACGCACGGCCTCGCATGGACAACACCGCCCGACTTCCAGAGGGGAAATCGACACGACGCCTGCCGTGAGAAAGAAAATTCCACGCACAGCCTCGCGGAACAACACGCAGCCGGAAAACAAGTCGAAGAATCCACACACAGACCCTGGGACATCTGGTAATCCCTCGAACCACAGAAAGAGACTGTCCGCGGGCCGGAAAACGACGCACGACTTCCCCGCGTGAAAAATACTGACGCAAGTCCGTGTGTGCAGGGGAGAAATCGACGCACACACCACTTTTCCACGTATCTCTTCTTCTGCGGCCCTCTGCGGAGATTTTCCACTCCAAACCAGGTACTTTGTGCTTGAAAGAGACTTTGTTTGCTTTTTAAAGACTTAAGACACTTCATATCACTTTTCAGTGATATCTTTACAAATTCATATTGCATCTTTGATCGTTTTGACCTGCAAATACCCAGATAAATATATATTTTTCTAAACACCGTGTGATGTAGTTTTGTGGTGCTATATTATGCTATTGTATGATTTATTGCACAAATGCTTTAAACAGTGCCTTCTAAGTTAAGCCTGACTGCTCGTGCCAAGCTACCAGAGGGTGGGCACAGGATAATTTTGGATTGTGTGTGACTTACCCTGACTAGAGTGTGGGTTCTTGCTTGGACAGAGGGAAACCTGACTGCCAACCAAAAACCCCATTTCTAACAGCATCAAAATGTAACGCCTGTCAGATTAAAAACAGGCCCACACACCACCATTCAAGGAAAACACACAGAAGGAGCATTTGCAGCTTGGCACATGCCGCAGACATCAGCGAAGACAGCTGGTCCCTCCACCACCTCAGCAGCCACAAAGGCAGCGCAGAAGGCAGGAGAGGACAACCATCCTTGACCTCAGGGAACAAGATGTCATCAGGATGTACCGATTGAACCGGGAGTCGAATGTACGACTGCTGCACTACATTGCGCCACACATCACAGCAAGGGTGCAAACTCTCACAACTATTCCACCCGTGACAAAATTCCTTGCTGTCCTTCATATGCTGACATCTAGATTTTTTCAGATAACATGCACACAAGTTGCTGGTATGTCTCAGCCACCCTTCCCGATCCTCCTACCTAAGGTTCTGGACTCAATCATATGCCTCACACCCCATCACATCTGCTTCCCATCACCTGGCAATTGCAGCAGGAGACCAAGCAATGTTTCTACCAAATTTCTGGGTTCCCGCATGTGCTGGTTGAAATGGACTGCACCCATATCCAACTGGTGCCACCTGCAGCAACTAAACATCTATATAGGAACCACAAGCACACCCATTCAATCAATGTGCAGCCCATTGTGGACCACTGTGGCCTCTTCACTAACATCCTAACAAAATATCCCGGCAGCGTCTATGATGCCTACATGTTCTGCCATTCCACTATCAATAAGCGGTTCCAGAATCAGCAATATGTCAATGGCCTACGCGTAGGTAAGCCACCATACCAATCATTAAACACACAACACACCAAACCATGAAGGACAAACATGCCATACACCACATGAAATACACATGGGCAGGGAGACACAGCTGTACAGGCAACAACACATATGCAACATGCCACACTATACTGCAATCATAACACATTACAAACACATACACCCATATGTACATAACACGGCCACAACCTGACTGGCACACCACGTGTGGATAGGTGGAGCAATGTCCCATTTGCAAACAGAAGCTGCCAAAAAACCACTACAAGTGTCCATTGGATGACAACTAAATACAGATCCCTCACACAATACACCAAAGAATAGCTCAGCTATGTCAATGCCATGGCCATTTGTCACACATAGGCACAGCCCCACATAAGTCATGGTGTGCAAGCCTCTGGCAGCACCTATATCAAATGGCCCTCAAGTGGTGCCATTACCAACTACGTATCATCTACACATACCTGGCATACCTGTAGTGTGCACATACACCTGTCTGCTGAATTGTGTCACGCACATACAAATACAAATCAACCTGCCCTGGAAGGGCAGAATCATGAGAAATGGGGCAGCACCTACTCCAGTGCCACCTCACATGCATCTGTTAGCGCGCCCCCTTAACACCATGTCTGTCCCGTATATTCTAGAAACAGTCCTTCATAGTGCAGAGTTTGTGCAAAACTGTAAAGATCATGGATGCCATAGTAGGACTCAGCTGGAGTATAGAAGACATACCTGACCTTATATGCACCGTACATAGGGACTCATGTGAAAAATAGGCGTGTCCCTTCCCAAAGCCTGCACTGTGCATGTGTTGAAAGTGTCTGTGATAAATCATGTATTGAAGCTAGGTGATACTACTGCACCAAATTAGATCATCCTACAGATGTGTGATACATACCCTTGTACACCTGATGGCTGGACCAACCATCATCTGCCACAAAGGGTAACTAAGTGTCACACTGCATGTGTAGTGCCACATGGTAACATGGCTGGCACAGTTTGACTTTGTAGGGCTACCATGGTGTCTCTACATCTGACACCATTGTGGTGTAGGTTCCATCCAACAATAGGACACTGCCTCAACTATGGACTACACAACACATTTTTGCAATGGTATAACCATCAGTTTGGAATCAATATGAAAATTCCCAGGTCCCTGAGCCACTACATAAGATTGTCATGTCCATCAACACATACCTATATAACCATTTCACAAGAACAGGAACATACAATATACCACAAGCAAGTCAGAGCCACCACTCCATTTACATCTAACAACTGTCATGGTATATTCCAAACCACTATCAAGCTTTACCAACACATCTTCTCTCATTCCTTTGCAGCTGATCAAGGTTACGGCATACAGCCATGGGTAATACTCCATTTGCCAATGCCACAATGGTGTAAGAGTATGGATACAATGAAGGACACAAAAGAACACGCAACGTGGTGGAGAGGACATTCGGGCATCCGAAGTCAAGGTTCAGGTGCCTGGCCCTGACAGGAGGAAGCCTCTTGTATGTTCCACCACTGGTATGTAAAATCATATTGGCATGTGCAATCCTCCACAAAATATGTATAAGAACAAATGTTCCCTGGAATCAACAGGTTGACGTCACCCAAAGACCATCTAATTTGGGGGGGAGACACAACAGAACACTGTTGCAGGAGTTTGCAGGAGACTCCACATAGTAGAGAACTTTTATACATAGTGACTGGACTATCATCATCACATTGTAAATAGCACCAATAAAATACTTTGCACCTGAATCTACTTGGTCTACTCATTTGCCACTGAATATACCTTTGGAATGTAACTCAAACCTTAGGGAGCAGGTAAGAAACACAATAATTACAAGTATGGTAGCAACATTGTTTGTGATGTAAGAGGGTCTACTGCCTCCATTTCACATGTCAGTGACAAGCAATTCACGGGCATGTGACTCCTGAAAGCCTAGATCCATGCACCACTACATATATTGTGCTGTCAAGTGGGAAGGGTAATAATTCCTAGCCCTTTCCCCACATCAACACCACGCCTACGAGGATGTATGCAAGGGGGGCACACATAAGGTATGGGCTGTGATCAAATGGTGTTTAAGTAATGTAGGAACTGAACACTGTCACATCTCAGGGTGATTGCTGCTTTGCCTCCACAGTGCATGTGTGACGAGGGGGGACATCATTGGTAACTATGGACCTTCAGTAATTGTACAGGGATTGTAACCAATGTTAGAAGCAGAGCCTGCACAGTGTATCAATGGGATTATGTCCTGGCACTTCCACTGGGCACAACCGTGACACATGGTGGACTGTACTTCACTTATGGCAGACACGCGTTGGCTGTGGAGTGCACTATGGGTTCTAAGACCAATTAAGCACCCATGGGTGCTGAATCACTAATCAAACACATGACCCATTGTCAGGATCTAAGAATTAAATGGGGCAATACACCACCAAATAATTGTCTGGGTGGAATGTAGACGGATTGTGTCACACTCCCTATGTACATAAGATGCACACTATTCACACACATCTGCTGTCTTGACACATGCCTACAGCAATTCCATATAAACATGTGAAGACTGATATACGGGCGTATGTCCTAGGTAGCAAAGGGTTTGCTAGTATCAAAAATGCATTACATATGTCAGCATGGTTACCTAGTATGATTTGTATAACAACATCATTCAGCACATAGCAATACACACCACTCATTGTCACTCATGCGCCAGAACAAGTGCAAGGTGGCAACAGTTACAAATTATCCAATACATGTTTTGGGCTCCAACATGGCAATGAGGTGTGGGATGTGCAACTATGTCCAGCAATGTTCTCAAATGTCAGAGACCCACCAAAAATAAATGGGAGTAGAAGTAGCCATGTATGTTGCATTTGGCTAACTAATCAAACAGCACTGAGACGATTTCACACCTCAACATCATTCAGTCATGGTAAGAGTTACCTAGGGTGAGGCATGCTGGACGAAATGCATGCCCATGTTTAACGGAGGATGTGGATGGACAGCTAATAGATACCCACAGATACTTGCAGATACAACATGGGAGGTCACTTGGAGACAACACAAGTGCTGTGGCAGGTGTAATATCATGTGTGTGTGGCACTTATTACATCTCACAAATACCGTCAATGGGACAGTAACTATCATGTAGCCAGTAGTAGAAAATGTGTACAACTACTATTTACACAAGTCACATGTTACATCCTGTCCATGTATAACCAGACAATGTCGCTGTAGAAGATGTGTACAAAGTGCAAGCAGCCTAAAGAATGGGAGCAATGTAGGAGACAATACATACCTTACAAGTAATGTGGGAAAACATGGAGAAGGAACACACAGAGACCAATACTGGCTATGCAACACATCAATATTTACATGTAAACATTCAACAAATGTACAGAGAGGAGGGCCAAGTCAGTACATTACCCAGTCATGTTTGCCACTAGCATAACCTGGTAATTGCCCATCGCATGGCAACCAAGCTGCCCATGAAAATTACTAAGGACACCAAACGATGCAACATCTCATACACGTGCAATACATAGTGCTATACATGAGAGGAGAAGGCTGACATTAAGTACTGCAGAGGAAAATGTGATATCACGGTCTGTGTGATCACAATTGTGCATGTGTCTGTCTGCAGGGGAGTGTGCATTGACCTGCTGAGTAGCAGTCATGAAGAGGCTAGATCCCTGCTCAAAACACCCTAACACCACTGCTCTGGCTACATAAACGTATGACATTGTCAGGGGCCTGATGCATGTGCACAGTGGGCTGAGTAAACTGGAGCTCAGCAAACTTGCCTCTTCACATGCAGCCATGGGTTTGTGTTGCCATACAAACTCCCACAGTAGTGATGAGGAGTTGGCTGCCGTCCATGCCAGACTGCAACACCTCTACACAGTGGTATACCATTGTATGTGACAGTCATTACCAACATAATGTGGATAAATGTGAGTGCCTAGTTGGTGGCATGCACATATATACCACATATCACAGCACACTTGTACCACTGTAATGTCTCAGGCATGGCAATATGTATATGCTTCTGAACAAAAGGCAACCTAGCACAAAAGTAAGGGCATAGGTATCACAAGATCAGTGACTGAAAGAAATGACCTTTCACATGTGTCCCGACATACAGAAACATAGGTGGCACTGATGTGACTACACATGCATCTGTCAAAGTCCAACATGTGGCCATGCAAGAAGATAGTAATGTGAGGTTTCACATCCCTAAACACACCACTGTGGTAATTTGTTACTGAAATGACACTACACATTCCTTTACCACACATGGCATATACCAACTTTCCGTGACACTTGTGTACATACCATTTCCTGCAACTAAGATGCATGGGGAACTATATGTCACACGTGTAGCAGAGCACCATGAAGTCAAAACCAAAACACACCACAGAGTGGACATACAAGCACAAGCAAATTGGCCCGGGTAACTTGATGTCAACCCAGTCCTAGTACACTGCACACTCGGAGTACAAATTGTCATGGTTGTCACATGCCATGTGTTGGACATAGGCCATCATATATTTTGCATTGTCTGTATGTGTATATTTGTATATCAGACATAACAATGTAATACTCCCCCAAATTAGTATTAAAACACATATGTCGACTCATAGTATACATGTGCTAACATGTATGTGGACAAAGTGTTGCTAAACATGCACATATGAACAAAGGTATGAGTACTCACTTGCAGCAGACTCATAAACAAACCTATAGGTTCAACATACCAATGTCACTGTAAAGATCCGTCTGGATAGTTACACACATGAACCATACCATAAATACAAAAAAAAGGATGCAAATGGCTCAAATCTACAGTCTGCAATGTCAGACAAATGAAGCCTGGCCCCTGAGCGTTTATCACACGTTTACAGGCTTTTTCACGCAGCACGGTGAAAAATCGACGAATTACCATTATGCATATTAAATATAGATGCAAAAGCCTAAAACTCATACTTTTCTCCATAGGTAAAAGACCCCTGGACCCTGAGAGCCTATCGCACATCCACAGGCCTTTTCATGCACAATGAGGAAAAAGTCGAAGCATGACTATCATGCATCGAAACTTTACAAACATATGCATATGCTACACTTTTCTCCAAAGCTAAAAACGCCTAGCCCCTGAACGTCTATCGCACATTCATTGGCCTTTTCACGCACAATGGGAAAAAATCGATGCATGACCGTCATGCATTAAAAAAAAAGGATGCATGACTGGAGATGTGATGCACAGGCCCAGGAAGTGATAAAACGGGACATGCCTGCATGCATGGTACAGTGGGTCCACTTTCACTTCACATTCTTATTGTCTGCGACTTGGTGAGGGTGTGTGGAGCCAGTGCTGTTGGAGTTTTGGTGTTTTTAGAATGTTTTTCATGCTGTTTCCTGTAGCTGTTGTGTTTTATTTGTCATTTAATCTGTCTTTTGTATTGTAAGTGCTCTGTATCTGTCACTGTATTGTGGGATGTTTGTCTGGGGTAGTATAGTTGTTTGGGTATTTTGGGTAGTTGGGGTAGTCTTAGGGATTTTTTTTTGGGGTCAACTGAATTTGCAGTCCATTATGTCAGGGAAAGGGAGGATGGCCAGGATGTCAGCTGATGAGCTGGTGGCCTTCATATGGTTGGTACAGCATTACCTCCCCATGATGCTGGTACTGGGTGGCCGTGTCATACGGGGTTACCCCACAGAAGCTAGGAAGCTGCAGTGGGGCAAGGTGCTCCATCACCTGACAAGAGTTTTTGCCACAGAAAGAAATGACCACCAATTAAAACATCGCTGGGATTACCTCATCACAAGGGAGCAAGATCTGCTGGATCACCCGGGCATCGAGATTGGTGGAGCAGTTGGTAAGTATCCCATTTCCATACAAAGTCCATTATTTGCATGTGCATGACAGTTGCTGATACGGTTGAGTGCAGCATGTCATGGTTATGGATCTGGACGTATGCTGCCTGAATGAAGAACCCAAGCGCCACCTTAGGGCCTCCATTCCAATGTAAAATAATGAGTTTGAGCCAGGGCAGATGTACCATCTTCACTTCACAACCATTACAAAGTGTTGTGAGGCATGCATAGGGCAACTCCGTTTTGAGCAGCACATCATGAGGTCTGGACCATGCATCATGTATGGGAGGGTGGCACAAGGTCCCAGGGGAAAATGGAAAATCCTCTGGGAAAAATTAGAAATACCTACATTCCATATTTCATGCACTTTGAATGGCTGCTGAGAGCAGGTGTTATATGGTGACATATGAATGTAAATGATGGGCCTCCATGTACTCAGCAGAAGCTGTGATGATCTGTTGTGTTGCAAATCCTGCTGAGTACATAATTTTCCAACACATAAATAGATGCAGTTGGACCCTACCTGCAGCATGCTGTGCCTTAAATCTAAATAGGTGCATGCATGGCATAGGTAAGGGGTGCACTGAGGGCCACAAGGAATGGAGTGATGCACTTGGTGCTGCACCATTGTCATTCAATCTTCCCCTTTGTGTCATTTCCAAGGTCATGTAAGGGAGCTTGACTATGCACTGGGTCCAGACCACTAGCACTTTCCTCTTGCTGTACATTGTATATCACCTACACCGTAAACTATGTCTATTACCACACACACATGTGCTGAATTAGTTCCACGGGCCTGCCGCATCTTACTGGCAGTGTGGGGCTGCCCTGCATCTGCTCAATCACTGGCACATTACTCAGTAACCTGCACCAACAAATGCATCCCTGCACCACAGAGCAAGTGTGTCTCCGATGAGACATATGTCTGTGCGCATGCTCTTACACCTCCCTGGACAAATAATGGTATACCATGCCAACAATGGATGGCCACACACTATTGGGAATACATCCATAATTTCAATCAGTCATGTGGAGGTAGGAACAGTTATTTTCACATGAGTAAACCCCCATTGCATTATTACTTGGGTGTGTGCCTTGTGATGCAACACACATATTAGTTACTCCACACAAGGATGTATCACAGCATTCCTCAACACTTTGGAATACACACACAACCCCTGTGTAGTTGTTTGTCAGTTTGCGGTGATAATGAGGTAGACAACATCTGGGGCAAGCTCAAATGCTATGGGTGTCACAATCGGATAACCACTGCAACAACCATTCATTGTATGCCCCTCAGATGCAGTATACAGTGTCATGCAGTCCCAAATGGTAATGGAGGTCTAGAGCTAACAAACACCTGCATGACAATGCCATTTATAAATGGTGCAGTGAAAAGTATCACAGGAGTGTCTGGTAAAGTGAGGGTTTGTAGTTGCGTAGGTCTCCATTATCTGAGATTTAGTGTGATTGACTGATCATAGATGTTTGTCAGTTGCTGTCATCTACCACTTGGATGACTTACTCACTCAGCCTAACAAGTTTATTGTGAACAATGTTGTCTATTAACTGATATGTACAAATTTCACTAAACAGTCTTTTCCCTTTGTGTCTTGCAGGTGGACCTCCACCCTACACCGTTGGTGAGGTAGCCCGATTTGAAGACCCTATGCAACCAGTAAGTGTCATCTTGTGCATCATATGTGACAATCCAGGGTTTGGTGTGAGTCAGTCTGATGTGTGGAATGTTATGAATAATGGTTTTGCCTGGCCAATGATATGATATCATTGGAGTATCGATGGTGACGTCATGTCTGTTGGAATGTTGAGCATTGAGAATGGCTTGCTTGTAGCACAAGAAGCAACATGTGCTGGCATAGAATTGTGGGTATTAGGAAATGGAATGGCTGGCCACATATTCATTGATGTCTATCATGATAGGTGTCAGAGCAGCTGTTTATGTAAATAGCATGCCTGTTGACAACTACTTTGTCAAAGCACTATTAACAGCACTGTGTGCCACACACAGCTTACACTTACTTACAAGACAGTACAGATGTAGGTCATATCTTTAGAGATCTCTAGGGGGCTTATGAAGGAGACATACTCACCACAGGTGCGTCACTACCCTTCAGATATATATTGTGGCTGTGGTACTGCAAGGACTCATATTACGCTGGACAACAGTCAGTAGTGTACACAATTAGGAGACAACTCAACTAAAAAGTCTATGATTTTTCCCAAGCAATATCTCAGCAGTCTTCACAACATGGTCCACTCACCATGATATTTGTGAGTGATGTAGGTCATATCACATGTGCAGATGATGTGAATGCTGAGTGTGTACTTGGTACTTTGATGATGTCTGACATGCATGTACACATGTTGTTCAATATATCAGGATACTGTGGGCCTAAGGGCACCCAGACAGCCACCATTTGTGAGCTGTTTTGCACATGTAGCAGAACATAGCCCAGGGTAGGGGACTTTAGTTCTGTAATGTCTAGACAAATTTGATGTGCAGGTCAGGCTTTGGCCAAAATGTCTGGGGACATTGCATTAGTTGTACATGTGGGCACATTATAGGCAATGGTGTGCCCCCTTGTAACGTATGCTCAGGCAAGGTCTTACACCAGGACACATGAATGATGATTTACCAAACCTTAGAATAGCCAGTGGGATGTTTCCAGACCCCCTATCATATGGCCACCACCATGCATCCATGATGGCTGGGCAAGCCTTAATGTTTCATAAGTGGTATCAAGATGGCGGATTGCATGCACAGCCCCCCCTTATGGACAAGGACACAGGATAACCAGACTTATTGGGGCACTCAGGGTTTACAAGTTTAATGACACAAATGTTGGTCATAGACAATTTAGTCCACTCATCTCTGGGCCCTGATGGTCAACAATGGATAGCTGTCATCCCAGTGACATGCACATGATACTGTAGATGGCTGGTAGGAAATAGTCATAGATGAGGAGTAAGTCATTGTTGAGGAATGTGTGGTGGACTGCATATGTTATCTGCAGTTGCAGTGTACATTATGGGGGTCATTCTGACCCTGGCGGTAAATACCGCCAGGGCCGGGGTCGGCGGTAGCACCGCCAACAGGCTGGCGGTGCTCCGCCGGGCATTCTGAGGCCAGAAGCGGAAAGCCGGCGGTGTACCACCGACTTTCCGCTGCCCATGAATATCCGCCATCGCCATGGGGATTCTGGCACCCCATACCGCCATCCAGTTCCTGGCGGTTCACCCGCCAGGAACAGGATGGCGGTATGGGGTGTCGTGGGGCCCCTGGGAGCCCCTGCAGTGCCCATGCTAATGGCATGGGCACTGCAGGGGCCCCCGTAAGAGGGCCCCACAAAGAATTTCAGTGTCTGCTTTGCAGACACTGAAATTCGCAATGGGTGCAACTGTACCCGTCGCACCTTCCCACTCCGCCGGCTCCATTCTTAGCCGGCTTCCTGGTGGGAAGGGTGTTTCCCGCTAGGCTGGCGGGCGGCCTTTTGGCGGTCGCCCGCCAGCCCAGTGGGAAACCCAGAATGACCGCCGCTGTCTTTTGACCGCGGTACGGTCTTCTGGCGGTTCCCGCGCCAAGCTTAGAATCAGGGCCTATAGGTCTATTCTACCTCCACCCACTGCTGAATCGGATGCTTGATTCTCCTAATTTTTCAGCTGCCAATATGACACCTGACCAAAGGCACACATTCCTCAAAAGGGCAGAACGCTACCAGCATATTATGGATGCTGATGCCGGACACTGCAGGAAGGGAAGAAGGTTCCAAAGGAATAGGCGACTGGGGCATGGCATGTGGTTGCACATTGGGGGCCTCCACAGCAGCCACAGCAAAATAAGGACAGTGTTGGAAGAACATCAGGGGTGCAGGGGTGTTCTGCAGGCCCAAGCCACTCCACGCCAGCCACACCTGTTCTGCCACCTGCTGCAGTAGTAGGCAGCCAATTTGCAATTGACATGAAACAGGACATTTCCAAGATAATAGCCAGACTGGACAAATTGGAGGAGGAGAGTGCTGACAACAAGAATATGTTGAAGTTTATAAAGGAAAAACAGGAAAAAATGAAAAAATTAAATGAGCTTGTTCAACAGCCTCCCAGTTCCTTCCCCTCCCTTTTACTGTTGTACATAGTTTTAGATTGGGTTTTAGATGGTTAGTATTAGGTTAGTGTAAGGTAGGCATAGGTTAGTTTAAGTATAGTTGGGATGCCTGTTTTTCTACATTTTTTTATTGGAAGGGGGTTGGGTGGGGGGTCCTGTTGGGGTTTTTGTGTATAAAAAAATAAAAAACAAAAACGTTTTTTTTTAAAATACCAAGATAATATATATTTGTGTTGCCCATCGGTTAGGTTAGTACATGTGTAGTCATACTTTATGTTGTCCTATTTGTATCTTGTCTCTTAAGGGGGTGGGGGGACAATGTTTAAGCTGTGGTGTTACATGTGTAGATAGGTTTAGAATAGGTTAGATAGGTGTAGTTGGTTAAGCTAAGTTAGTATAGGTTAGTTTCGTATAGGGTACTTTTTAGGTTAGTAGTAAGAATATGGCTGTTAAATTTGTTATAATAATTCCAGTTTCTATTAGACTAATATTTTTGTAAGTTGATTGAGTGTCTGGGGGTACTCATGAGTGCACTGGCCAAGTTGGAGGAATGGCCTAGGGTATGCTTACTGTCTTGATTTCCAAGGATTACCATGTGCCTCCCCTATGACCAAGGAGCAGTCAGATTGGCTGCTAAATAACGCCAACTAGTGCATACATTTGCCATCCATTGTTACAGCCATTCACAATGTGTATGTATAGTTTATCTTTGACAGGTAAGTATGGAACTTCAACTGTCATTGGGGTGGTCCTGCACTTTTCATTGTTGGCAAGTGTGGCACATCAAACAACAGGCAACATCGCAACTATATCCCTCAACACTGATATGTGCCAAGCACTGATAAGGGTAGGTTCTCCTGTACTATACAAATAAGTTGTACTGGTACTACTATCTTGGTAAATTGCCATTGACTTGATTCAAAGCTATATATGCAGTATCAACTTCAAAGCATATATGTTCAATATTTGTGTAGAATACTAAGTAAGGGTAAGGCCGACAACACCATCATTCACCTTTCTCATCTTAGGATCCATGTGTGGCTTTGTGTCTGACAGTCATGCACTCATGTACTGATATTCTGTACTCACTGACATGGATTCACACAATGCAATCATTAAGCTAAGTAGATGCATCACAGTAAACATTCGGTCCTAGTCTCTGATGTCTACGTTATAATGGTACAACGACCTTGACAACATGTAATGGGTGTTGTCATGGCACAGCCACAGCAACACTATTTGTACGTCCCTTCCAGGTAATGTGCTGCATATTTACATTGTAGAGTATAGCCATGGTGAGTGGCCTATGTTGATGTTGTGTATATATTGGAGTGCATAGCACAACCATAGAGTCAGTACATGTGTGACTTGGGTGGGGATGGCATCTCTTGATTCAGGGCCTATGTGCCCCAATGCAACCGGTTAGTATGTATTGTGTGTGTCCTATATACCCCTCCTGCCATTTGTGGAATTCCAGATATCCCCCCGCAGCTTATCCTGCATTTGTGGTGGTTCTTGGTAGTCTGTGCCTTCCTGTCCCGTGATTCCAGTAACCAGCTTCTCCGGGGTGACCATTGCAACCATCTCCTCCAGCTCGTCCAGGTCCTCCTATGGTGCGGTACTTCCACCTCCAGTCTGCAGTGATGCCTTGCGGTCCCTTGACTGTTTCTCCTTAGTCCTGTGCTTCCAATCTTGCCAGCGCTTCTTGCACTCCTCTTCACCTCTGCCACGCTGTTGACTTTGTCTACTATTTGCTGCCATATAATGTCTCTCCTACCAACTGGCACTTTGGAGGAGACGAAGAGCTGGTTTTGGTGCTCCATCACCTCTCTGCCCAGGCTGTAATGCTCCTCCTCACTAAAGCAACACTTGTGCTTTCTCTTCTCCTTCTCCTAGGACTTTTATGGACCCTCCTGGCTGGAACTTGGGTGATTGGGGTCTCTGCTGGCCTGAAAACTCTCTTTTCTCTTCAATTTGCACTTTTTCCTGCTTGTGCATTTTGTTTTGATGCTAATGCGGTAAAAAACGGTGCAAACCCTTTTGCGACATATATACGTGCTGCAAAATGGTCTAGCGCCATTTTTGCAGCATTAGCATCATATTTCCTTACGGCATGTCGCAGTAGTTAATGTAATTTGTTTACGCTAACCGTTCCTTAGCGCCATTGTGCATCATTTCTTAAATATGGTACACGGATGGCGCTAAGGAGTTACGCTAGCTCGCTTTTAAAAAATATGACGCACAACTGCACTATAATTTTTAGGGATTTTGGGGATAAACTACCTATATTGGTTACTGGGAGAAATTGGGTTATTGGCTGAGGTGGTGAAACCAAACTCAGGTAACAGCCACAATCCTTGTCAGGACAACCCACAAAAAGTCACAAAATTAACCACTAAATTATCCTGTACTTAAATATAAGGTAACTTGGCACAAAAGCAGCTAGACTTAACTGAGAGGCAATGTGTAAAGTAATTATGCAGCACTCAAACAGATAAAAAGTGAAATCTCAAAACAAGAAAAGTCTCAGAATGATTTTAAATAAAAAGAGTAACTTTTAGTAAGTTATTTGATACCAAAATAAAAAAATATATATATATATCCAATCTGTTGAACCATAATATGATTTTTTTGAGTTTGAAGTGGAAAAAGGTGCCTAAAAGATTACAGCACCAACCCCAGACATCAACATAAGAAAAAATCCAAACCAATTTAGAAATATAGACTAAATTAAATAAATTACTTGATAACAAAATGTCAAAAATCCCATTAGTAGAACTGGAGTTATGATATTTTAAAGGCTTAAGTGGAAATATTGCTTACAAGTGCAAAACACCAACTGTGGTTGTCTGGTCATGTGGGGCTGGGACAAAGTCACAGGCTGACCACAATAGAGTACGGGCTGGATACAGGGATCAAGTTAGTCCCACTGAAGAAAGGTACCCTACCTCCTCGTTGTGGAGAGGTGCATCTCTTTGAGGTCCTGAGGAGTGTTGCAAAGTCTGTGTTGAAGAAAAGTCATGCATTGGCGGTTCCTAGGACCTTTGATGGCAGCAATGCTGGCTTGTGTCAAGGCTGCATCACACTGAGTTGGTACAGATGAGAAGCTGTGAGGTCCAGCAAAAGGATGTGCATAGCAGATGCAGTTCCAATGAGCTAACAGGCTGTGATGTGGGCTTGCGCTGAGGCTGTGTTGTGCTGCGTTGTTTCTGTTGAGGTGCTGCAAAGAGCTGCATCTGCTTTGTGTCATGATGATTTGGTTCTGATGAGACCACAGCTGTACTGGCAGAGCACTTTAGCCTCACCTTCAAGGTTCCAGGACTGGAGGGGCACAACTTCTGGGAGGGCTTACAGCAGGTATAGTACAGCTAACAGGTTCAAGGTGGTTGGAGGCTTTCTTTGTCCATTAGGCTCTGGTCAGAGACCAGGCAACTAGCCCTTGGAGGCCCTCTGGAGGCCCTGGGTTTGAGGTGCAGATCCAATCTTTCTCACTCGGGCAACAGGGCAGAAGAGTAACAGTGCAGCAGAGCAGTTGTTCTTGCAGCACAGCAGTTCTCTTCTGAGTCTCCCACAGGTCCAGAATTATGCTGAAGAGGCAGGACTGAGGGTCAAAAGTTTAGACCTGGTGCCCACTTTGAAGCAGGAGAAACTTCTATAGCCCTCCCTCTACAATGGTGTCTTGAAATTTTTGCCTCCCTGCCCTGGACCCAGTTTGCTGGGAGCACAAATGACTAGTCTGAAACCCTGTGAGCTGAGTCAGAGCCGTTGTGATGTTTAAGTGTGATATGTGATAGCTGCTCTAACTCTTCCTGACAGAGATGGTCCATCCTGCCAACATCCGAATACTAGCTACACCTTGGTGATGTGACCCAGGATACAGGCTGCGGGCACCAAATGGCTGGACAGGAAAATGCCAACTTAAAAAAAAAGTCCTTTTCAGAATGTAACTTAAAATCCAACTTTACCTTCAAAGAGCATTTCTTAATTCTATTCTTTAGAAACCAAACTCTATTTTCCTAACTGCTCCCAATTGAAATATATCACTTATTAAATGTAATTAGATAACCCAATAATATCCTATGGGAAAGGTATACCTCATAATAGTGAAAAACACATTTACAACTTTTTCACTACCAGAATATGTAAAACGGAAATGTAAAAGTAGCAGACCGTATTGTGCAAAACACCATAGATGGTTGGTTGCTAAGGGCACACAATGCAGCATAGGGTGAGTATCTCACATGGTATGGAAGGAGCTGAATCATGTCCTATCAGCAATGCTATAGCATGTGGTTCTGCAAATACATTTACCTGGCGAACTGTATCTGCTGCATGCACAAATTCCCAAGGTTACCCAGTCTCCTAATGTATCCTTCCTCTAGTTGGCAACCAACAAATGCTCAATTGACTGATTCTCCTTGATACACTAGCAGTGGCTAATTGGCTGGGTAGTGAGTTCATGCCTTTGAGGTGGGAGTCCCACACACATGGGAGGCATGCTAGAGAAGCCACAGTGGAGGATCTTTAAAAGTGGGCCTCTTTTTTAGTACACAATTCTAAATGGTAGGGATGCTTCAGTGTTGGTGTCGGGGCTTAATTTCTGTCCCAGCCCCACCTTGACAAAAATCAGGACATCTCCAGGTTGGCCCAGCTGACCACTGTCAATAGGAGCCTGCAGGGGTACTCTCCAGTAAGACATCTGGTGCATACAAGCCTCCCCTGCGTACCTGAGGGCTGCAGAAGTGATCACAAGGAACATTTTACTTAGTTGGAGACGTTTGGGACCTGAAGGCTGCAGGAGTGATTGAAATAAATCTTCTAGCAGTTGTAGGAATTTGGGACTAGGTCATTTTTTTCCATCTCTGGAGGAAAGGGTAAAGGTAATGGGGCTTTTCAGGGAGGACGTACCACAACATTTTTTACACAAATGGAAAGGTTTCAGAGAGACCTTGTAGTAAAGGTATACAGACATATCTGGTAAGAGCTTCCAGTTTTGCTGGATGATTCAGAAAACCAAAAAAGTGTGTTTAAAGGTAAAACCTTGAACCTCAGCAAGGTTGCAAATCTACAACAGCAACAAAGTGACCTTGGTGGCCCAGCTCTCAAATTTTGGTACCAAACTGGGGACTTCAGCAAGAGCTTGACACATATCAGACTCAGAAATAACCTTGTCAGCTTCAGCTTCTTGCCTTGCCCCTCTGGAGTACATGGAACTCCCAAAATAGACTAAACCAGTATGTAAAACATTTTGCAACCTGCTTGGCCTTTACAACCTCCATTCACAGTTGGCTGAAATCACTCCTAGATCCCAGTCAACCAAAAACTGTAGCTTCTGATTGAGCCGTTCGATTTTCTAGATCTTTTTACCATAATTCTTTATAAATTCAGATGTCTGGGTACCTTTTTGCAATGATGAGCAGTTTTGGTGTCATAGAGCTCATGACTCTTTTCCTCATTATTCTAAATTAGTTTGGAAATTTAAATCTGTTGTTTTCTTGAATTTAATTTGTTTTGCTGGTGTTTGAACTTAAACTCATTTCTCTGTTGAACTACCTTCTGCTTGTGCCATTGCTACCAGGGAGTGAGCACAGATTCTCTTACAACTGTATTGTAACTGTTTTTAAATTAGTAATGATATGTCTCCCAAATTAAAATATAGATTTTTAGATGGGTAACTGTCAGACCTGTCAGTCTTAAGGCGGTCTTCCACCAAATATTCTGCTTTATAGCTCCAGTGTTTGCTAAATTTGGCCTTAAGTCCGTGCACATTTGATAATTGCTAAGAAGTGCTAAAGTGCCTCTACTCTCTCTTTCGGGCATGATGAAATTGGCTTACATCCAATTTGTACATTTAATTGAATTGCAAGTCCCTGGTAAATTGGTAGTACATGTACGCTGGGCCTGAACATCAAATGCTACTAATGGGCTTGAAACACGTATTGTGACACCGACCTAAGTTGCCGCTTAAAACATGTCCTAGATCTGACATTGCAGCCTATATGTAGTTTTAAACTGCCAATTTGACTGAGCAAAATAAACCTTCTGACAGCCTTAACCTTCCTTTTTAATACATATGTCACCCCTAGTGTAGGCCCTAAACAGCCCATTGCACAGGGTGCAGTGTATTTAAAAAAAGGGACATGTAGTTTTAAGCTTTACATGTCCTGGTACTGAAAATCTCACAAATGTATTTTTCACTACTGCCAGCCCTACATTTCCAATAGGATATTATTGGGTCACCTTATTACATTTAATAAGTGAAAACTTTACATTAGGAGCAGGTACGAAAGCCATGTTTGGTTTCTGAGGAATTGTAATTGAAAATTCTCTTTAATGGTAAAGTCGGATTTTAAGTATGCATTTCTGAAAATACCACTTTGAGAAAGTAGTCTCTTTTGTGCCTGCAGCCTGTTTCTAGGTCACATGACTAGGTGTGAGTGGCAGTTGGTATCTGTATATCCTTCCCAGACAGCCACACAATAGAGGGACTAGCTGTGCCTGAAAGGGCCACCTCAGGACGAACTGTAAGCAGCCCCACTTGAATGTCAAAAGACGTTGCCTCACACACACACACACCCACAAAATTTCACTCTAGCCTATTGTGCCTGCAGACAGACTTGGACCAGGGCAGGGAGGCAGAACATTTCAAACACTTTTGTTGGGGAAAACCTTCAGAAGTTTCTCGCACTTCAAAGTGGATGCTAGGTATAAAAAGGGCAACCTGAGACCCATTCTTTAGTTCACCTTCTGGACCTGCGGACAGACTCTCAGAGGACTGCCTACTGCAAAGGCCTGCTGTGTACCTAAGAAGACTACTTTGCAGAACCAAGAAGGACTGCTTTGCTGCCTGAAGCCTGCTCTGATCCTTCAGAGGTCTTCCCTGCTGCTTGAGCGCCACTCTTCTATTTGAACCGAGGACTTCAAGAGTGATACCAATGGATAGTTGGCCTGACTTGCTGATCAAAGTTTCAGGGACATGAAAGGCCCCATCCATCTTGAACTTGCACCTTAACTCTGCCTTAGTGACTCCTGACCCCCCAAATGGTGCCTCTCTGTATGGAAGTGGGCCTAAAAGTGTCAAGATAGCCCACATCCTAAACTTGAGACTTAGAAATCTTTCAACAAACAAGTGCTATGAGGTCTGAGAGGAGACCGGGACCGACATGTATGTCGATCCACTCCAGGTGCATAGCCAGTCGGCCTGACTTCCCTTCAGACCACTTCTACATTCTTCTCCACAGCAGCAAACCCTGTTCAGCGGCTCTTCGCAGAAGGGACATCTAGCCTTGTAGTGGCCTTGTTACGTACAGCCTTTAGCTTCGGCTTACTGGAGATCTTCAATTTCCAAAAAAGATACAAAGTCCAAATGTGGGAATCTTCAACGCAATTGCATACAGCAGCTCCCTGAGGATGGGGGTGGCAAGTGTCCCAAGTGGGCACAGCCCCCCACCTGTGGGCAGTCACTGGGGCTGGTGAGTGTAGTGCTTGGGGAGGAGATTGTCCCAGATAGTTTGGGGGACAGTGCAGAGGTTACTCTAGTGTCTCTGGATGACAGTGAGATAGTGCAGAGATCCCACATGCCTGACAACACTAAGAAGAGCAATCAGTGGGCCACCAATAATGGGCAGAGGGTTGAGGCTCAAGAGACACAGGGGCCAGTATGAAAATTGTCAGGTGTCATCTGGTATTGTCACAGAAGTTAGTTCATAATATGTTCCACCAAGTTGCCACTGCTGACAACCATGAGAGTCACTACCCAGAGGCTCTGGTTCCTTTCAAAGGAGGGGGGATCTTAGATCTGCTTAAGGTAGCTGTGAGTCCATCCATGCCTCTGGTTTCTCTGCTTGGTAACGATCTTGTAGAGAGTTGGCATGTTCTTACATTAACCATTCTGTGCCTCTGCCTGTCTCTGAAAACATGCCTGGGAGGGGTGACAGCTGAGATTTGTGCATTCCCTTTAGTTAGTCATCCACAAAGGGAGCTGAGGTGTGTCATTCACATCCTGATGGTCCATCATCACGCTGATGGGTCTTCTTAAGGTAGATGAGAGGAAGGAGCTGACACTTGCATTTGACTTCACTTCACCAATTGTGCGGCGCCGGACCAATGCACTACCATCTGCCCTGGTGCATCACCTTTGCATCGCCAGCTGAGTGGCTTGATGATGACACAGCACCTTCATTGCAAAAGGGGTTCAATGCTGCATCACTGCTCGAGGATTGATGACTGTGCTGCTCAATGAGGATGTATCCACTGACTGTACAGATTGAAACTGAAGGCTTGCCCTTGCATCGTCTTCCCTGCTCCTGGTATCGGATCCTTGACATCAATGCAACTCTCCACACAAGTTACTGTTTCAGAGGGATGAGGTTGGCCCCTGTAGCTAACTTGCTCTCCATTGTGGCCAGCATTAACATTCGGATTTACCCCGGTGTAGCTCAACCAGTGAGCCCCAGTTGGCACTATACGTTTCTAAACATTACAATTGCAGAAATTCTTCAAAAAATTACAAATTCACATCTCAACTTCCACCTATTGGATTTTTTGTCATTTTTGTCTTGTTTTGTTCATTAAATTAATTTCTATATTTATAATCTGGTGTGGATTCTTTTTGTGTGGGGTTTTCACAGTTTTACTGTATCAAGTGTTGCACCGATACCTTACACATTGGGGGTCATTCCGACTCCCGCCCGCCGCGGTCACCGCGCGGCCGGCGGGAGCCGCCAGAATACCGTTCCGCGGTCGAAAGACCGCGGCGGTAATTCTAACTTTCCCGCTGGGCTGGCGGGCGGCCGCCTTCAGGCCGCCCGCCAGCCCAGCGGGAAAGAGGCTTCCACGATGAAGCCGGCTCGGAATCGAGCCGGCGGAGTGGAAGCTGTGCGACGGGTGCAGTTGCACCCGTCGCGTATTTCACTGTCTGCGCAGCAGACAGTGAAATACATTTAGGGGCCCTCTTACGGGGGCCCCTGCAGTGCCCATGCCATTGGCATGGGCACTGCAGGGGCCCCCAGGGGCCCCGCGACCCCCCCCTACCGCCATCCGGTTCCCGGCGGGAGAACCGCCGGGAACTGGATGGCGGTAGGGGGGGTCGGAATCCCCTCGGCGGCGCAGCTAGCTGCGCCGCCTTGGAGGATTCCAATGGGCGGCGGTACACTGGCGGGAGACCGCCAGTGTTGCCGGTCCGACCGCGGCTTTACCGCCGCGGTCGGAATGCCCATTGGAGCACCGCCGGCTTGTCGGCGGTGCTCCCGCGGTCCACCAACCCGGCGGTCATTGACCGCCGCGGTTGGAATGAGGGCCATTGTCTCTTAAGTAAAGCCTGACTGCTTGCTTTGTGCCAAGCTACCAGAGGGTGAGCACAGGCTAAATTAGGGAGAGTATCTGACTAACCTAGAGACCAATTTCTAACAGTGATGTACAGGGAGGGCTATATATTCCACTCCAACAGTGGACTTGGTGGAGTTTTTGGCCACTCGTGTTATGCTTATAACACAGAGTTCCAGCCAAATTCTACCAACCTCCATGGCGTGGTGGAGTTTTTTTCTCATGCATGCCTCACCAATAGTAAGTTGGCAAGCATGAGCAAGATTTGGTGTCCCTTCACACAATTTTCTGCCCCTAGGAGGGCACCAGGTGAGATTTCTGCAATGAAGTCTGTCACAAAAGGACATGACCATTCATTGTCGGAAAGCTGCCACTCAAGTAGAAAATCCATTCAAGCGACAGCAAAATCAGCTTGAAAAGCTGTGTCCTCTGGTACACTGCATGGTGGTGTTTGCGCTGATTTTTCAGCACAGAACATGCTCCCGGTGTTAAATCATAGAGTGAGCAGCATGACTTGCCATTTCCACTGAATCTCGTGGAGATATTTTTGTAACTCTTTGGAACTCTGCGTGGTTAAACTCTGCAAATTCCACCCAGGCTTAGTGATGTATCCCTTATTGCCTCAATAAAGAGCGTTTTAGAGATGTGCTCTTTAGTGAGTTTGGTTAATCTGCTGTAGAGTGCAGACTAATAATAGAATTGGAAAGTAGTACTTGCCCAACTGACCCGGGTCCAAAGTAATGGTAAATACAACATGGCCCTGCAACTGCCTACAAACTCAAATAAAGTGAGTAACTAGACTCCCTAATTGTTTAAAAAATGTGCTTGGCAGAATCGGGAGGATTCTGAGTAAATATATGATTTTTTCATTAAGTTTTTGATAATATATGCCTTCTCACGCTTTGAGAGAGGGAGGGCAAATATTATCCCATCCCATTTATTCAATGTCTTGGAGATCTCACGAAGGATTGTTGTGTAGTTGGATTCACAGAGTTTGTCATATCACCAGGTAAGTTGGACATATTGAGAACAGCATATGCAGTTTGAAAGTCTTGTATCACCTATGCAAATAGGTCAGGTTTTATCCATATTAAACTTGAAGCCTGACTGGGTTTCAAATATATTGCTGTGCATCAGAGGTAACTAGAAGTACGTCATCAGTGTATGCTATTAATGTTATTCTCATTCTAGGGATCCTAATTGGTTGAATTGTCGAATTATCCATCAGCGTTTTAATAAATGGGTCTATATAAAGTGGACAGAAGAAGGGTGAGAGTGGGCACTCCTGTGGTTTACCTCTGCAATTGTAGAATTATGGAAGTCCAGCCCATTAACTGAAACTGAGGCCATGGAAGGCAATTGATTTCCTGAATCACTTTTAAAAAGGGTAGAGGAAAATCCAGCTGTTCAATACTGCTCACAGAATGGGGGCTTAGGGAAGCGAGGGCTTTCCCAGTCTCCTCCTGTGCAGATCGGGCGCCGGTGGTAAAATCCATCATGCAGGTTTTGGGATTGGTCAGTTAAGGCGGTAGGGTGGGAGTAATGAGGGCCTTATAAATAAGGGGCAAGGTGTGGGCAGCCTCTTTGGCCATTTTGTCACACCCAGGTTAGACGAGTTTGTACCCTCCCTCCCCCTTATTTCCTTTTCTTTATATAGGGTTTGCTTTAAATTTGTCGTTATTTATTTATTTTATTTAATCTAGTTTTATTTATTTTAGTTAATTTCATCCTGGTATTTAGGGTAATTAATTTAAGATTTCCCAGGTTGAGTTAAGGGAGTTTACATTGATAAGATGTGTAGTTATGGTTTTAAGAGGACAGGTTATAGGTCTATATATTTAATGTTTGCTTTCTGCTGCTGGTAGGCAGGTCTGGCTTAGGTGGTTTTTTACAGACATGCTTTTGGGGGAAGGGTACAGATGCACTAAGATGCGAGTTCAGGGAGTTTTAACAAGGAACAAAAGGGAGGAAAAGGCAAGGGTAACTACAGAAGGTGGACAGCAGGACAGATGGGTACTGGATTGGTCGGGTCAAGGTGGAGATGGGAATGGGGTATTGATGAGGGGTAACATTTGTAGAGGGTGTGGGTGGGGTTTTTAGGAAGTTATATGTATTAGCAAAGAGTTCTAGTTATGTAAGGCTTAAATGCCAAGGTTAATTGTTATACCCGACCTGTTCTATTAAAGCGGCCTTTTACCCCAATTAATGAGTTGTGGTTTGTACGCTGTTTCACCTGGTTGGTCAGTCGACCCAGTAAATGGTTTTTCTGAGTCCAGCACTATTAGTGTCAGAGGTTGTTTCAGTGTTTCAGATCAGTCTATCAACTGAGCTGCCAGGTTGGTATGAATTATAGGTTTCAAGAGTCTGGAGGGTAACCACTGTACAAGTAGTAGTGCTTCCACAGGGAGAAGTTTTTGATATGTTTCCGATGGGACTGCATCTGTAACCACAGCCTTACCATGCAGTGATTTTCAATCAATTCTTCCATTAGGATGCCACTGGTTACCTCTAATTGATCCTGTGAAGAAAGCTATGGTATATACATGAAATGTATTAAAACCCTAATATTAATCTGGTTAATCTCGGAGTATACATATTCTGAAGTGTATGAATGCTTATGAGAATCCCTTAATTATGGAACTATTCCAAATGCTTTTGTCCTTATTTCACACTTGTAAGTTTTAATATTCAAGATTCTATGGGTTGTGGCTTGCACGCGCGTAAGGGAACTCACTATAATTTTGTGGGGGTATACCTCATAAATGCAGCAGTAGTTCTGTGAAGTGCATAAAAGTCATCTGGGGACAGAAAGAATTCACCTGCCCCAGTCTGTCTACCTCATAGTGCTGGCAAAGGATGCGTGTTCTGAATGAGCTGTTTGCTCTCTCTTACTCTGTTCTCAGTCAGTGCGCCATCACAGTATTCACAAACTCCATACTTGTTAAATAAATTATTTAAATATAAGCCTGTGCTGTTATACTGGATTTTCCTTTTGGATGTGATTTAAAACAGCCTGTTTAGCATGGCTGAGCTTATCCCTCGCCCAACCTTGTTCAGAGTGTAGCCAAGAGAATATTCCCGTCGTGCTGCATTCATGTCAAATGCACACCTTAGTCCAATCAATAGCCAGTTCTATTTATAGTCCAGAACCTAACCCAAAGTGTAGCAGGGTGTCACCCTCATCAACCTTTCGATCCAAGAAATGTTTGCCAAGAGCACAGACAGACCTTTCCAAAGCCCACCTCAGTGCATCAAGTACCCTTCCTCAGAGCTCAGAATGGTCCACCTTATTCCAAGCTAGCCCAGCTACAGTCCAGGGCTTATGGCATGAAACTCAAATCTCGGCCAGTAGCAAACTGAGGCAAACTTAGGCAAATTAATTAATCTGCTGTGTCTGACATTTCCTATCTGTAAAATTGAGGTAGTTTAGAAATAGATTAAATGTTGGTTTTCAGAGTTATTGAAATAAATGCCATTTTACACTGGATCAATATATCTGTAGTTTCATTGTTGGTAGAATGCTGTTTCATTGTTGGTTGTAGCGTCCACATTTTGGATTTGCAATTGTTTTCAGTTCAGCTTTTTTAAATTGCCTTTGTATGGTCTCCAAACCTTTTTCTCCCCATCATCATTAATTGAAGCTTTTGTCACATTCCCCCTTATTTACTAAGCATAAATGTACAAATGTTGTCAAATGACACCAGGTGACTAAACCACATTATTTACATGGCAGAGCTTGCAATATGCACGTACTCATTATCGATCATACTGACTGCCACCAAGATGCAGTGGACAGTTGTTGAGATCAGCGCTACATGCTGAGACCTAAGAACCACGTTTTCACAGATTCATATCTTAATTCAGTCCTACACTGAAGCCAGCTGGTAGCTCAGAGCTTCTAATGAGTACATCCCTGGCTTATTCCCATGAATAGTTACTTATTGACACCTTTGCCATGAACTGGCTCCGAAAGAGTTTACTCCAGCCTCTAAAAACCCTGTGTTTGCAACATTGCGACTCCACAACTGTTGGAAATGGCTCTTTTTGAAGGGTCATCCCCAGTCTTTTTGCCTCCTGCCTCCTATTTTTTCTGACCTGTTGCTGTTGGCTTTTGAACTCTGAGCACTTTACCACTGCTAACCAGTGCTAAAGTGCATATGCTCTCTGTGTAAAATTGTATGTGATTGGTTTATCCATGATTGGCATATTTGATTTACTAGTAAGTCCCTAGTAAAGTGCACTAGGTGTGCCAGGGCCTGTAAATCAAATGCTACTAGTGGGCCTGCCACCCACATAAGTAGCTCTGTAATCATGTTTCAGACCTGCCACTGCAGTGTCTGTGTGTGCAGTTTTAACTGTAAATTCGACTTGGCAAGGGTACCCACTTGCCAGGCCTAAACCTTCCCTTTTCTTACATGTCAGACACCCCTAAGGTAGGCCCTAGGTAGCCCCAAGGGCAGGGTGCAGTGTATGGTTAAGGTAGGACATATAGTAATGTGTTTTATATGTCCTGACAGTGAAATATTGCTACATTCATTTTTCACTGTTGCAAGGCCTATCCCTCTCATAGGTTAACATGGGTGTTACCTTTAAATCTGATTAAAGTGTAGATTCCCTTTGAGAATGGATGGACATGTGGAGTTTGGGGTCTCTGAGCTCACAATTTAAAAATACATCTTTTAGTAAAGTTGATTTTAAGATTGTGTGTTTGAAAATGCCACTTTTAGAAAGTGAGCATTTTCTTGCTTATACCATTTCTGTGACTCTGCCTGTTTGTGGATTCCCTGTCTGGGAATGTTTGACAGTTGGGCTGGTTGCACCTCACACTAGACAGTGACACAAAGGGAGCTGGGATGTAGCCTGCATATGCTGATGAACCATCTGTGCTAGGAGGGGGGAGGAGTGGTCACTCACACCTGAAAGGGCTGTGCCTCCCCTCACAATGCAGTCTCCAAGCCCCTGGTGAGTGTCTGGGGCCTGGCCTGGGCAAGCCAGGATTTCACATTCAAAGGAGACTTTACTTTGAAGTAGGCCTACTTCAAAGGAGAAATTGGGTATAAGAAGGACACCTAAAACCACAGACTTTAGAAACACTTCTGGAACCAAGAAGAACCGCTGCCTGGAGAAGAGCTGAGTAGCTGAGGAAGAAGATCTACCCTGCCTGTGACTGTGCTTTGTGGAGCTATCCTGCAGTTGCTGCTTCTGCCAGAGTAAGAGGGCAAAGACTGGACTTTGTGTGTCTTCCATCTTGAGAAGAAATCTCCAAGGGCTTGATCTAGAGCTTGCCTCCTGTTGTTTGAAGTCTCAGGGACAGTAAAGACTTCTCTCTGCCAGCACCTGGAGTCTCTGGAGAGACTCCTACTCTGCCCTGTGGTGCCCATCCAGTTCCTGGGACCCTGAAAGGAGAAGCTAGCAGCCTAAAGTCAAGAAAATCCACGCACAGAGCGCCATACCGGGAAAAGATTGACGCAACTCAGATCGTCAGCTGGAAAAACGACGCACCACCGGCTCTGCAGCAGGGAAACTACGCTCACCGGAAACGCGACCGAAGAATCGATGCACAGTGCAGGAGAAGCGACGCGGCTGGGTTTCCGACTCACGTACCACCGTGCGGAGTTATTTTTTATGCACACCTGCCTGTGCGGGGTTAATTTTGTTGCGCACCAGGTACATTTTCACGCTAGCAGCGCTAGTGTGTGTTTAAAACTACTTAAAGACTCTTTTTGCATTTTTATTGATACCTTGACTTGTGTATTGTGGATTTTTGTTGTTTTGGTCTTGTTTTGTTTAGATAAATATTTCCTATTTTTCTAAACTGGTGTTGTGTCATTTTGTAGTGTTTTCATTAAGTTAGTGTGTGTGTTGGTACCAAATACTTTACACCTAGCACTCTGAAGTTAAGCCTACTGTTCTGCCAAGCTAGCAAGGGGGTAAGCAGGGGGTAGCTGAGGGTGATTCTCTTTTACCCTGACTAGAGTGAGGGTCCTTGCTTGAACAGGGGGTAACCTGACTGTCAACCACAGACCCCAATTCAAGCATTGGTGATCAGCGGTTGGGATTTGGACTTGTATTTGTACTTGACATACAGTGATTAAGTGTACACTACTGTTTTGATCTCAGACCACTGCGTGACCACATACTACTTGTTTGGCGATATTTCATTTTTCTCTTAAGGACTCCTTTTTTTTCTACTTCCCTGATTTTGCTGATCCCTTGACTGATTCTTTTTACTTCATTGGGAACTTGTTTTCTGCGTTGGAACTTTGCACTTGTTGCCATCGTGTCTCAATCTGGAGATGCAACAGCTGGAGCTGTGTTTGAATTAGGGAAACTAAAGAGTTACACAGTTGCTCAATTAAAACAGTTCTGTGAAGCTCTTGCCTGTCCCATTAAGAGCTCTGCCAGGAAGAGGGAGCTGCAAGAGGCATTGAGGGCCTGGGTGACAGCAAAGGAAGCTGAGTGGCACACAGAAGATATGGATGGGAAAGTGCAGAGTCTACACAGTGGTGTAGTAGAGGTACCTGTTACACCTGGGGGGAGGGTCTCCAGAAGTGGTAGCAGTAGGTCCTCTAAGGGTCTGACTCCTAAAGATGTGCAGGACAGACAGGCAGAAAGGGCTCGCCCATTGGAGGCAGAAAAGTTGAGGATGCAAAGGGAGCTCGACAAGTGGAAAAGGGACTTCGAGATAGAAACTATGATTTTGGTTTATGAGCTAAAACTGGAAGAGCTGGAAATCAGGAGAGCTGAGTCCAGCTGGAATGGTGGCAGCAACAATTTAATATCCAGTGCTGCTGAAGAAGTGCATATGCCCAGAGATGTGGTGCCCTACTTGAAGGAGGGAGCTAACACATGCCAGGAGGTTCAGGGGTATGAGGTAGCTCCAGTGATGTACAGGGTCCCTGAGGTGGATTGGGGAACTGGCATGGGGATTCATATTCCTACTGGTGGGAGGGACACTCTACTGACTCTGGGTAATAGTGACAGGGAGAGGGGTTCCCCCCAGGTAGAAGTCCTGGTTATGGAGTGTGAAGACATCCCAGAAGAGTGTGGGTTGAGTGTCAGGGACAGTCATGTACTGTCTCACCAGTCGCAGGAGGGTGATGTGGGATGATTTTTCAAAGCAGAGTCACTGGATGGGTGGGTGAATGGTACTTTGGCTGATTCATGTGAGGGGCTGAGTGATGTATTTGCTGGAGAGCATATGTCTAGTCCTTATTTTCCAGAGCTACGCCAACACTAGGTGGAGTGTGAGTTCTCTAACCCCAGGGAACTTACAGTGGAGCCAGACCTTTGGGTGAGTGCCAGAGAGTCTGAAGAGGCATTTGGGGGTGCTCCTGAGAGGAGTGGTCTAGGTAGTTCCCAACCAGGTGAGGTAGGGAAGGATTGTAGTGTCCCAGGTAGGTCCCAGTGTAGTGGGATGGGTGAGGGACCCCATATCCAGTCTCAAAGGAGGGGGAATGGGGATGGGTTGAGGCCCAAGGTGCCCGAGATCCGGTTCCAGGTCCTGGAGGGTTCCATGAGGGAACACAAGGAGGGGAGCCTAGCCTGTACCATAGGGCCATCTGTTGAGGGAGAGCCCACAGTGTCAGGAGAACTTGGGGGGCGGCTGTAGCCAGTGTCCCACCAGTTCTGGTATCTGGCAGTACCACTCCTAGTGAGGGGTGCAGAAGTCCAGACAGAGGGATGAGAGGGGGTTGCGGACGCCAGTGGAGAACCTGGAGGGTCAGGGGTCAGCTCTGAGAGCAGAGCCCCCCAGGAATGACCTTGGTGAGACCATTTCTAGGTTGGGGAGAATCCAGACTCTGTCAGATGGGCAGAGGTCAGGAGACCTGCACCTGCCAGACTCTTGTGTGGCCCTTGGGGATGGTGTGTCCCTTAAGGGGGGTAAGTGTGCCCCCCTGGAAGTCCTGGTGTGCCAGGCAATGGTTCAACTGTGTGGTGGTGACTCTGGGTTGAATGATCAGGTTTAGGGGGTAAACTCTGACCTGATGGGGGGTAAGAGTGCTCCCAAGGAAGTCCTGGTGCGCCAGGCAGTCGTTCAACCACAGGGTGGTGAATCTGGGTTGGATGACCAGGTTCAGAGGGTAAACTCTGACCTGGTGGGGGGTTAGGTATGCCCCCCAGGAAGTCCTGGGTTGCCAGTCAGTAGTCCAGTCTGTGGGTACAGTCCCTGGACTGGAGGATCAGGTGCAGGGGGTAAACCCTGACCTGAAGGGATGGGCGGTTTGCCCAATCACCCCCTTGGTGTGATTTCAAGGGGTACTCTCTCTGAGGGGGGGTGCAGAACCCTGAGAGTAGGGGCAGGGGAGAGAGAGCCTCACCCCTGGCCCCAGTGCAATCTAAGGGTACAGACCCTGGATTGGAAGGCCAGGTTCAGGGTGTCCCCCCTGACCTGGAAGAAGGGGCTACTGCTAACAGTGCCCCTACCATGTTGTCTTCTGGGGTGCCACTCCTTGTTGGGGGGTGAAGGACCCCAGAAGGGTGGGCAGGGAGAGGGAAGCCTCACCCCTGGCCCTGGTCCAACCTGAAGGTACAGACCGCAGGTTGGAGGACCAGTTGCAGGTTTACATCCCCGTACTGGTGGAAGAATTGTGCAGGACTGCTTCTACAAGCACCCTGACAATTTTTGACTCTGGGGGTGCCGCTCCTGCAGGGAGGGTACAGAGCCCCAGAGGGGAGGGCCAGGGTCAGGTTTTCATCCCTGACCAGGTGGAAGAGAGAGTGGTCAAAGGGTGCCAGGCACCTGGGGCTACCGCCCCCCACTCTCCGCAGTCACAGTGGTTGGAGAGGCCTGAGGTCGGGCTCTCATCCCTGACAGTTGTCCGAGGCCACTGTGGCTTGTTGTCCTAGTGGACGGTGTTGCCCCTGGGGGGGGGGGCGAGAGTCACACCCCGGAGGTGGAGTGGGCAACACCACTGTGTTGCCCCTGGTGGTACTATCTGCCCATTGGGATATATCTATGAGCAAAGTAAAGTTGGGTGCTGCACAGATGGTATCTGCAGATGTGGAGAAGGGTTCCCCATGGGTTAGCTTAGTGGGCTCTGAGAGTATGGACAGAGGGATCCAACTGGAGTCAGGAAGGCATAGAACTGGAACATGCCCCTGCTGTTGTGGGCCTGGGTCCTTGTTCTATCGCCCCAATCAGGGAAGTACAGCAAGGTATTGATTGTTCTCCCCTGGCTTTCAGCTGGTGGGGGGTTGTGTTGGAAATGGCCCTTTGTGCAAGGTCATCCTCAGTCTTTTTGCCTCCTGCCTCCTATTTTTTCTGACCTGTTGCTGTTGGCGTTTGAACTCTGAGCACTTTACCACTGATAACCAGTGCTAAAGTGCATATGCTCTCTGTGTAAAATTGTATGTGATTGGTTTATCCATGATTGGCATATTTGATTTACTAGTAAGTCCCTAGTGAAGTGCAGTAGAGGTGCCAGGGCCTTTAAATCAAATTCTACTAGTGGGCCTGCAGCATTGGTTGTGCCACCTACATAAGAGGCTCTGTAATCATGTCTCAGACCTACCACTACAGTGTCTGTGTGTGCAGTTTTAACTGTAAATTCGACTTGGCAAATGTGTACCCACTTGCCAAGCCTAAACCTTCCCTTTTCTTACATGTCAGACACCCCTAAGGTAGGCCCTAGATAGCCCCAAGGGCAGGGTGCAGTGTATGGTTAAGGTGGGACATATAGTAATGTGTTTTATATGTCCTGACAGTGAAATATTACTAAATTCGTTTTTCACTGTTGCAAGGCCTATCCCTCTCATAGGTTAACATGGGGGCTACCTTTAAATCTGATTAAAGTGTAGATTCCCTTTGAGAGCGGATGGACATGTGGAGTTTGGGGTCTCCGAGCTCACAATTTAAAAATACATCTTTTAGTAAAGTTGATTTTAAGATTGTGTGTTTGAAAATGCCACTTTTAGAAAGTGAGCATTTTCTTGCTTATCCCATTTTTGTAACTCTGCCTGTTTGTGGATTCCCTGTCTGGGTCAGTTTGACAGTTGGGCTGGTTGCACCTCACACTAGACAGTGACACAAAGGGAGCTGGGGTGTAGCCTGCATATCCTGATGAGCCATCTGTGCTAGGAGGGAGGGGAGGAGTGGCCACTCACACCTGAAAGGGCTGTGCCTGCCCTCACACAATGCAGTCTCCAACCCCCTGGTGAGTGTCTGGGGCCTGGCCTGGGCAAGGCAGGATTTCACATTCAAAGGAGACTTTACTTTGAAGTAGGCCTACTTCAAAGGAGAAATTGCGTATAAGAAGGGCACCCAAAACCACAGACTTTAGAAACACTTCTGGAACCAAGAGGAACCTCTGCCCGGAGAAGACCTGAATAGCTGAGGAAGAAGAGCTGCCCTGCCTGTGACTGTGCTTTGTGGAGCTATCCTGCAGTTGCTGCTTCTGCCAGAGTAAGAGGGCAAAGACTGGACTATGTGTGTCTTCCATCTTGAGAAGAAATCTCCAAGGGCTTGATCTAGAGCTTGCCTCCTGTTGTTTGAAGTCTCAGGGACAGCAAAGGCTTCTTTCTGCCAACACCTGGAGTCTCTGGAGAGACTCCTACTCTGCCCTGTGGTGCCCATCCAGTTCCTGGGAGCCTGAAAGGAGAAGCTGACAGTGTAAAGACAAGAAAATCCACGCATAGAGCGCTGTGCGGGGAAAAGATTGACACGACTCCGATCTGCGGCTGAAAAACCGACGCGCCGCCTGCTCCGCAGCTGAGAAAACGACGCTCGCAGGAAACGCGACCGAAGAATCGACGCACGGAGCAGGAGAAATTATGCGTAGCTTCGCTGATGGAGGCTGGGAGATCACAACCTGCGCTGCGGGGATTTCGAATCATTGTACGGCTGGGTTTCCGACTCACTTACTGTTGTGCGGAGTTATTTTTGATGCACACCTGCCCGTGCGGGGTTATTTTTGACACACCAGGTACATTTTCGCGCTAGTGTGTGTTTAAAACTACTTAAAGACTCTTTTGGCATTTTTATTGATAACTTGACTTGTGTATTGTGGATTTTTGTCGTTTTGGTCTTGTTTTGTTGAGATAAATATTTCATATTTTTCTAAACTGGTTTTGTGTCATTTTGTAGTGTTTTCATTAAGTTAGTCTGTGTGTTGGTACAAATACTTTACACCTAGCACTCTGAAGTTAAGCCTACTGCTCTGCCAAGCTACCAAGGGGGTAAGCAGGGGTTAGCTGAGGATCATTCTATTTTACCCTGACTAGAGTGAGGGTCCTTGCTTGAACAGGGGGTAACCTGACTGTCAACCAAAGACCCCATTTCTAACAACAACCAACCTGGAAGGGGAAGGATTGGACGGCTTCCTACCCCCCTGACTAATGATTAATGCACAGGTTGCTACGAAGTTCACTATAATTTTTACCATCCTAGACTTGATTCCAAGAACTGAGAAGATTCCTGACCTTGTCCTTGAGGTGGGGGAAGGAGAGGCTTGAAACAACAGTGTTTGGGGCATCTGCTTGGATGCCCGGCATTCATGCCTCTAATGAGCCTTATATCTGGGAAGATTGAGGTGGTCACTGAGCAGAAGCAGATGCTGAGCTTTTCGCCATAGTTTGGTTAACTAGTGTGCTGTTTGGGTGAACGTTGGAAGACCTGCATCATTTAAGGGAATCGCCCTACAAGATAGCACTGGAAACTTCAGGCAAGTCCAAGAGCACAAACACAAGGTTTTATTTTTTTTAAATAACTTGGAGACAAAGCTATTTTTGCTATTGACGGAGTGTTCACATAGGCTTCTGAGAAGCCCGCATCACGAGGGTGGAGAGGCAGCTTGTAGCACCAGGTAACTAACTCGTGCAAGCCCTGCTCTCCCAGTTTCCGTGAACATCTTTGGATCGACATTTCTTGAGGTATATTTTTGCATGTCTGTGCTCTCTAGAGGTCACCTTTGATGTATCTCTTGGATTGCTTCTTCAGATAAAGTTGATCTCCCTTATCTGACTGTTTGCTTTATTTTTGTTGTTCTTCTAAATGATTTCAAATTTTGTGTTTAATATCATTATTGTTTTTGGTTTGGTACGCAACCTCACAATGTTGTCTGTGGCAGGGGTTCTGCGTCAGGGAATATAGCCTTAATACGTCCCAAAGACCAATTATGCAATCCTACGAAACAAAACATACTTACATGTCTCCGGAAGAAACTCACCGTAAACCCTACAAACAATATCCCATGTTAAACCTACTATTTCATAAAGTAATGAGTGAGTGAAACAGTATCAAACGTGAGGGGAGATCACCTCATCTGGTTAGAGTAAACCCATGATAAAGCAAAACAACCTTCACACTCCACAGGCCAATACATGCTGAGAAAGCAGCTCTTTCAAAAGATGGGCATCGCAGACCCTGCTCTTGAGTGGATCGAAGCAGTCCTTCGCAATCACGGTCAACGGGACAAGATTCTTCTGGAAAATGGTACCTGTATTGCTGCGACGACTCCAGTCTGCATTATTGACTCTTATCCTTTTGTATGAAGAGAGAAAGCAGAATGGAGAATTGGAGGTCAGGAGCTCATCTACAACAAAAGCATATGGCGGTGAGGAAGGCCGCAGCGCACAAAACAGACAAGATAAGTTCTTATAGAGATTGTTGGTCACATCAAACAAATCTTTCACATAAATAAGGCACAAGTAAATGTGCACTATTAAATGGTACTATGCCTTTGGTAATGATTTCCAAATGTCTGGGTAATCCATTGCACCGATATGTGAGGGAGGAAAGACAACCATATGTCAGTGTTAGTGAGCGTTTTTAATAAGTGACAATTATTGCCTTATTATTTCATATTAGATTTGGAACTTATACCTAAACCGTGCATGTTGCCTTTTTTAAGGAGTGTTTAATTTATATATTTTTGCTTTTCTAAGATCATCTTCTCATTCAGTTTAAATTACAAAAGGAAGTTGTACTAATTATAAAATCAATAAAATATTTTGAGACTTTATATAATCTATCCTTGCTTCTAATATAATCAGCAAGAAAACTGAAGTGTAACAGTGAAGAGCTTTGTCGTTACATTAGGTAGCCTGTCCGTTTAAAGTATTCTGCTCCAATACAGAATAGGCCCTCCCCGAACCATGTTCTTCCCTGTACAGTGCATAATCCAAGATTATCTGCTGTACAGCTTCTACTATGGTGAGTACCGACAGACAGTACTTTACCTATTTTCTACATACTGGACCAACTGATAACATGACCTTCCAGCGCGATCTTTGTAATGCAAGGGGCTGACCAAGCATCTTAAGTCCACCATCGTATTGGTCCAGAGACACAAAAAGCAGGAGCACGCGGGTGTTTCGCCCTTGGGGAACTCAGTGTAATATGGCCCCAGATGATGTTTTATTAACCTTTCACTTTGACAAGGTCAACGTACTGTAAACCAAATGTGGGCACTGCTATTCCCGTTTTCTCTGCGGATAAAGATTTTATTTCCACTTTGCAAGTGTATGATTAGTGTGTGAGATATTGAATAAACGTGGACGCCTTTATTGTGTACGCATGTAGTTGTGGTTTCGAACTCTTAGGAACAACACCATCACTCTTTAGATAAATAAACAAATATATAAATACATACATAAATACAATAATACTATTGGATGCATTGCTGGAGTGCTCTTTCCATTATACTTGCCTCCTAGCACTAAAGGTGATGCCTTGAGTTGTAGGCTCCTTCAGGGGTTTGCACCTCACAACTGCTCTGATTCAGAAGAACATGCATAAAACAGGCATTTCCAGTGCAATAGATCTCGCATTTGCGAGAATTAGAGCTATTGGCGTTGTAAACGTCGATTTATTTTATTTATGTGTTTTAGTCTGTAATATAGGGGATGTATGTGGTGTGGAGTGGAAATTTGTGGTTTTTATTTTAATTGTTACTTGTTGAATTGTGCAGTGTGGAATTGTGCGGTAAGGAGTGTATTTGTGTAGTTGCATTATGAGGCATGGTGAATATACATATGGGGACATCTGCATAGAATAGATAGAAAGGAAGCTAGAGAAGGATAGGTAGTTTTTTAGGAACTGGTACAAGCTTCCCTAACACAGAAGGCACAATCAAGCTTCCTTCACAGAGAAGGTACAATGCAAGCTTCCCTCACACGGATGGGACAATGCAAGCTTGCCTCACACGGGAGGTACAATGCAAGCGTCCCTCACACAGAAGGTACAGTGCAAGCTTCCCTCACACAGATGGTACAATGCAAGCTTCCCTCACAGAGAAGGTACAATGCAAGCTTCTCTCACAGGGAATTTACAATGCAAGCTTCCCTCCCACAGAAGGTACAATGTAAGCTTCCCTCAATGAGAAGGTACAATGCAAGCTTCTCTTACAAAGAAGATATAACGCAAACTTCCCTCACACAGAATCAATGTAAGCTTCCCTCACAGAGAATGTATCATGCAAGCTTCCCTCACACACAGCAGATACAGTACAGGTAGCAGCAGTGTATGCATCCCTCAAGCACACCACATACAGCACATGTAGCAGTGTAATCTCCCTCAAAGAGAAGGTACAATTAAAGTTTCCCTCACACACAGCAGATACCTTAGAGGCAGCAGTGCAAGCTTCACTCAGAAACACAGCAGATACAGCACAGGCAGCAGTAGTGCACGCTTCCCTTACCCACAGTAGATACGCCACAGCAGCAGTGCAAGCTTCCCTCACACACAAAGCAAATACAGCACAGGCAGCAGCAGTGCAAGCTTCCATCACACACAGCAGATACAGCACATCAGCAGTGAAAGCTTCCCTCACCCACAGAGCAGATATAGCACAGGCAGCATCAAGGTAAGTTTTCCTCACACACAGCAGATACATCACAGCAGCAATGCAAGCTTACCTCACACCCAGAGCAGATAGACCAAAGGCAGCAGCAGTTCAAGCTTTTCTCACACACAGCAGATACAGCACAGCAGCAGTGTAAGCTTCCCTCCCACATAGCAGGATACAGCACAGCAGCAGTGCTCACTCACAGAGAATGTACTATGCAAGCTTCCCTCACACACAGCAAATACAGTACAGACATCAGCATTGCATGCTTACCACACACACAGCAGATACAGCACAGGCAACAATGCATGCTCCCTTACAGAGAAGGTACAATGCAAGCTCTCCTCACATACAGCAGATACAATAGAAGAAGCAGTAAAAGCTTCACTCAAACATAGAGCAGATACAGCACAGCCAGGATCATTTGTTTGAGTGAGAGCTATCAGCATTGTAAATGGGAATGCCTTTTACCCATGTGTTATGGAGTGTATGTATGAGATGTGTATTGGAATTATGTGGTTTGGATTATATTAGATTAGTTAGCTGTGGGATTGTGTGGTGTGGAATTGTGTAGAGTGGATTTGTGTAGTGGAATTATGTGGTTTAATGTACTGTGGAATTATGGGGATAGTAATTATGTAGTATTGATTGTACTGGAATTATGTGGAGTGGGATTGTGTGTTATGGATTTCAATTATGAGTAATGGTATTTTGAGTTGTGTAGTGGTATGTAGTGGAGTTTAGTTATGTGGTGTGCTATTTAATTTTGTGGTCTGATGTTTATTATGTGTTGTGAATTGGATATATGTGGTGTGTAGTGGAATTGTGTTGTGGAGTGAAAGTATGTGGTTGGTTGTGGAGCTATGTGGTGTGGAATGGTTTTGTGTGGAGATTAATAGTGAGTCATGGAACAGAATGGCGTTGAGTGAAATTATGTTGATTGGAATTATGTGGCACAATGTCGAGTGCATTTATACAGATTGATGTTGTGTGGCATAGAGTGTATTTATCGGGGAAAAATACGAAACCAGAGAGAAAGAAAGAAAAACAAGAAGGGCACAATGTGGGGGAGAAAGAAAAACAGGAGCCATGGAGAAAGGGAAACAAGGAGGAGATAGAAACAGAAGTTAGAAGAAGAGAAGGAGTAATAGGGCAGAAAGAGAAACAATGCTGAGATAGAATGGAGAGGGAGAAAGAAATGAGTACCTGAAGCACGTCTGTCATCATTTAGCTTGTGAAATGGAAAATTACATGTTAGCAACCTTCTTGCGCACATGCTGCCAAAGATTAAGATTTAAATGTATGCCTTACATTTTTCACGGGACCTAACATGTATGAGTCAAAATACTTAAGCATCTGGGTTCACAAACAGAAGGACAGTGGTCACATCCAGGAACACAGACAAATGGTCTTGTCTTTAGAAATAGCCATCACATATACATTAAGAGTGGAAGGGGTGCTTTCTGAAAATCCATTTATCTTCCTTTCCTCTGTGAAAGATAGCACTTGAAATCTGATGCAAACCATTACATTCATTCCATCGCAGCAAGCCATTCCTCTCCAATGGAGTCACTCCCTCTCCCTCAATGGGCACATCATGGCTTTAGAATTACACTGATTCCTCTTTTTAATTCAAACCATACATTCCCTGCAAGAGTTCGTTTTTTAGGTCGAGGATAGCAGTGTACAAGTGCTACTTTTCCAACGTGTTGTATCTATTCGGGCTTTTAACCACACCCACCTCACACCCATCACTATCGCTCATTCATTGGCTTGCACTTCAAAAATCCTTTGTTATCATTGGTAAATGCTTTCCATTTGTCCCTCCGTGGGGCGGTTTGGTTACTGCCTTGGACATCGACCCTGTTACCTGGCTAATTGCACTTTTGCTAATACGTTTGACTGCGAGCGAACTTCTTTTTCCTTTTGTATGTCCCTTCATGCTCCTGCTGTGGCACTTTGAATCAGCTTGCTGATGTGAAACTGTTTTACTTTTCATTTTCAATGTATGTGGCAAGAAAAGTCCAGTTAGGAATGTGCAACGCTAATAACTAACTCGAGCAAATGCGAGACCCATTGCATTGCAAATGCTTGTTAGCTGGTCTTTGAGAGACTAAATTTGCTTTAAGCCGAGGGATGGGGAGGGGGATAGCTTCAAGAGCAACCAACGGCATAGCCCAGCAATAGATAAATAATCAGAAATTGTAAACTCGCTCCTTTGTGACCCAAACTTATCTATCAAATAAAAGAGGTCTCTAAAATCATACTGTCTGATTGAGACAAAGGTGGCAGGTGGTACTGGTGTGAAGTTAACTTTGCCTTTAAGAGTCAGAGGGTTGGAAGTAAGGAGGTCAGGGTAGATTACAGTGGGGGCAGCTAAATGTGAATATGGTCACAGGGCCGTAATGTAATTAAAACAGGGATAATCCTCTCTTGACTTTTACCAGTGTGACGAAATATATCAATCGAATCAAGGGTGTGTTACTGAGCTGTCCATTTACTTAAGGAGTGTGCTACAAATATGTCTGTGGTGCGGGGTGGGTTTAAAAGAACCGCATACCCAGAGTGTTGAAAAAATTGGCCCAAACGTGTGCCATTTTCACACCTTTGCACATGCGTGACACGCATCCTATATGTGTCTTGATAATCTTCTTGCGACAAAAGCAAACAAACACAAATGATGGATGGAATGTGGAACCAATACTGTATAACATTCACCCCTAGTCACAAAGATCTGGGTTTAAGTCATCGTTCTTTTGCTCACCATGCCACCTTAGTTGGACCAACCAAATTAGTCTTGACCCTGTTCTCCATGGGAACAGTCCATCCCGAACTGCTAGGCGAGGTCCTCCCTTGACTGGAAACAAGCATCCTAGGACCGGTTTCAGGTAATCACCCTTTATCAGCCAGGCTTGCTTGATTCCAGTGGCACAGTGAGAACAGGACCCATTTTTGTCACCATAAATGCACCAGGTATGCCCAGATGTGGGTCCTTAGCTCACTATACAGATAGCACACATAACTGCGTCTCATTAATGACATTTTTCTATTAGTGGGATAAAAATAGTTTTGCTTATTAAGTGATGTGCAGATTACAATAGCCATAGTGCATCACTGGTCTTTGCAAACTCAAATCATAGCATTAATGTTGTAGCCAACTATTTTCATAAGGATATTTCACTGTTAAGTAACACCACAAAAGCATGGATCATTTTCACACAAGAACACATTTTAATCAACCAGTGGGAAATCCAATTGACCTCAATTGATTTAAGCATTTGAGTTATTTCTTGCAGTGACCATATGTTGTGGTGACATTTGTTTCGATGTCCTTAAACAAAACACAAACTCAGGCACTCCTGTGCATACACAGATACACAAAACATATACAGGCACATACAGGCACAGATGTATGTATGTTGCACACTTCACTTCTCCTGCTTTCTGAACGCAGTTATTTTACTTTTAGCACTTTATGCACTTTACCACTGCTAGCCCTTTCTAAAGGACTTGTGCTCTGTCCTTTGAACATGGTAAATATGGCTTCTACCCAATTGGCACAATTTATTTACTCATAAGTCCCTACTAAGGTGGTATACAGGTCTGCCCGTCCTGTCAATTAAATTCTGCTAGTGGGCATGCAACATGTATTGTGCCACCAATTTAGGTAGCCCTTGTCAAAATATTTCAGTCCTGACATTGCAGCCGGTATGTGCATTTTTAAAAGCCATTTCAACAGGCCTAAACTCCCCTTTTGCACACCTAAGGCAACCCTAAGGTAGGCCGTAGGTAGCCCTATGGGTAGGGTGCAGTGTATGTAAATGGGAGGGCATGTACTGTTATGTTTTACATGTCCTAGTAGTGACAGCCTATTTATTTGTTCACTGTTGTGAGGGCTGTTCCTCTCATAGTTTAGCATTAAGAATTCCCTTATATATTTTAAGTGGCACTTTCTCATCTGAAAGGAGTAGCATAGGGATGTTTGGTATGTTTGGAATGGTAGTGAGAAATCCTGTTAATGGTGTAGTTGGATTTTAGATTACTTTTTTTAGAAATGCCCCTTTTAGAAAGTGGGCATTTCTTTGTGCTTATAACTCTAGTGGTGTGCAGCCTGGCAGAGTGACAGCTACATGTTGTGCATACTTTCTAGACAGCCACAACAGAGGAGGGGCTGGGTGTAATAAGAAAGACATGTGTATCCATCTGCATACTGATAGTCTTCCTGGGCTGGGAGAGAGGGAGGCAGGGGCGCATTTACATGTGTATAGACTATGCCCCTACCTCCCGCAATGGGGTAATTTACCCTGTACCGATGTCTGGAGCCAGGCCTGGGTTGAAAGGGGTTGTGTTACACATGAAAGGGTTCCTTTGAAGTCAACTCTTGAACAAAGACATTTTGGAGTATAAGTACAGGTGCTCTGACGTAGCCCCACAGACTTACCTCTTGCTGCGCTGCACAGCACAAAGGACTCATCTGGACTGCTCTTCTGCTGTTGCCCTCCCACCTGCTACTTGATGGGTAGCCAAAAGGACTCACTGGGTTGCTTTTCTGTGTGTTGCCCTGCTGCTAGCAGCCCCTGACTTTGGTTTCACTAGGCACTGTGGTGTTGGAAGTGAAAATCACCATGAGAATACCTTGCTTGGTGTGTGTTGGCCTTCCTACCAGTTAGGCTGTTGGAAAGACTGCCACCCTGCAATAAGGAATCTTGTGCTGGCCTGCCTGCCCCTTTGTGCCTCCCTAAGTGTTCCCTGTCGAGTCCACCATATGTGGAGCACTCTATTTTTGGCTAATATTTCAGAGTGGAGAGCGCCCTATATTGTGGCTAGTGCCTCTTTATCTTCCATGGGTTGGGCCATCTTTGCCTCTCTGAGCAGCCTGGTATCCTGAGGTCACCCTCTGAACACCAGCGGGTGGGAGATGGTGAAAACCAATCCAGAGCTGGCACAGAGCACTGTGAACCCTACTGCCTGTCGGTGGCCAGTGCCATGAGACTGCTAGAGAAGCCCTACTTCAAAGTTGCAGCACTGCCTGCACCCTGCGTGACCTCGAAAGGGAGGAGAGCTCCAAAGGGAGGAGCACTAGGCCTGAAGTCCAGGATGGTAACACTCCCCAGCAGCAATATCTCACCAGGATCGGGCCAGAGGAGGAAATAGATTCAGAGCACCTGCAGCGGAACTTCACACTTGTGGGCCATCAACTTGATTGCCTCGATGAGCAGGAGACCCAGCGGGGTCTCCATGATGAAATCTGAATGCAGAGACCCAAGGGGTGCACCCAGCTTTCCTGAAATGGGTGGGCACCCCCTCACTCCTGACCTTGGGCTAGGCCTTGGGGCCTTGCTTGCTGGTAGATAACACCTCTGTACTCGGGGCACCGACAACCATAGTATGTGTACAGGTCAAATCCTCGACAGAGGCCCTACCAAAACTTTGTGAATGTCGGATTGTTGCCCATGGATAATTATCACATATTCTGTAGTGGGCGCTCAGGGACTCCTGCAGCCTACCTGATTTCACAAACTTATCTATTTCCACAAGGCTTCCAGAAAATTACCGTAATTCCACTAATAGGAGTACAGGGGTCCCGGTATAAAGGTGAGATTACAATTGGAATCCAGAAAATTATACTGTGATGACTCATGTATCTTATATTGCTTCTGATGCACACTATTTGTGATTCATATGTCTTACTGCTGTATCACATGCCCTAGGAGATCCACTGATAAGATGTTGTAATTTACCGGTGCTTATTGTGTTATGCAGGACAACAAGTATAATCAATTAGTAACTATTTTACTTGCACTGTATTTATGATCTATGTTATGGTGGTCTATGGTATTCCATACAATATAGAGGCCTAGTATTATATAATCATGTGTGCAGTCTCTTCTTGTGATGTGGTTATTGTTTCCCTGGTGTAAGCGTGTTGTGCAAATGCTTTACACATGTCCCCTGGGGATAAGCCTGACTGCTCTGGGCCAAGCTCCCAAGGGGGTGAGCACAAGTTGTCTTTGGTGTGTAACTTACTTGCCCTGACTAGAGTGAGGGGTTCTGCTTGGCTGAGGTGCATACCCTAGCCAACCAGGACCCCCATTTCAACAGTTACATATATACTTCAAAGTTTTACATGTCCTAGCAGTGAAAAACACTCATTTGTTTTTCACTATTGCAAGGCCTACCTCTTCCATAGAATAACATTGTGTTATTGAGAGAAATTGGGGTGTTGGTTGACTGGGGTGTCAGCTCGGGTCAAGCAGAAATCATAATCCTTGTCAGGGTGAGGCACAAGCCAACCCTAAGTTAACCTGTGCTTAACCCTCAGGTAGCTTGGCACAGTCATGCTTAACTTAGAGGCAATGTGTAACATATTTGTGCATTACTTCAAACGGTAATAAAGTGAAAGACACCACACAAATGGAGTCCCACACCAAGTGAGAAAAATAAAATTGTATTTAATTTAAAAAAAGCCCAAAACAACAAAAAGTTAATCAATAGAATCAATAGAACCAGAGATATGGAATTTTAAACATTTTAGTGAAAATAGTGCCAAAAAGTACAAAGCGCCAACTGTGGATATCTGCAAAAACAACAAGGTGATCTCAGCTACTTGCAATCACTTGGGGCCACATCCCAATACATAATTTTGTGGCCACTGGGCCACCTTGGTTTGGACCCATCCACATGCAAATCAGTCTTGAAATTGTTGATCAGAGGAACAGGATCATGGGAACAGTCCAGCCCAAACTGCCAGGCCAGTTACTCCTCCAACCGTAACACGAGCAACCCAGGACCTGTTTCATCTTTGTTATGGGCTCTTCAGGCAGGTAGAGCTTGGTTCCAGTGGCACAGTGAGGCTGGAACCATGTCTGAGCATACCCGGCGCACTTAGGGCATCAAAGGCAAAAACATTAACATGATGAATGGAAAGGACAAGGTCATAATAGAGGGGTAAGAGGGATGTGAGTGCTGGGTGAGAGGGTTGTAAATGGTGTGTGACTGCAGAGTCCACACTGTGTGAGTGATGGGTGAGTAGTATCTGACTTGCCGCACAATGTCAGGGTGAGTCTGCAAAGGAAATGGTAGGTGGGTGTGCAGGGTGTGCAGTGTTTGAGAGCAAGTGAAAGATCTGTGTTGTGCGGTAGTTGTGCAATATGTTACTGAAACTCAATAAAAGTGTTATGACTTGTTTATTGAGAAAGTTAATATATTGTGTAGTAACTGGTGGTAATATAATGCAGGGAGACACAGTAGATTCCTCTGGCACTGCTTGTTGCTATAGCTCTCTGACCTTCAGAGTGTCAGCGTTCCAAGCTGGGTTTCAGGGCCACCGGGCTGCAGGAAGAGCCAGCCCCACTAAATCTGCATCAGACATGCTATTTTACTGCTTAACATGTATGGAGCACAAATAATAACCTGTGGAAATTGGTTTTCAGCATTTAAGTATCATTTGCACTTCTTACAAGTGGAGTGTCAGCTCTATTTTGATCCTATTAAAATCTTTGTTCCATTGTACTTCAGAATTTTAAAAAAGCCAATGCGCCTCAGTTGTACTTTTTTTGTTGCTGATATACGTTAAAATATTTGTATACCTAATTTACAACTCTTTAAATTGTATTTTGTGCGTGAAATCATCTGCAATTCTATAACCTTTGCTTTCAGGCTTTCAGTACCTCAGCATGATTGTCACTTGGTTAACATTATAATTTCTCTCAGGTTGCAGTTACAGAAAGGAAATGCAAACTGCAATCTCCATGAATAAACTGTAATTTTCCAGAAGACTTTGGCAGTCTTTTTGTAAGACCGCTGAAGCCTCAGCCAGGGAAAGACCGCCAGTGTTGGCGGTCTTAAGACTGCCCTATTACGACTGATTTCGGGATTCCACCCAAAACCGGGTGGAATTCTGACACCAGTCATGCTGGCGGTCGGCAATGAAGAGGCAGCTCCAACACTGACACAGCCCCGCCAAAAGGATGCCCCATGCAACATACATGACACGTAATATGGTGTGGTGGTGTCCTGATGGTTGTGGGCTGCCGGCTGTGGAAGCACTGCGACCCGTCCCTTCCTGGATGACCTTCTCGATGGACGAGGTAAGTGGATCATCCGACAGGGTAAGCTGGGTCTGCGTGCTTGTGTATGAGTGTGTGAGTGTGTGTGTGAATATTGTGAATGTGGGGGCACAGGGGGTGTTTTTGGGGGCGTGTCTGTGTGTGTGTGAGAGATTGTGGACAGGGAGAGGGGGTGTGTGAGTGTTAGTGGGTTGGGGTGAGGGTGTGAGTGTGAGTGTGGATGGAGAGGGGTGCATGTTTGTGTGAGTGGACAGGGGAGTGGTCCGTGTGAGTGAATGGGGAGAGCAGGTGCGTGTGTGTCAGTGGACGGGGAGAGTGGGTGAGTGCATGTATGTGGTGCAGGGGGGAGGGGTGTGTGAATGTATGTACTGGAGGGAGGAGTGAATGCATGTGTGAGTGCTGTGTTTGTGTGTGTATATTAGTGTGAATGTGGGTGTCTGACGCAAGTGTGTGGGTGAGTGGGGGTGTATTTTTGTGTGGGAGTATGTGGGTGCATGTGTGTGGTTATGTGAACGTGTGTGTGGGAGTATCCCGGCAACAGAAATGCAGATTCATGTTGTGTGGATACAAGACTGACAGCTTTTTCCGGATGTGCAACTGCCAGAAAAATGCTGGTGGTCTTCTGTATCATAATACCGCTAGTGGTATTATGGCATCCGCTGGGCCGGAGATGCTCACCTCCAGACCAGCGGACTGCAGAAAAGCGGAGGGACAGGCAGAGTATTGGTTTTTTGGCTTAGGCCAAACCACTGAACTCGTAATTTGGCGGTCCTAAAACGGCCAGGCTGGTAATGAGGGCCTATGTCTGGCATTTGACCTCTGTCTCCTAAAAAACAACAAATGCAGCCTTAATAACAACAAAATGTAAAGGCCGCTTTAATACTTGCTCTTCTCCTGACATCCTTCCAAGTTCATCTTTAAGTGCTCCAGCACATTCCACACCCCTACTTCCAGTGTCCTTACCCTTGAGACCTGCACACGTGCCAGAGACACGTAACTCAAACACATTTCAGCTAGTGAAATAATCTTGGGGTTGTCAGTAGACAGTGAAGAGACTCACACTCTACTCTTACCAGTGTCACCAGCCAGTCCACTCAATGGTAGGTGAAAGGGATGCCATTTGTCTTGTAATCAGTGAGCTGGAGGGGAGCAACAAAGCCTGAAGAAAAAAATGCAGAGCTAGACTGGAGTTGCTGGGTAGACACAACAGGATCTCGTCTGCGCCCAGTGCTTACTGTTATATTTTTACTGTCCTGAAGTCCGATCTCCCCCTGGTTGAAGCTGCCCACCGCTGCATGCACAGTGTCACAGAAAAAGGCCGGGCCTAGCCAGAGAAAACCATTTTGTTTCACCAAAATTGTGCCTCACCGTGGTTGGAAAATACTAATTACCTATCAAAGTCTAAAACATCAGCATAGCAAAGAGTGAGGCTTGCAGGGCAGCAACAGTAGTAAATTGCCTGGGGCATGCAATGGGCAATGCACAGCAACCGAAGTGTGCCCGGGCCGATTTAAGAAATTCTTACAGCAGTGCCTCACCACAGACGAGGGTTGAGGAGCTGTAAATGAGTGACTATTGCATTTTAGTGCGGTGATCCCAACACCTGCACTAAAATGCATTAGTATAACCCTTGGAGTATGGTACTTCGCAGGGCTGGGCAAGAAGTGGGGACCCAAAGAGGCTTTTCTTTGAGAGTGACAGTATAGAGAACCATTCATCCCTTACTTGGGCAGAAAGCCTATTCTGTGTGCAAGCCTGTTCTGTGTGCCACAGCAGGGCAAGTCTTTTCTGCAGACTCCTCTGTATGCTGCCTCCAGCGCAGATACTGTAAGCGAGGGCGTGCACATCTAGCTAAGTACGGATCACAGAGTGAAGGCCAGAGAATGGAGCATTCAAAAAGCATACAAAAAAGCAACAAATTTAGAAATATATGAGGCCTAACAAAACTGTAGCACTATTTTTTGGTATTTGTGAAATTGTACATTACTCTAGATTGAAAACAATTTCAACCAGTGACCGATCACGGGAGGAGAAGAAGAGGGGAAACAAAGCAGTGTGGAGTAAGCAGAAGGCATGGGGAGCACATTACTATGTTGTACAAAAACTGAAAGCATATTGAATATGACAAACCTGAGCATTGAGGGCCATATTAAAAACAAATGACACAAGTGCTGGCCTCCACAACAAAAGGGAGCACTGAAGTGGGTGCCTGCTTCAGCCCTGGGGATGTTCTGTTGAGTGCGCATTGCCCCAGGGGGAATGATGTGTGACGTTGCGATCAGGGTTTGAGTCTGGGTGGGATGCACAACATTCAGTTCCTGTGCAAATCACTTAATCTCTCTGTAGAAAAATGGCTCCCTGTTGCAGTTACCCCCCACTTTTTGCCTGATATTGATGCTGACTTGACTGAGAAGTGTGCTGGGACCCTGCTAACCAGGCCCCAGCACCAGTGTTCTTTCACTTAAAAATGTACCATTGTCACATCCCTGGCACACAGATATGTCCATTGTAAAAGGTACCAGTGGTACCAAGGGCCCTGTGACCAAGGAAAGTCCCTAAGGGCTGAAGCATGTGTTGTCCCACCCTAAGGGACCCCTCACCTAACACATGCACACTGCCATAACAGATTGTGTGTGCTAGTGGGGGGGAAGACAAAGTCGACATGGCATCCCCCTCAGGATGCCATGCCCACAAAATACTGCCTGTGGCATAGGTAAGTCACCCCTCTAGCAAGCCTTACAGCCCTAAGGCAGAGTGCACTATACCACAGGTTAGGGCATAGCTGCATGAGCAATAATCCCCTACAGTGTCTAAGTTTATTCTTTGACATTGTAAGTATAGGGTGGCCATGTTAAGTATATGGTCTGGGAGTTTGTCAAAATGAACTCCACAGTTCCATAATGGCTACCATGAATACTGGGAAGTTTGGTATCAAACTTCTCAGAAAAATAAACACACACTGATGCCAGTGTTCGATTTATTACAAAATGCACACAGAGGACATCTTAGAAGATGCCCCCTGTAATTGCAGGACTGACTGGTCAGTGCCAGCCTGCCACTGAGACGAGTTTCTGCCCCCCTGGGGTGAGAGCCTTTGTGCTCTCTGAGGTCAGAAACAAAGCCTGCACTGGGTGGAGGTGCTTCTCACCTCCCTCTGCAGGAACTGTAACACCTGGCGGTGAGCCTCAAATGCTCATGCCTCTTGTTACAATACCCCAGGGAATCCCAGCTAGTGGAGATGCCCACCCCTCTGGACACAGCCCCCACTTTTGGCGGCAAGGCTGAAGGGGATAGTGAGAAAAACAAGGAGGAGTCACCTACCAGTCAGGACAGCCCCTAAGGTGCCCAGAGCTGAGGTGACCCCTGCCTTTAGAAATCCTCCGTCTTGGTTTTGGAGGATTCCCCCAGTAGGAATAGGGCTGTGCCCCCTCCCCTCAGGGAGGAGGCACAAAGAGGGTGTAGCCACCCTCAAGGACAGTATCCATTGGATATTGCCCCCAGACCTAAACACACCCCTAAATTGAGTATTTAGGGGCGACCCTGAACCCAGGAAATTAGATTCCTGCAACCTGAAACAAGAAGAAGGACTGCTGATCTGAAAGCCCTGTAGAGAGGATGGAAGACGACAACTGCTTTGGCCCCAGCCCTACCGGCCTCTCTCCTGACTCGAAAAACTGCAACAGCGACGCATCCGACAGGGCCCAGCGAGCCGCAAAGCCTCAGAGGACTGCCCTAAACCAAAGGACCAAGAAACTCCTGTGAGCAGCGGCTCTGCTCAACAACAAGCAACAACTTTGCAACTTTCTTGTAACTTCTAAAGACTTCACTCTTACTGCCGGAAGCGTGAGACCACCCTCTGCACCGACGCCCCTGGCTCGAGCTCCAGAGAACCAACATCACAGGGAGGACTGCCAGGCAACTGCGACCTCGTGAGTAGCCCGAGATGACCCCCCTGGACTCCCACAGCGACGCATGCAGAGAGAATCCAGAGACTCCCCCTGACCGCGACTGCCTGTAACAAGGAACCCGACGCCTGGACCAAGCACTGCACCGCATCCCCCAGGACCAGAAGGAACCAACTCTTAGTGCAGGAGTGACCCCCAGGTGACCCACTGCCTAACCCAATTGGTGGCTGGCCCAAAAAGCCCCCCTGGGCCCTGCCTGCACCGCTATAGTGACCCCCGGGTCCCTCCATGAATCCTATACAAAACTCAATGCATGCTTTGCACACTGCACCCGGCCACCCCTGTGCCACTGAGGGTGTGTTTAGTGTGCCTACTTGTGTCCCCCCCCAGTGCTCTACAAAACCCCCATGGTCTGCCCTCCGAAGACGCAGGTACTTACCTGTAGGCAGACTAGAACCGGAGCACCTCTGTTCTTCCTAAGCGCTTTTGTGTTTTGGGAACCTCTATGACCACTGCACCTGACTGGCCCTGAGCTGCTGGTGTGTTAACTTTGGGGTTGCCTTGAACCCCCAACGGTGGGCTGCCTATACCCGGAACTGAGACTTGTAAGTGTTTTACTTACCTGACAAACTAACCATTACTTACCTCCCCCAGGAATTGTTGATTTTTACAGTGTCCACTTTTAAAATAGGTTATTGCCATTTTCTAACAAAAACTGTATATGTTTTTGCTCTCATTCAAAGTTCCTAACTTACCTGTGTGGAGTACCTTGCATTTTATGTATTTACTTCAAATCTTGAACTTGTGGTTCTAAAAATAAATTAAGAAAATATATTTTTCTATATAAAAACTATTGATCTGGAGTTAAGTCTTTGAGTGTGTGTTCCTCATTTATTGCCTGTGTGTGTCCAACAAATGCTGAACACTACCCTCTGATAAGCCCACTGCTCGACCACACTACCACAAAATAGAGCATTAGAATTATCTAATTTGCCACTATCTTACCTCTAAGGGGAACCCTTGGATTCTGTGCACACTATCTCTTACTTTGAGATAGTATACACAGAGCCAACTTCCTACACTCTCTGTGCCTATGAAGCACTCCAATGCCTCCTTTGGGGTTCAAGCAAAGTGTATAGTGGCAAATCAATTAATAACAAAAGAAGTTCTTAAACCAAAGAGGATGAACACAGTAAATGGGCCTTGGGAAACTCATAAGCGCAAACACAGGAGGAACAAGAATTGGTAAATTTTTTAAAAAGTGCTACAGCCAATAGAAACAGAGGAAAAGTAAGTGGCAAGCAGAGGAACCAATGAAAAGCAAGGAAAGCAAGGAGGTGAGATGTAAGTCCCTTTTAAGATTAATATTAAACACAATAGATTTCACAAGCACAGCACAAGCGATGTGGAGGCAAAACATAATAAATACAATAGATTTCCCAAGTGCAAGCGATGTGCAGGTGAAACCTATAAATGAAAGGTGCAGTTCTTCCCTCACTAAGGCATATAAAACATATTTTATAATGTCCCTGCTTATAGTTATATGGCACCCCACCCCTAGGGCATTCTAGGGGAGTCCTTGGGGTGATTTATATATAACAAATAAGGTAGTTTAGCACTTGGGAAGTACCTTAAATCCCAAAGTCGGATTTGTACGCATTTTACTTTTTAAAGACACTTTGCAAGGCAGAACTGCCTTTAAAAATGACAGCAGACACCACAGCAATGCACACTCCAGTGCAGGAAATCTACTGGTCCTGTAAACTCCCCTGCCCTTTGACATACTAGGAACTTATAGGTAGTTTAAATCCCCCTTGCCGTCTTATCTAGTAGGGAGTTAGATGATCTGCCATTGCCAACTGGAATTATAACATTGTACCATTTGACCATATACCTTTTATTCACAGCACTGGACCTGGGCCTGTTTAACAGAGCCAAGGGCACAATCAGCGTCCGTTACCACCAGTATCAGTCAGGAACATTGAGGTGGACATGCTAAAAGGGTGACTTTCTCTCAGCTGGCATCAGAGTGTACACCTGCTGGCCTAACTGTGGGTTTCTAAGAACCAATGCAGAGCAACTCAACTTGATGCAGTGCGATGCAGGACCCTCCATCTCAGCAGCTCCCACTTCATAACAGGCAGCCTCATCAGAACCAACACAACCTGACTCAACTCCATGCAGGACCTTGCATCACTGATCCTCATTGGAAATGACGCAGTGTGACTAAACTTGACACAGGACCTCGCAGACCCTCATCAGAACAGATGCAGTGCAATGCAACTCAACGCAGGACCACACATCACAGCCTACACAGCTGCTCATCAGAACTGGTGCATCATGGTGCAACTTGGCAGAGGACCACTTATCGCAGACGTTGCAGCTCCTCATCTGAATCAATGCAGCATAATGCAATGCCTCACATGAACAGCATATGATACAATTCACAGTGAGACAAACCTGGTCCCTGTATCTAGCCCACACTTTATCACGGAAAGCTTAAACTTGTGGGTTTATCTTGGTTCAGCATGACCAAATAACCACAATTGGCGCTACCATAAAACTTGGATATTGCGTACCTCCAGTTCTACTAATTGGATTTTTGTCACTTAGGTGCCAAATTATTTATTAAAAGTCTCTCTGTTTTCCTACACTAGTATGGTATGTTTCTTATGTTGTTTTCATTTTGTTACTCTCTGTGTGCTGCATAAATACTTTAAACATTGCCTCTAAGTTAAGCCTGACTGACTTTGTGCCAAGCTACCAGAGCATTAGCACAGGTTAATTTTGTGATTGTTTGTGGTTCATCTTGACAACGACTGTGGCTGTTGCTTGAGAAGGGCTCACTCCCTGCCCCTCAATGAACAACCCAATTCCTCACAATATAGGTTTAAAGTGTGCATTAATTCATGTCTCTTTGGTAGTATATCAAGATGGATGATTGCATGTGTGATAGGTGCTTGGGTAAGAGTGGATGATGGGTGTATAAAGATAGATGAATGTATGCAAATAAGAGTAACGGTAAAATAGGTGTACTTTGGGGCAACATTTGAGGTAAGCAGGAACAAGACTAGAAGCAGGAATATGACTAGGAGGACGAGTAGGTGTAAATAGGAGTAATTAGAAGGAAGAGAAAATTTGCATTAAGTAAGAGGAAAAGCAGACATAAAAAATGAGTAATTAGGCACCAGAGTGATGAGATAATCTACATCAATAATTTGGGGAATGGTTCCCAGTAAATGAGTAATTTAGTAACTTGCTAGGAGAAACACAGTTTCAATGAGAAAATATGGGCTTAACCACTGGTAGCTATAGCTGAAAGCAAAAAACTTTCCCCAGAGAAAAGTAAGTTAAGTGTTTAAGCAGCAACTTAACAACATTAAAGCAAAAAAAAAAAAAAAATCAATACAATTCCCAAAGTAATTTAAGATAACAAAAACGTTAATGTTTAAAACAAGTCCAAAACTAAAATTGTATAATGGGATCAGGAGATATGGATTTTTGAAGCGAAGTGTCTCAAACCAGAACATCAAGAATGGGGATGTAAACATCACTATTGCATTGGCTTTAGTTATGTGTGGCACTTGTGAGTGGTGGAATAATGGAGAATTTCCTCAAGGTCTAAAGAGGAGGGTGTTCAACACGCAGAGAACAAGATCTATGGGGATGTGCAGCTGGCTAATCAAGACAATTCTCAGAGAGTTTCTACAACATTTTGAACAAACAATAGAAATAGCCTTATCGAGCGCAAAACATACTGGAATTAATTAGTCTCGCTAACTCCTCGGTACAAAGAAGACAGAAAACTCCAGGGGCACTGTTGATACAAGGAAGTACATGCAGAAGGACAAAGTGTAAAGACAGCGGTGAAGAGGAAGGAGATGATGCAACATGTGCATATGGGCAATTTCGGAGAGCTGTTGGAAGAGAAAAAATAAAAGTGGATAAAGAGTGAGAAACTGCCGAGCATAGTATGGATGGGATAATGTGATCGATTGAAATAGTCTGACGACCGCTTTCATTCTACACACCTTAGCAGTGCGTAATTAGTGAATAAAAACGTGCAGGTGCCCAAGCCTCTCCTCTTAAACACATGGCGGCTGCAATTAAATGTGCGAGCACGAATCCTGAGGCAGCGTAATCCTGAAGCCATCTCAGGCCTCTTCAATCCATTTAAACCACTCCATGCCCCCTCAGCTCCCTCTTGCAGCTTTCTGCTTTCTCCTATTGTGACGCTTTTTCATTTTTCTCTTCCTCCGTCTTTCCCATACGTGTCTATTGCCCGCAGTGAATGCTTGAGGCAGAAAACCGGCCCTCAAAATAAGTGCCGGTGCTCCGCACCGGAAACAACAAGCACGAATTAAGCACTGCACCTTACTAATGTTTACATCATAGTCTAATGTAATCAGGATTTAAACATTTTAAATTGAAATTCGCAACAAAATATTATAATTACTCCTTCATCTGATACTGCTAACAAACAATATTAACACCAACACGCCTGGCTTGTTTTAAGGATATTTTGATTATTGTGTTGACTATCTGGATACAATAATAGAAAACTCACAGGCACACAAATAATACACGTTTTTGCTTTGATTCACTCACGGAAATGTCACTCGAAGTGTCAGACATTCAGTAGTAGCATGTCGCTCATTCACACACTGAAACAATAAATGTCATAAATAAGCCAGCCAAAAACGCGTCAGCTATGGTAGCATCATAAGTGGAGTAAAACTGTGAGCGTGGGAGCGATGCAAAATAGTGTGCACTGCAAATTCAGGACCATGCCCATCAAGTCAAGCTCAGGTGAACAAGGCAGTGGCTGCAGCGGAAGAACCCATGCCCCTATGTGAATGTTATAAGTATGTAGTCTGATCTGTGCTGTGTGTAGTCTGAAACAAACAGCTATCGTCATCTGTAGCCAGACCCAGTACTGGACATGCCGTAGCCGGACGAAGAATGTTGCCTGCAATTTTATTGCGCTGTCTAAACCTGTTTTGCTGCAATCCTATACCATATGGCCACTGGTAAAGGTCAGTTGCTCTGCTCCCAGGCGAGCACAATATTTGGTTCCTAATTATGTAGCTATTTTTGTCCTCTTCATTTTTTCCTGACATTCTACCTGATAATATTATCCTTTTATCTGTGTGAATGGAGTTCGGATCGCCAGATGCTTCTGTGTACGCAGAGCCCAGAGCAGGCTGACAATGTCAAAGTATGATCATACTTCATCATTTTTTTTCCTTCATTAAAAAATATGAATTTGGATGACTCACAGAAAGGTTCTGAAACTGAAAGGCAAACACTTTTAGGGACAGTTTTTTTGTTGACCAGTTAGAGGATGGAAAAGCTGCCTGCTTGTTGTGTACGGCTTCCACTGGAAGTTATTAGGGTGATCAGATGTTTCATGTTTCTGCTCGTAGGTATTTGCTGCTTGTCTCTCACGGCAGTAAATAACCCAACCTGGAGTTTCACTGTAAAATTACAAAGTACTAAGAAGCGGTACAATGGCTGATTTTCCTGCCTTTTTTCTGCCCCCTTGGTCATTGCAGTCTTAAGGTAAGCAGTGTAATTTTCGATCACTCTGTAAAGTTGCCATCCACTATTCTGTCTCCACTCATTCTTGGCAGCCTTGCAGGAAGCTGCTGATGTCTGCTATGCTCGGCAGTAGATATGTCTCACCCGGAAGTAGGTTCCCACGGTGACAGCACACCTGGCATTGCAAATGTCATCCAACCGGAAAGCCAGCCAAAAGCAACCGCACTTTCCCCTTGTTCTATATGTCGTTCTATGTCGTGCTCCCAACCAAGGCACCTGCTGCTCTAAAAATGCAACCAAATGGGTCCAATATCGATATATTGCAGATGGAGGGGCACCAACGAAATTCAAGAAAATGTAAAGTCATCCAATTACGTAGCTCCAATGCAGCTTTTATTTGCTCTGTCGAGCTTTGCAATCACGCCCTAAGGCATCTTACTCGGTGATTGCAGAGCTCGACAGAGCATCTTATCATGGCTGCGGATTAGGGATTGGATTGCAGTGCCCCGATGAAGTTCACATATAGTGAACGTAAATAGTTGGCTGTTTTCCTTTGTTATATTGAAGCAAATAAAAAGCTGCATTGAAGCAACTTACTTGGATGACTTTACATATTCTTGAATTTCCTTGGTGCCCCTCCATTTGTAATATAAGCACACCTGGCATTACTTAATGCATAGAAGCAGGGGGGTACGTTATTGTGGGAATTCAAAGATCTGAAAGGGGTTATGGAGACCTGCTGAGCATCAGGGATGTATTACAAAGTGAACTGGAGTAAATGGTGCATACGTGCTTTTTTTCATCCCAAGGGCTCTTCTCTATTGAAGAAGGGACAGCAGATGCTTATGTGGCCTGTTATCTAATATTGATTGCATGGATATACATTATAGACCTGTGCACCTTCAAGGCAGGACACCACGATTTGAACATGTGTTGGCCCAATAAAGGAATGCCATGCTCCCCTTGCCTGTGATGTGTCAATGACCCAGGTGTAGAGATCCATGGTCATTATTTGAAAGTCATAAAGGCCTCTGGGCACCTAAACAGCCTCCACCATCAGGCACAACTTGCAGGTGTTATACCTGATCTCTTTTCAAAATTAGGCCAGTCCTGAGGCATAAACGATGGACCAGAACTTGGTTCTTCTTTCCCTTCTGTGCTGTCTGCAGTGCCGACATGAGTTTGCCCCTGCACTAGAGACAGTGGGCCTGATTACAACTTTGGAGGAGGTGTTAATCTGTCCCAAATGTGACGGATATACCACCAGCCGTATTACGAGTTCCTTAGGATATAATGGACTCGTAATACGGCTGGTGGTATATCCGTCACATTTGGGACGGATTAACACCTTCCTCCAAAGTTGCAATCAGGCCCTGTGTCTTTTTTGTATAATAGAACACACTATCCCAGTCTGTGCTGAGAGCACTCATTGAAGCATTATGGCCCTCATTCCGACATTGGTGGGCGGCGGGCGCCGCCCGCCAAGCGGAAACCGCCATTTGGCCGCTCCGCGGTCAAAAGACCACGGAGGCCATTGTGGCTTTCCCGATGGGCCGGTGGGCGCCCGCCAAAGGAGCGCCCGCCGGCCCAGCGGGAAAGGCCCTGCAACAATGAAGCCGGCTCCGAATGGAGCCGGCGGAGTTGCAGGGGTGCGACGGGTGCAGTTGCACCCGTCGCGATTTCCAGTGGCATGGGCAGTGCAGGGGCCCCCAGGGGCCCCACGACACCCGTTCCCGCCATCCTGTTCCTGGTGGTAAAAACCGCCAGGAACAGGATGGCGGGAAGGGGGTCGGAATCCTGCAGCGCCGCCATGGAGGATTCCCCCAGCTGGGGGAAATCCGGTGGAAAACCGCCGGACCCGGCTGGGCGACCGCGGCTTCACAGCCGCGGTCGGAATACAAAATGAAGCACCGCCAGCCTGTTGGCGGTGCTTCAGCCGGCCTCCACCCTGGCGGTCATAGACCACCAGGGTCAGAATGAGGCCCTACATGTCTAGAAGTTTGAAAAGCTGTGTTCATTATTTGCTTGACGCCTGATATCTGTTTTTTAGATAGATTTTCCAGTCAATGAGTTAGATTGACTGACTTTTATATTGCACTTTGTTCTAGACGACCAGAGGGAAATTGTGGTTTTCTGCAGTTGGGTGGGAACAGGAAGTAGAGCACCATCTTGAGTATGCTTAGCTCTCTAGATGAGTCAAGAGGGCACATTCGCTGCATGGACACGTGCAGCAGGGGCCCTGCTAGCACACCAAAGCAAGACCATCTGTGCCTGTCCTCATCTGGATCAGTATATGTAATATAAATATGGCAACAATGACCCTCAAGATGGCCGCATCTTCCTGTAATTAGTCATAAGTATGCTCAAGGTGCTCATACACAAATAAACATATCTGTTGCCAAATATGTGCACTGGAATGGGACCAAGCCTATACCAGAGAATACAGATACACTCAGACAACGAATTATTTCTATATTGTGTGCCTCACAGAATGTTTTTTACACCCTCATCTGGATCAGACGAGGTGCCAGCTATTATGCTGATTTATGGACTTATTCTCCAAATTACTTCTCCACTGGAAATAGGAAGACTTAAAACTTTTAAATGATACTTTAAATATATTGCACATGAATGAAATTTAAAATCCTCAGATAAAGAGAGTGGATAGACCATTGTCACAATCCACAACAAACAATAATATAAATACGTTAGAGATAATGTATTTGAATACGAGTTCGTTGGTCAGACATAGACTAGAAAGTTTTCATTTGTTGTACTCTGATCAACCAGATATACCTTTTTAACCATAACATGGTTAATAGACCTCTCCTCGCCATCATTGTTAGAAGCTATTGATGTGGGATACATTTTGCTGAATGAAAACTGCCCCAATAATAAAATAGGAGGAGGAGTTGCAGCTTTCATAAAGCGGCAACTCATAGTCACAACATTACAAATTGAGCCAGTCCTGAATGCAGATCTTCTTATCATTAAATTAGAAGAGGGAACCAGTTTTTTTATGTTTATTGTAGTATATCGTCCACCTCACAACATGGCTAATTTTCTCACCATATTTTATGAAACAATGCGCTCCCTGCTGATTAACTATAACAAACCATTGATTTTAGGAGACTTTAATTACTAGGCAGATGAATCAGATACTAGATCCAGAGGCCAGCAGTTATTAAAATTAATAAACTCTCTAAGTTTAATCTAGCGTGTCAAGGATTCCACGCATTTTAAGGGCCATATTCTTGACCTTGTCTGGTCTCTGGACTGCGTGGTTGAGAATCTTAGCATTGAACCCTGTGTTGGCCCAATCATAATGTTGTCTTTAATACTTCCTTGGAAGAAGGACAGCCAGCCTTTGGGTCATAAAACACTTTGAAAATGGGATAAGATTGAGAAATTGCAAATGCAAGAGATATTAGAATCAACCAAACCAATATGCAGCAAGAACTTTAATGATTGGATTGACAAGGCGGGTCAGGAATATGCTCCCCTGGTAAGTAATATAGTTAAAAATGGTAAGTGCCGGCTCCATGGCTCACTAATGAATTAGCAATAGCTAAACTACAACTTAGGTTCCTCGAGTATCAGTGATAGAAAAATTACGATGATATGTGCAAGCAAGTCTCCAAATAAGACATGCTCAACTATAAGAAGTTGATAACTAAAACAAAGCCATCCTATTATATGAAAAAAGTTTGCAAGGCATACAACTCACAGCTCACACTGTTGCCTTTCCAGTACGGACTGGATCTGCCAGCCCTTGAGACATTTACAGGGAAAATGTGATGAGCTACATTTTACATGGACACAATTAAGTTGATTAAAGATGCCATACAAGGTAGTCCTAGGGTGGAAGGTGAATGGCCAGAAATAGAGGAAAATCATTTTAAATAAGATATGTATAAATTACTAAATCACAAAACTGTAAACTTGTAATAGCTAATGTAAAATCAGGTTCTCCTTGTGATCCTTGTCCTCCTAGAGTGATGCAGCTGATGGCTCCTGCCATTCTGCATCTGATAACTGATCTTTTAAACACTCCTTTGGAAGCAGAAAAAGTTCCAGACAACTTTGAAAAAGCTGCAGTACAACCCTTATTTAAAAAAATCCTGGTGATGACCCAGAACCATCAGCCAATTTTGCTACTGCCTTATTGCACTAAACTTCTTGAGTCACACATTGCGCTCGTAGTAAGCACTTATTTATGTTACTCCAGATTCTTGGACTCTTCAATCATTCTTGGCTTAAGAAAGGATCTGGATGATTTCCGCACTCTAGTTTTGATTTTGCATGATATTTCTGCAGCCTTTGACACTGTGAACCATAGGATCTTGCTTGACCAGTTGCAGGCTAAAGGGATCATAGTAATACATAAATATATTCAGCAAAAGATGCTTTTAGAAAGACCTTGGAAGATAATTTGCATTAGGCTCGAGCTGCAGCCTTCCAAGTGCTCAAACCTTCAATAGGCTGTGAAAACTGCTCGCAGAGCAGACGAAAAAACATGTGTGTTGGGAGGTGTTTTCTGTTCCTTTGGTATGACGATCATTTGGACAGCACTCAGCATCTTAATTTCTGTCACAGCAGCCTTCCTGTTATAGACAGATATCACCTGGACAAGCGGTTCTTTTGTTCCCCAGTAAGATAGACACCAATTCTAGTAGGAAGGGAGGTGCCCAAGAACTGGTTTGAAGTGACCACAGCGGAGAGGTTGCTCATTTCCCTGGCTAAACTTCTTGGATTTGCACACAGGCTCTGCACTAGGGGTAAAATGTTTCACCTTCTAGGATTTAGGCAGAGAGGGGCACTGCTGGATAGCTTGAAATAGAACACTCTGGAAATGCTGAATAGGTTTTTTGGGTAACCCCTGGGAACTTTTGCAATTGACTAGGATCGCGGTATCAGGTTATGTGGAGCCTTCTTTGGGTAGTTTTCAGCAGACCAGTGACCTTTACTGGAGTAAACTTTGAATGTCTCCCATTCTTGGCTTTCCTGCTGAAATGGTTTCACTTTGGGCATTCAGTTTCATCGGGCCGGGTCAAAGTCACAAGTTCAGGCCAACAGGGATGGAGTATGGGCTAGACACAGTATCAAGTTCGTCCTGCTGGTGGTGTTCCTTCTGAATTGGTACGGGGTCTGTGCAGCGTTGCTTTGCAGTGCTCTGTGTCACTTGGTGTTGGATCCGGTGAGGCTTTCAGCTGCGTGGTGAGGTTTTGCATGACCTTACATCTCACAGCATCAGATCCTATGAAGCCATGAGATAGGATCATATCAGTTTTGTGTAGCTCAGCATCGGTGTGCACTAGATCCAGTGAAGCTTTCTGATGATATCTGATCAATTTGGGTCTGTGAGGCTTTGCGTCTCTCATCATCATATCTGGTGAAGCTTTCAGCTGTGTGGAGAGGAATTTTTGAGGCTCTGTGTTGCTCGGCATTGGATCCAGTGAAACATTCGATAAGAACTGCGTCACTCAGGTAGACTGTGCATTGCTTTACGTCAGATCTGATGGAACCTTCGTTTAGTCGTGGACAAGTAAACTGTGACTCCAGCAAAGGGCCTTGAGGGCAGCACTTGGGTGTCAGGATTCACTACTACAGAGGTCAGCAGAGGGGCCTAGGTCAGGTCCAGTTGGCTCTGTTCAGCTGTAAAGTACACAAGGCCTCTGGAAACTTGTTGTATCCCTGTAACGCAAACAGGAGGTCAGACAATGGATCCTTGGAGGCACTTCTGGGGTCCTGGTTTCAAGGCAAGCAGATCCAGTCTTCCTTCTTCTGACAGCAGGGCAGTCCTTCATCTGAATCTTCTCAGGTCCAGGAGCATTCTGATGAAAGGTTTTGAGGGTGAGATTTTTATAACTATTGGCCAAGGGAATGGCTAAAAAACCTTCTGAGAACCTGGGCAACTAGATTTCACAAGGAAAATGTGTTCTCTATGGGGATTAATCTTGAGACTCTCATTCTCAACTGTACAAAAAAAAATGTAGCTCACTGTTAGAGACAGAAGATCTATCATATGAATGTGCAGCTTGAGTTGCCACACCTAATACATAAATTAGTCAAAAATTGGGCTGTTCATTGGACAACACATACATGAAAAAAGTTAATTTTCAAAGTTCATAATTAATTCTCATTATCCTTATGAAATTGTGTCTCCAAATACATTTTTTAAGCCAAATCCACTGCTATGGTAGCACCAAAGAAATCTAAATTTAGTCCAGCTAAACACTTTGTGGGCCTATGTATGGCCTCAGCATGCTGTGTAAACAATCCACAAACATACAGTGTTTCCACAATTTTAGGGACTCCACATTATAGAACTGGTTGACATATTTTGGCCCACCTACATTTGACCTCCTCAGGAAAGGTCACAAGGATTTATGTACATCATAATATCCACCTTCAAACAAACATCTATCTAATTCAAATAACATACAAAATCATATGTATACATATATACATTAGAGTTGTGCACCGTTAGTACTTGCTTCCATCATAATCCATCTTTCCTCCTGGCTAAGGATGAAGAAGATACCACCTTAAAAGGGTTCTTTAGTGCTATGAGAAGCTGTCGCTCCCCAGCGTGCCTTAACTCTGCCGTCTGGTCCATGTATGCGTTAATTCACCTGACTACACAATGTTTGGGTGTCTAGAAAAGCTGGGGAGGATACCAACCTGGCACTCCTCTTTGTTATCCTGTGGACTGTAAAGCTCACTCCTTCTGAAGTAAAAACTCTAGCTGAGACATCTAATGCATGAACATCGGAGACTCTTTTACAGGAAATCACACACAAAAGCATCACTAGTTGTGCAGATAATTCTTTCTGAAAAAGATACAAATTTTTTGCCAATCTAACGTAGGACAATACTGACATTCCACAATCCTAAATATCTCGGGTCCGGGGTCTCGATAGTCTGATCCCTTTCATCAACCTGCAAATCCAGTGGGTGTTCCTCCCCGGAGCATTTTTGAGAGGGGAATGACTCACTAAAATAGCTGACCTGAACCAATTCCCTGTGTTGTAGGCAAGCCCAGTCTGGGCTAATTCCATCAGAAAGTTCAGGATATTAGTATTATCTGCCCCAATGGGATCCTCATGTCTCTCGAAATACCATGATTCCATCTGCACCATGCAGATCAATACCGCTTGATGGTTCCTAAGACCCAAGCCTGTTGGATGAATCCTGCTGCATCCACTGAAAGTGGGTTGTTCTGCCAGCATCGCCTGAAGTCCTCCAAGCCATGAACTTGAGGTGCCTCTGTAGGACCGAGAAGTGAGGGCAAACTAGGTGATCATGCAACATCAAATAGAAGAATGCCAATGCTTTTGGTAGGTCCCATGACAGTTTCATCAACATCAGGAACGAGGCTTGTGACCTCCAGATTGGAGTCACCAATACCAAGGATGCCCTTTGTCTGAATGCAAACAGGTCAATGTGGAAAGGTCCCTAACTGTCCATGAGCGTTGTGAAGCCCTAATGATCTAAACTCCAATTGTTTTTGTCTATGATATACCTGGAGCTTCAGTCCGCCACTTTGTTCTGCATCCTTTGGAGGTCCTCCGCTGTCACTGAGATCTTGTGAGTTCCTTTGCCAGGTCCAATAGGGCTTTCAACTTCGTGCCCCCCAAGTGATTGATGCACTGCACTGCCGAGACATTGTTGATCCTCAAAAGGATGAAGCATGAGATCTTGGGCCATATGTATGAAAACTGGAGCTTGCGACTCGCAAATTGCGATTTTTAAGAAATCGCTATTTCCGAGTCGCAATTGGCCATGGAACAAAATTGCGAATCAGAAATATCGATTTCTTAAAAATCGCTATTTGTGGTTTGCAAGGCCCATTTACCAAATCGCAATTTGCATTATCGCAAATTGCGATTTTTTTGCGACTCGGTAAAAAATCGCAAAATGCGAGAAAGTTCAAGAATGCACACCTGGAGGAGCCTGATGACATCACCAGCAGGAAATGAGTCATCCCAGGCAGTTTCAGGTGCCACACCCAAACCAGCATCCTGAGAGAGAGCAGCCCAGCCACACAGAGCAGCACTCAGAAGGAGCAAGAACACCTGAGCCAGGATGGACACCCCAGGCCAAGCACAGGAGAAGGCTGAAAGGAAGCGCAAGCTGAAATTCAGTGAACAGGAGCTTGAGGTTCTAAATGAGGAGGTGGTGAGGAGCCATGACCGCCTGTTTGGAAAAAGCTCCCTCCAGGTGCCTGAGAGTGAAAAGAGGAGATTATGGCTGGACATGCAGTTCAAAATCTGCGCCATTGGAGTGGCTCAGCACTCCATCGAAGAAATCAAAAAAAGGTGGTACGACCTGCGCTCCCGTGCAAAGGAGAGGGTGGCAAGGAGACTTGCGGAGGCCAGGGGTACAGGTAGCGGACCACCAACAGAAGCACCATCAACACCATTGGAGTACCTGGTGGAGTCCACACTCCTCCCTGAAGCTGTGACTTGGGTCACAGACATCGACACCTCCGGCACACTGAGTACCAGCCAAGGTAGGCGCTATATTGTATATGTATATGCACAAAAGCTCCTTAGGAATTACCATGTAATGTGAAGCAGTGTGTGGACGCGCCCTGGAGCGTCCTGAGCATTCTGAGCCCAGAGATGCTGTTCTTTTTTCCCCAATGAGGTTAGTCTACTCTTCTTCGCAGCTATTGGCTTGTAGGACCTCTAATTCCTGTCTCACCCATTCAAGCGACCTTCATTTCCCCTTCCTCCTTTTCTGCCCACGCTGTGGTTGGACCGCCCTGCCCTCCACGTCCTCTGAAAGTCCTTCTCCCCACCCAGCAAGAATGATGCTGCTTAACTGCCGATCCCTCCCCGCTCATTCTCTACACATCTATAATCTCCTTGAAGATCTTTTGCCTGATGTACTGTTTCTTACTGAAACCTGGCTCGATGAAGATTCTACAGTACACATCTGTAACTCTCTGCCTTCCATTTATTCCATGATTCATTTAGATAGGCCCTCCACCAGAGGTGGTGGAATAGCTATCATTCATAAAACTACTATTAAATGCACCACCTTACCCTTAGATATTCCTGATTGTGAGAGCCTAATGTTCTCACTATGTTTGTCCCCCACTTTCACCTTTTCAGGAATTCTGCTCTATCGACCACCTGGACCTGTGCTACGTTTCCTGGATTCTCTTCCGGAGGTTTCAGCCAGTCATATCTGCAATCTCTCCAACTTAACTATTTTAGGAGATTTTAATATTCATCTCAACAACTCCGACTGCCCTTCGGCTAAATTACTGGCAACCTCTCTCGCAGCACTCCAACTAATTCAGCATGTATCTGGCCCTACCCACCAGAAGGGTCACACGTTGGATCTTATATTCAGAAAATATTGCCAACTTGCTGACGGCCCCTCCCCTGCCATTACTCTGGACCGATCACTCCCTTCTCACTTTCACTTTCCCGTATGATGCCACCCAAGGGCACCTCCCCAGCACCACCACATCTGGACGCATTTGGTCAAAACTGGACCCGGAAGAATGGCGTAAGGCCCTCTTGACTTATGGCAAAACCGGTCACTCATCTGCCCCAGAAACTGCAGACTCTTTTGATAAATGGATCTCATCCTCCTTGGATGTTGTTCTACCCATCAGAACCAGAGTGGTTCCCTCACCCCACAAATCTAAACCCTGGTTCTCCCCTTACCCGCTTGAACTCAAAAAGAACTGTAAAAAACTAGAGAGACTGTGGCGTAAAAACTACAGTCTCTCTAACAGAGAGATCTACAAGCAATCAGTCAGAACCTATCACCACAATATTAAAACTGCCCAGTCTACCTTTTATGGTGGAAAAATAGAATGTTCTTCATGTCCTCAGAAAGAAGTTTTTCAAATTTTTAGAGACCTTACCTCCCCTCCCATTTCTACCCCTATGACGGAAGCCTCCGTCTCCCACAGTGATCGACTGGCATCCTTTTTTCAGGACAAAGTCATCAGTATATACTCTGGGTTTCCTGTCTATATGAATGATCCCTCTATTTGTAATGACACTGACTCCCTTCCTGTAGGAGTCTCTCTAACTTCCTTCCCCCCTCTCACCGAGGAGGTGACCACTAATTTCCTGTCCAAAATTAAATCCGGCTCCCCTCTGGAACCCGCCCCTCCCTCTGCTCTCTTGCAGGTAGCAGGCACCATTGCTCCTCCTCTCACTAAAATTCTTAACAGCTCCTTATCCTCGGGCTCCCTTCCCCAGTCATTTAAACATGCTGTGGTTAAGCCCCTTCTGAAGAAACCCAAACTTGACCCCACTTTATTGGAAAATTTCAGACCTATTGCCCTCCTCCCTATCTCCGCAAAAATCCTTGAGAAACATGTCAACACTGAACTAACCAACTATCTCGAAAGCAATGAACTTCTTCATCCCACCCAAATGGGCTTTAGAGTCTTGCACAGTACTGAGTCAGCTCTCCTTTCAGTAATTGAGACGGCCCGCCAGCTCTTAGACCTAGGGTCTCACGTAGCCATCATCCTGCTTGACCTAAGTGCAGCTTTCGACACTGTCGACCATGATCTTCTCTGTCGGAGACTATCGGATGTAGGAGTCGGAGGTTCCACCCTCTCTTGGTTTTCCTCCTTCCTTAGAGACAGAGCTTTCCAAGTCTTGGACCGGACCTTCTTTTCTGGCCTTTTCCCCTTGGCATGTGGAGTCCCCCAGGGCTCGTCCCTTAGCCCCACTCTTTTTAACATTTACTTGTCACCTTTAGCTAGAGTAGTTGCCCCTCATAATCTGTCCTTGGTCACCTATGCAGATGACACCCAGTTAGTGGTATCCCTCTCCAGCTCTGGAGACTCGCTGGTGACCAATCTCTCCCGCTGTATGAGTGACATCGCCAAATGGATGACCAAGTCCAAACTCAAATTTAACGATGGAAAATCAGAAGTCCTGGTTTTGGGCAACGGTCCCCCCCCTCTTCCCCTTCCCTCGCTCTCAGATGCCTTCAGTACTCTTCCTCCCCCCAAATCTCAGGTTAAAACTCTAGGTGTGATGCTTGACCCCAGGCTTACTATGGACTCTCAAGCCAGTAAAGTTTCTTCTACCTGCTTTGGTCTTATGCGCATGTTCAGAAAGATTCTCTCTCTTCTTCCTCCTACAGCCAGAAGAATTCTCATCCAAGCCTTAATTCTTTCCCGTCTGGATTACGGAAACTCTCTGTTCCTTAGCTCCCCTTTTTATGTTATAAAGAAGCTGCAAAGAGTGCAAAATGCAGCTGCCAGGCTTCTTACTCACTCCTCAAAATATTCATCCGCCAAATTGGCTATCTCCACCCTCCACTGGCTCCCCATCAAAGAACGGATCCATTTTAAATCTCTCTGCATTGTCCATAGGGCCCTACATGGTAAAGGTCCCATCTCTCTAAGGAAACGGATCTCCCTGCATACTCCTTCTAGGAACTTACGTTCCTCCTCTCTTAGGTATGCACACATTTCTCGATCTAAGAGAGCCTGGGGCAACAATTCTTTTTCCAGTAAGGCCTCCCACCTTTGGAATACCCTTCCTTTGGAGCTCCGTTATGAATCCTCCGAGCACCTCTTTAGGAAAAAGCACAAAACTTTTTTATTCTGTAATTAGCATTGATCCCCCCTCCTATTTGTGCGTTGGTGCTTTTAGCGCTGGGATGCCTTCGGGTCGCCATGCGCTTTACAAATCTTATAAACTAAACTAAACTAAACTAAGCAGTCCAGTCCACATCTTAGAAGCAGCACAACAATGCATTATGGGAGTGGCAGTCCACAAACTAGTACTGAAAGTAGCACAACAATGTAATTAAGTATAGTGACACCCAAAGTAACACAACACACACAACACCGTGTAGAGCAGTACCAGTACCTGTACCTTTATTGCCATTGTCTGACAGATAATGTAACATACAGAACTGACATGCTGCATATTGTTGTTGCAGGTGGGCCAGGCCCAGCAGCCATACCATCTACATGTGTAGGAGAGACAGTCACCCATCAGCCCTCAGATACAAACACCAGTGGGTCCCTCCACATGTCGACTGTCCGACGCAGGCACAGGGCACTGCCACTGCCAGAGCTCAGCGACGACTCTGATGAGCAGCAGGAAGGGCCAAGCACACCGTCAGCACCAGACAGGCGCAGCCAGATTGTGGAAGGCAGGGGTCAGCCAACCACAGCACCACGCAGGATTGCGACGGAGTCCCGGGCACAACATCATGAGGCAGGTGAGGGTCCCTCCTTGTTCGGGGGCCTTGAAGCTGCTATGTTGCAGCAGCAGCGTCTGCAAAATAAACGGATCCTTAGTTTAGACCGAAACCTGCGCAAACACAACCGCACCATGATGGGCCTGCATCGCCAACTGGACGCAGTCAATGGCAATATTGTACAGCTGCGTGAGGGACATGTGCAGGCTTCAGAGGTGTGAGAAAACAGGGCTGATTGCAGAGGCCCCCTTACTTTTTGCCCCCATTTTCCACTTTATGCTGGTGTTTTCCTGACTCTGATGGTGCCCTGGGTACTGCTAACCAGTCCCAGGGCCTGTGCTCTGTGTAAAATGGATATGCAAATTAGGCTAATTATAATTGGCTAACTTAACCTACCTATAAGTCCCTAGTATATGGTAGGGCATGTAGGTTTAGGGACCACAGCATAGGTGGTGCACACCTAGGTGCACTGCTGAGGTGCCCAGTGTCATTTTAAAAGCAAGCCTGCCTTGCTGGCTGCTTTTAAATTAAAGTTATATGCAAATTCGACTTTGGAATTAAAGGTACTTCCAAAGTCTTAAACTACCTTATTTTTACATATAAGTCACCCCTAAGGTGTGCCCTATGTGCCCCTAGGGCTGGGTGCCATGTAACTATAAGCAGGGACTTTATAAAAATAGATTTATAAGCCCTGGTGAGGTAAAAACAGCCAAATTCGTTTTTCCCTCATTGAAGTAAATGGCCTTCATAGGCTAGAATGGGCAGACTTTATTTTAAATTTTAAAGTCTCCTTAAATGTTACATACCAAGAATTTGGTATCAAATTAATTGTTGTAATAAATCCCACAACTTCCAGTTGTTGGATTTAATATAACTTGTTCAGGTAAAAAGTTTAGACTTTACCTAAAAAGTTGCCAATTTCAGCTCTGCATTGTTTTTGCTGCTGTGCTCTGATTGGCCAGCCTGCAGCAGTTTCTGCCAGGCTGCCTTGATGAGGTGTGAAGTGGCCTGGCTTCACACAAAGGAATGTGCTTGGGGGAGAGAATCTCCCCTCAGAAGATGGTGAGGCAGGAAGGGGGAGGGCTGCCAAACTGGTCTTCAAAGGCAGAGAAGGACATCTGGAGCACCCAGCAACACCCCCCCATCCTGCAACCCCAGACAACTAGGTGCCCCCTTGATTAGATTAGGAGAGGGCAGGAGAGGGGTGTGTTTATGATATTTAGCCACACCAGTGGGTGGGCTCAGCCAGATGTAACCTCCAAAAATCAGATTCAGCCATGTTGGATTTTTAGAGACTGTTGCCTTTTGGGATGGATTTTTGCCACACTTCCCAGGAAGTGGTCATCACAAGGGGACGACCCTGTACCTGATTGGAGGACCAGGACCCCCCTGCTTTTCACCCAGGAGCAAGGATAAAACTGGCAGACCTGCCCCCACACCTCAGATCCCCTCCAGAATTCAACAAGAAAGGAACTAAAGAAGAAGAAGGACTGCCCTGCTGGACCCCTGGCCTGCACCTGGACCCTGCACTCAGAAGGACTGCACCAGCTGCACACTTGGGCTTCACCACAAGAAGGACTTTGCCTGGCTTCAACTGGTTCAAGGAGGGACTCCCTGTTTACTACAGGTGAAAAATTGCTAACCAGAGTCCCCTGCACCAACTCCTGAAGAAAGCGACCAGCTGACCACTGTCCAGTGGCCAAAAAGGAGTTTGCGCCAGGTGCATTCTGGGAGTTGAAGTCCACATCCCCCAAGGACCATCACAGAACTTCTGGACCCTTGGGGTGAGCTGTGGACCCCAAAAGAACCTTAAAAGGACATCTGGGTGAAGCCCCAGAAGTTTGGAGAAGATTTGAGAATTTTTGAAAAAAAGCTCCATAGAGGGACCGACCCGCCGCGGAAATTCTAGCTGGCTTGCCTCAATCGCGACCCGGCCTGATTTGGTGGTTCGTCCCGGTAAAGAAAAATCTCAGAAAAAGAGACTAAGGCCCTCATTCCAACCCTGGCGGTCGGTGTTAAAGCCGCGACCATACCGCCGACAGGCTGGCGGTCCAAAAAATGGAATTCTGACCCTGGCGGTTACCGCCAACAGAGACCGCCGCTTCAACACTCCGACCGCCACGGCGGTACAAACAAACAGCCTGGCGGTCACCGCCAACAGCCCGGCGGGAGACAATGTACCGCCTACCCGATAACGACCCACCAATCCGCCACCTTTTCCGGGGCGGGAGCCCCGCCGATAAAAACACGGCGGAAACAGACTACGAACGGGAAAACGCTCACCTCCACATACTCCACGCGAGATTCCGGCAGTATGGAACCCGAGTTACAGGTCATCCCCGCACTCCTATACCTGCTCCTGTACCAGGAGCACGCCCGGCGGCGCGGAAGACATCGGTGAGTACTGCACCTACGACACAGGGGAGGGAAAAGATTACCGGCACACACCCACCCACCCACACCCACTACAACACACACATCAATACATTCCCACAGATCACTGTCACAACCCACAAACACCCCCCTCCGAAATAATGCAAAGACCAAAAGAAGAGATCTTAAACGGGCAGATATATTGAAAAATGGACAGCAGTAATCCAAATAAATAAATGAACTATGTACAAAATATATACATCTACTATATGTAGTCCAACCACTGTCCGTGGACCACAGGGGTCCTGAGCAAAGGGGCAAGGCCCAGTCCCACGACAAGAACACCACGGAGAGAACACTGCAGGGGCATCAGAAAGAAAAAAGGACAGGCACCTCAGGGGTAAGGGAAGGGGGGGCACCTCAGCCACTTGAGTACACGACGCCAGATCCACGAGGGGATTCCATGACCACTGGCCCATCCTGGGGAGAGCAAAGCCACAGTCCATACAGTCCATACAGTGGGTGGCCTGCCCACTGGGCCATCCTGGGGAGTGCAAAGCCACAGTCCATACAGTCCATACAGTGGGTGGCCTGCCCACTGGGCCATCCTGGGGAGTGCAAAGCCACAGTCCATACAGTCCATACAGTGGGTGGCCTGCCCACTGGGCCATCCTGGGGAGAGCAAAGCCACAGTCCATACAGTCCATACAGTGGGTGGCCTGCCCACTGGGCCATCCTGGGGAGAGCAAAGCCACAGTCCATACAGTCCATACAGTGGGTGGCCTGCCCACTGGGCCATCCTGGGGAGAGCAAAGCCACAGTCCATACAGTCCATACAGTGGGTGGCCTGCCCACTGGGCCATCCTGGGGAGAGCAAAGCCACAGTCCATACAGTCCATACAGTGGGTGGCCTGCCCACTGGGCCATCCTGGGGAGAGCAAAGCCATAGTCCAAACAGTCCATAACAGACTCCACTGCCACTGGAGGAGGCATGTTGGCCAGAGGACATCCTGCAGCCCTGCCCGAGACAGATCCTGCCCTGCCACGTCTGCCAAAGGGCCAGCAGTTCTTGCCTGGAAGGGCCCAGTTCAGCGGTTCTTGCCTTGAAGGGCCCAGTTCAGCGGTTCTTGCCTTGAAGGGCCCAGTTCAGCGGTTCTTGCCTTGAAGGGCCCAGTTCAGCGGTTCTTGCCTTGAAGGGCCCAGTTCAGCGGTTCTTGAGACGGCGGTCCCCAGCGGAGCGGTGCTGGAGACGGCGGCCATTCTATGGCCAACTGCTCATTGCCTGGTGGTGCCCTCCTGGGCAGCGGGGATGGTGCTCCTTCAATGCCCACCTGGGCTGTGGGTGGTGGGGCCCTCCTGGCCAGCTGGGCTGGGTCCTCCCTGGGCAGCGGCTATGGGGGTGGTGGGCTCTCCCTGGGCAGCTGTGACGGTTCCTCCCTGGGCAGCGGCTATGGGGGTGGTGGGCTCTCCCTGGGCAGCTGTGACGGTTCCTCCCTGGGCAGCGGCTATGGGGGTTGTGGGCTCCTCCTGGGCAGCTGTGACGGGTCCTCCATGGGCAGCAGGCCTGCTGCCTGACTTCTCCGCCTTGCTGCCCTTGCCCTCCTTAGTCGGGAGTCTGTGGCCCTTTCCTCCCTTTGGAGCTGTGGCTGTTGACGGTGGCTGGCTAGTGTCCTGGGGGGATATAGAACCCGGGCTCCTGCGGCGGCCCTTCCGCCTTCTGCTCCTCTTCCCAGGGGGTGGGCTGCCTGTCCCCTTGCTGCTGGGCGAAGATCCAGACATGCGGGCTGGTGGGCTCCAATACCCCTGCACCCTTGTCAAGGGATCTGCAGGGCTGGTGGTGGCTGAGGTGCTCTTCTTACCCTGACGAGAAGGGGGGGGGGGGCTCAGGGTCAGGAAAGAAGTTAGCAGTAGCGAGAAAGATTTTCTTGGGACAATGGAGAGTGGTAGGTACAGTGGGAATGGGAGTGGAGGGAGAGGATGTGGTTGTAGGTGAGTCACGTTTGCTGTCTTTGGGTGCAGGTGCAGGAGGGATAGGCTGTCGTGAGGTGGATGGCTGTTGGGTGGGTGGGTGGCTGCGTTTGTGTGGTGTGGAAGAGGGGGTGACAGACACAGTGGGAGAGGACACAGGGGACGTGTAAATGGCAGTGGGGGTGGTGACTGCACGTGTGCGGACTGTACTGGAGGGTGTGCTGGTGATGAAAACACTGGCTGATGGTGAGGTGAATGAAGGTATGAGTGTAGACGTCACAGGGAGGGAGGAGGGAGACGAGGAGGTGGGGGTCACAGAGGTGGTAGTGACTGTTGGCATGTCTGCAGCGGAATGTTGCTCGTGTGAATGTCTGCGTGATCTGTGGTGCTTATGTTTGGATGAGCTGCTCTTGGGTGTTGAGGTGTGTGCAGGCTGGTCTGATGGTGTGGGTGGGACAGGCAGAGGAACAGGAGACTGGGAGGAGGGAGTTAGTAGAGGGAGGCAGGAGACAGGGACAATGGCTGCCGTCAGTGCTGAGGCCAGAGCCTGGAACGATCGCTGATGGGCAGCCTGACCCAAATGAATGCCCTCCAGGTACGCATTGCTGCGATGAACCTCCCTCTCCACCCCCTGGATGGCATTCAAAAGGGTAGACTGCCCAACAATGAGCGTTCGGAGGAGGTCAATGACCTCCTCACTGAGGGCAGCGGGGGTAACAGGGGCAGGGCCTGAGGTGCCTGGGGCGAAGGAGATGCCCGGCTTCCTGGCAGAGCGGGCACGGGGCGAACGCTGAGGGGCTGCTGGGAGGGCGGAGATGGTGCGCTGGGTGGCGGCTGTACCTGTAATGGCGGGGGCACGGATGTTGCCGCCACCACAAGGGAGCTCCCTTCCAAGGACGTGTCCGTGTCGCTGCAGGCTCCAGTCGTCCCCGTTGTGGAGCTCCCCTCGCCCTCCGTCTCACTGGTCCAGTCAGACTCTGTGGCATGGCCCTCCTGGGCCATGTGAGATGCAGCTCCCTCCTGCCCCGATGCCACTTCTCCTCCGCCTGATGATGGTGATGCACACAAGCACAGAAAGACAAACAAAAAGGGGGGGGGAGAGAGAAATAAAGAGATTTTGAGTACATGGATCACCGGTACAGTTAGCGGACATGACAGACACAGATGCCCCCTGCACTAAGTTGCGCACTTGGGGTCCGCTACGCATTCCGTGGAACATGCCCTACACGCCTAGAGTTGACAACTGCACCCATGGATGACACGGCCCAGGGATGGCTGTACTGGCACACTACTGAGGGTGGTGGCTGGGGACACAGGGGCTTACGGGGGTGCCCAGCCTACAGATATCGCCCTGGCCTAGGGGGACCCACAGCCCTCCTCCCCCACCCAGACACCTCCACTGCGCGACAACAGAGTAGATTATGCTTGTACTCACCCCCTTGTGTCTGCTGTGCTGCCCTCACGCGCCCATCCAAATCAGGGTAGGCCACCGGCAGGATCCGGAACATCAGGGGGGTCAGTTGACGGCAGACACCCCGCCTACATTGGGAGGCCATCCCCAGCAGAGACTCGGCGGTCTTCTTGGTCCCGCGGCGGATGTCCTCCCACCTCTTGCGGCAGTGGGTGCCCCGTCGATGGTGGACCCCCAGGGTCCGGACTTCCTTGGCGATGGCACGCCAAATCCCTATCTTCTCATGGGCGCGGACCTATGTGACACGTACAGGGTGGGAGAAATACCACGTTCAAGTTTGTCTGCATTTTCGTTGCCAGTGGCCCAACGCCCCCCATCCCCGCCAGGCCCCCCGCCAGGCCCCCCGCCAGGCCCCCCGCCAGGCCCAACATGCCCCCCATCCCCGCCAGGCCCCCCGCCATGCCCCCGCCAGGCCCAACATGCCCCCCATCCCCGCCATGCCCCCCGCCAGGCCCAACATGCCCCCCATCCCTGCCATGCCCCCCGCCAGGCCCCCCGCCAGGCCCTGCCATGCCCCCCATCCCCGCCAGGCCCCCCGCCAGGCCCAACATGCCCCCCATCCCCGCCATGCCCCCCGCCAGGCCCAACATGCCCCCCATCCTGCCATGCCCCCCGCCAGGCCTCCCGCCAGGCCCAACATGCCCCCCATCCCCGCCAGGCCCCCCGCCAGGCCCCCCGCCAGGCCCAACATACCCCCCATCCCAGCCAGGCCCCCCGCCAGGCCCAACATGCCCCCCCATCCCCGCCAGGCCCCCCGCCAGGCCCAACATGCCCCCCATCCCCGCCATGCCCCCCGCCAGGCCCCCCGCCAGGCCCAACATGCCCCCCATCCCCGCCATGCCCCCAGCCAGGCCCCCCGCCAGGCCCAACATGCCCCCCATCCCCGCCATGCCCCCCGCCAGGCCCCCCGCCAGGCCCAACATGCCCCCCATCCCCGCCAGGCCCCCCGCCAGGCCCCCCGCCAGGCCCCCCGCCAGGCCCAACATGCCCCCCATCCCCGCCAGGCCCCCCACCATGCCCAACATGCCCCCCACCAGGCCCCCAAGCCAGCCAGTGGCCCCAAATCCATATTGAATTAAACTCACTTGTTGGTCTGGAGGACCGTAGAGTAGCGCATACTGGGGGAGGACCCCATCCACAAGTTTCTCCAACTCTTCTCCAGTGAAGGCAGGGGCCCTTTCCCCAGTCGCAGCAGCCATTGTCCCTTCCAGACCGAGGTCACAGCAACACTTGCAGTATAGGTCCTCTCCTGTGAAAGTTCAAGTCGCGAGTGAATAAGTAGATAGAAAATGGCGGTCACGCCCGCGGCGGTGCGTACCGCGGCGGGGCGTACCGCCACCGCCGGCGCACTTCGCCATTGGCTCCTGATACCCATAGGCTTCAATGTTATCCAATGCGGCTTCGCGCCGCGGTCTTCGACCGCCTACCGCCACGGTGTGCCACGCCAGCGCATTGACCTCACATCCCATTGTCACACTTCACAGGTCAGGCAGCCGCCATTTCGAGGGTCCACATGGCTCAATTTCAACTGCGTCACACAGGCCTAGGCCTTGCATAGCCACTCATACACGACATTCACTGCATAGAGAATCGTTTACTGTGCAAGCTGTGAGTACGTACCTGTGGGTTGCTTGACTGTGTGCTCCATGTTGTCCTTCCTAGGCACCGTCCGCTGGGTTTGGCGAGGAGAAGGAGGAATCCTCCCGTGTACAGACCGCTGGTGGACCTGTCGACAATGGAAGCACGCCACATTATCCTGACCTACCGGCTTGACCGTGCCACTATACATGAACTGTGTGCCCAGCTGGAGCCCGACCTGATGTCCCCCATCCGCCAACCCACAGGGATTCCCCCTCTGGTGCAGGTCCTGTCAGTACTCCATTTCTTGGCAAGTGGGTCATTTTAGACAACAGTGGGAATTGCTTCTGGGATGTCTCAGCCCATGTTTTCGAAGGTGTTATCCAGAGTGTTGTCTGCCCTGATGAAATACATGAGGAGCTACATCCTTTTCCCTGAGGTGGGCGAATTGGCTACAGTGAAGGGTGATTTCTATGCCCTTGGACATATTCCCAACGTCATTGGTGCCATTGATGGGACCCATGTGGCTTTGGTTCACCCCCAAGAAAGTGAGCAGGTGTACAGGAACAGGAAAAGTTACCATTCTATGAACATCCAGGTGGTGTGTTTGGCTGACCAGTACATCTCCCATGTCAATGCCAAATTCCCTGGGTCAGTGCATGACGCCTACATCCTAAGGAATAGCAGCATCCCTTACGTGATGGAACAGCTAGAGAGACACCGTGTATGGCTATTGGGGGACTCTGGGTACCCCAACCTGTCGTGGCTACTGACCCCAGTAAGGAATCCCCGGACCAGGGCAGAGGAACGGTACAATGAAGCCCATGGGCGTACTAGGAGGGTGATCGAACGCACCTTCGGCCTCCTAAAGGCCAGGTTTCGGTGCCTGCATATGACAGGTGGATCCCTAATGTACTCACCTAAGAAGGTGTGTCACATCATCGTGGCCTGCTGCATGCTTCACAACCTGGCTTTGCGCCGCCAGGTGCCTTTCCTGCAGGAGGATGGTCGAGACGGTGGTGTTGTGGCAGCTGTGGAACCTGTGGAGAGTGACGAGGAGGAAGACGACGGGGCTGAAACAGACAACAGGGACAGAATCATTGCACAGTACTTCCAATAGGACACAGGTAACAATTCAAACATAATTTAGTAAATGTAAACTACTCTCCTGCATCTCTGCTGCCTGTCTATTTGCCCCAGTGTATGATGACTGAGTTGTGGCTTTTCCCTCCCTATTTCAGATCTGGGGTCCCCACTACGAGTCCTGTGCTTCGTTTCCCCATGGACTACAGCTTTGTGGCAGCGGTTTGTTGACTTCACTATGTCCAAGGACATATTTGCACTGTCATGTCAATTACAATATTTTGAAATCACAGCCAGACTCCAGATAGTTTTGTGCAAAATAGGTGTTTATTTCAGTGCTCAAAATGGGATGGGTGGTTTCAAGTGGGAGGGGGCTATGGTGAAGGAATGTCCATGGCAGAGTCCAGAGTAACAGTCACACAGGTGCATTGTCCATAGGCCTGTGGAGAGATGGAGCATGGGCAGTTCAAGGATGGACAGGGTGACAATGTGGGACAGTGGGATGACATCAGGTGGTATCCTTTGCTGGCGGGGGTCTTGACATCCTACTCTGTCTTCTTGCGAGATCTCAGGGCCCTCTTGCGGGGTGGTTCTTCTCCTGCAGGAGGTGGGGGTCTGGTGGGCTGCTGTTGTGCGGGGGCCTCCTGTCCACTAGCGCCGGCGGAGGTGGTTGGCTGTTCTTGGTCCAGGCTAGTGGCAGGGGCCCTTTGTTGTTGTTGAGTGTCCGTCCTGGTGTTGATGAGTTCCTGCAGCAGCCCTACCATGGTAACCAGGGTGGAGGTGAGGGCTCTGATGTCCTCCCTGTACCCCCGATAGTGTTCCTCCTGCAGTACCTGGATCTCCTGGAACCTGGCCAGTACCGTCGCCATCGTCTCCTGGGAGCGGTTGTATGCTCCCATGATGGTGGTGAGGGCCTCGTGGAGAGTGGGTTCCCTGGGCCCGTCCCCCCCCTGTCGCACAGCTGCCCTCCCAGTTCCCCTGTTTCCCTGGGCCTCTGCCCCCTGGCCGGTGTGCCCACTACCACTGCCCCCAGGTCCCTGTTGTTGTTGGGGTGGTGGGTTATCCTGGGTGCCCTGTAGTGGTAGACACACCGCTGATTGACGCGCCCTGGAGACAGAGGCATGGGCCCGCTGGGTGGGAGCTGTGCTGGTGTTCCCAGAGGGGTTTGGGTCTGTAGTGGCCTGTGGCTGTCTGAGGGGAACCGACTGTCCAGAGGTCCCGATGGTCCGGGCTGGTCATCAGTGTCCAGGTCGACAGAGCTGCTGTCATCGCTGACGGCCTCTTGGGTGGGGGGTGTGGAGAATTCTGGGCCCTCCGTGGCGGTGTGTTGGCGGTCGGGTCCTGCAGGGGTATAGAGGTATGGTTATAGTTTCAATGTGTGCCATATGGGTGTATCTGTGGGTTCCCGTGTCCCCAAGTGCTGGCATTCGTGTGTGGGGGCTTTGGTGAGGGTGGCTTGTGGGGGGGATGTGTATATGCATTGGGCATGCTTTGGTGATGGGTGTCCATGCTTAGTGGACGCATGCAGGCCTAGGTTTTGGGATGTGTGGGTTGTGATGGTGAGACATTGGCAGGGAATAGGTGTGCTGGGGGTGGGGGTGACGATGGTGGTGGGGGTGACGATGGTGGTGGGGGTGACGATGGTGGTGGGGGTGAGGGTGGGGGTGAGGATGGGGGTGGGGGTGAGGGTGGGGTTCGAGGATGGGGGTGAGGGTTGGGGTATGATTTGGCATGCAGGTGGGGGGGAAGCAGTATTGAAGCTTCAACTTACCAGAATCCATTCCTCCGCCGACTCCTGCGAGGCCGTCAGGATGCAGGATGTTCAAGACTTCCTCCTCCCATGTTGTAAATTGTGGGGGTTGAGGTGGGGGTCCTCCGCCAGTCTTCTGCACGCGATGTTGTGCCTGGATACCATGGAACGCACCTTCCCCCGTAGGTCGTTCCATCGCTTCCTGATGTCTTCCCGATTTCTGGGGTGCTGTCCCACAGCGTTGACCCTGTCGACAATCCTCTGCCATAGCTCCGTCCTCCGGGCAATGCTGGTGTATTGGACCTGTGTGCCGAAGAGCTGGGGCTCTACCCGAACGATTTCCTCCACCATGACTCTGAGTTCTTCGTCTGAGAAGCGGGGGTGTCTTTGGGGTGCCATGGAGTGGTGTGTATGATGTGTGGGGTGGAGTATGTGTAGTTAAGTGTGTTGAGTGTGGTGGTGTGTGTTGTTTTGTGTGTGGATATTGTGTGGGTGATGGTGTAGTGTGCCTCTGTGTGATGGTGGTCTATGATCGCTGCTGTGTCTCTCAGTGCTTCTTTTTGGATTTTGGTCGAAGGGGTTTGTGGGTGATGTGGGTGTGTGTTTTATATTGTATTGTGTGTGTGGGAGTGGTGTGTGTATGTGTATCAGGTGTGTGGAATTCAAATCATCCAATGTTGCTGAGTTTTGTTCGTTTGTGTGTATTCTGACCGCGGCGGTGTGTACCGCCAATGGAAAACCGCGTTTGAAAGACCGCCGCGTGGATTCGTGGGTCAGAATGGCATGGGCGTATTTCTGTTGGCGTGACGGTGGAGGTTTGGTCACCTCCACTTTTCCGCCGACCGCTGGTCTGGCAGTCTGTTGTGGCTGTCGGATTTTCGGCGGTTTGGCGGATTGCCGCGACCGCGGCGGAATTATGGAGGATTTCTGACCGGCGGTAAGCGCCTTTTACCGCCGAGGTCAGAATGACCACCTAAGTCCGAAGGTAAAAAGTTGACCGGGACCTCCCAGCCATCGTATCCGAGAAGGGCTCCACGGACGTCGGATCAAGATCCAGGTTTACCCCGGTCGAAGAATTTTCACCTCGAAAAAACGACTAAGTCCGAAGGTAAAAATCTCCACCGAGGAATCCAGCATCGCGTATCCGGACAAGGGCTCCAGGATGTCGGATTCGACTGGCAGGTTCGTCCCGCTGAAGAAAAATCTTCAAAATAAAGACTAAGTCAGAAGGTAACTTTTTAACCAAGGCCTTCCGCGACCTGTAGCCGAGCAGGGCTCCATCGCGGTCGGCCTGAAAGTTTGACTTTGCCCCAGTCGAGGTGCAACCAGATGACCCGATTGGAGCTTTTTGTTTCTAAGCGCTAGAAAAGTAATAATTCTTTAAAAATTCATATCTCCGGTTCCCTTTATCCGATTGTATTCGTTTTGGTGTAATTTTAAAGATAACAATATAAACTATATTTATAAATTGGTTTTGGATTTTTAAACTGTTTCCTGTGTTTTATTTAATTACTGTTTTGTGATATTTGAATGCTTTACACTTTGTCTCCTAAGTTAAGCCTTGACGCTCGTTGCCAAGCTACCAAGGGTTCAGCTGGGATTAATTTACTGAGACCTAACTGTACCTAGGTGGAGGTTAGTGGCTTGTTGCTAGGTGTAGGTACCTACCTGCCCTACCAATAACCCATTTTCCAACATTTTTGGAAGCAGCGACGGGATCCTGTACTTGTGTTCAATATCACGTTACAGTTTTAAGTAAAACAAATTAAAAATCCTTTAAATTGTCCTAGTGCAAAAATTGTTTTTAATTATTAATTTGGATTAATTTCAATTATTGAATTTTTGTAATTTTTCTAAATTCTTGTTTCCAATTTTTGAAAAAAGTTTTTTTTGACACAAAACTAGGGAACTAGGAGCTTGATCTGGCTAGCCTACCCACACTGACAGTAGTCCAGCTTAGGGGGTTGTGTATTGAAAGAGGGTTGCCTGCAACCACTGATCTCAGGAAGCAAATCCTGATCAAATCCCTGACAGCATGGGCTGAGGCCCAAGAGGTAGACTCAGAGGAAGCTCCAGAGGAGGGAGAAAAAGGGGAGGATGCTGGCTCTAACCACTCAGGGGAGGGAAGGCATCTGACCCTAAGTGAGGACGAGGAAGAACGGTCCTCAGTAAATACAGTCACTAGGGGCAGACCCAAAGCTAGTGGTGGGAAGGGGGTCCTTTCAGGAGGAGAGAACCCATCCATCAGAGAAAGAGAGCTGGAGGCCCAGCTAGCATACATAGCTTTGGAAGCAGACAAGCTGGCCCTAGAAAAGAAAAAGTGGGCATACAAAGAGAAAAGAGATGGAGGCAGCGATAAAGAAGCTGAGGTGTCCATGGGTGGGGGAGTTTGCCCCAGATTACCCAAGGGGGTGGTTCCTGCCTATGTAGAGGGGGGTGACATAGATAAGTGGCTGGGGGCCTTTGAGAGGGCCCTCCAGATGAGGAGAGTCAAGCCTCAGTACTGGGGTTCACTTCTTTGGGAGTTAGTTCCCAACTCAGGGAGGGATAGGCTTCTGACCTTAAGGGGGGAGGAGGCAGATTCATACCCTAGTATGAAGAGGTGCTTAGCCAAGAAGTTTGGTCTGACCCCAGAGCAATATAGAATGAAGTTCAGGGACACCCAGAAGGTCAGTACCCAGTCTTGGGTTGACTTTGTGGACATTTCACTAAAGGCACTAGAGGGCTGGATTATTGGTAACAAAGTGGATACTTATGAGGGGTTATACAATCTGATCATGAGAGAGCACATCTTGACCAATTGTACCCAAGAAAGGTTACGCCAGCATCTAGTGGACTCTAAGCAGACCAACCCTAGAGAGCTAGGGGAGGCAGCTGATGAGTGGTTGAGAACCAGGGTGGTTGTCAAGTCCCAGGGGGGAGACTCCAAGAAGGGGGGGGGCAGGTCCCCAAAAACCTAAGGAGGGAGGTGGTAAGCCCACCACAGAGACTCCCTCTGTACCCCAGAACCCTAAGAAGGAGGAAAGTAAATCCCACTCCCACTCTGACAATCAGAGACAGGGAGACCCAGGGTTAAAAAAGCTCTTGGACAGTAGGGCTTGCTTTGACTGTCAGCAGACAGGTCACTTCAGAGGAGATGCAGCCTGTCCAAAGAAGGTGGTTAGCACTGGGCTGTCCAGTGTAGCCATAGAGGAGGACTCCTCAGATGATGAAGTCCTCCTAGCATTGAGCTGGGAGACAGGATCAGATGGTTAGCTGGTGATCCCTGAGGGTGGGAGTAGGCACTTCCACCACATTCAAGTGAATGGGATCCCTACCACTGGCCTGAGGGACACCTGTGCCAGTCACACTATAGTGAGTGACCGGTTAGTGACCCCAGACATGTATGTCCCAGGAGAGACAAAGAAAGTCAGGATAGCCACAGGGGAGGTCACCTCCAAACCTGTAGCCATAGTGCCCCTAGAGAGGGAGGGTATCCTTGACTGGATTTGGGTGGTAGTCAGTGCTGACCTCCCCCTAGATTGTATCCTGGGCAATGACCTCCCAGAGGTGAGTCTGGTCCCAGATGGGGCGGACGCCCAGGGCGCCCCCCCAACCCAAAGTCCTGGGGAGTCAGTCCCTACAGTTAGGAGACAGGGGTCCCCAAGAAAAGGAAAAAAGAAAAGGAAGGGTAGGCCACTCTTAAAGAGAGTTCCAGGGAGCCAAAGGCCTTCTGCCCCAGTAGGGGGGGGAGCCAAAAATTGGCACTGGTGAGGCCTCACCTGACCCCAAGGAAGTCCTGAGTAGTCAGGCAGCTGTCCAGATCCAGGGTGTTGCCCCTGCACTGACAGAAGGAAGAGTGGAAGGAGGGTGTCTGCCACAGGAGGAGGTAGCCCCCCACTCTAGACAGCAAGAGGGGTGCCAGGACCTCACAATTACCCCTAAAGCAGCCCAGCCACCTGTCAGTGGAGAGCTTAGGGTGTGGTTCTGGGTACTGACAGCTGTCAGTAGCCTCTGCTGGGTGCTAGCCTTCCTGGCAGCACTGTACCTAACCTGGGAGGCAGACCCCAGGGCCAATAACAAAGTAGGCCCCCTGACCCTATTGGTCATGGTGGGGTTGCTCAAGTGTTGGGTGACCTCTTTGGGTAAGCTAGGTGTTGCCCTAGCAAAGTTTGGAGTAGGGGAGGTGGGCACCTCACTACCCAAGTTGGCAGAGAAAGAGGAGGAAGACCCCCCTAGAGGGAAGTATCAGTTTGAGATGGGTCCTTTCATTGTTGGGGTGGATTCACTACCCAGAGGGAGTGACCCTGACAGGAGGATGTAAGGCAGAGTAGGCCCTGCAAAGGGACAGCCAGTTTTCTTCACTGTCTTCCTCGCCTAACAAGCCAGGAAGACTCTCCCAGGGTTGGGCTGAGTCTCCTGGGCGTGTGGGCTGGGGGGGGGGGCTGTGTGAGAAAACAGGGCTGATTGCAGAGGCCCCCTAACTTTTTGCCCCCATTTTCCACTTTATGCTGGTGTTTTCCTGACTCTGATGGTGCCCTGGGTACTGCTAACCAGTCCCAGGGCCTGTGCTCTGTGTAAAATGGATATGCAAATTAGGCTAATTATAATTGGCTAACTTAACCTACCTATAAGTCCCTAGTATATGGTAGGGCATGTAGGTTTAGGGACCACAGCATAGGTGGTGCACACCTAGGTGCACTGCTGAGGTGCCCAGTGTCATTTTAAAAGCAAGCCTGCCTTGCTGGCTGCTTTTAAATTAAAGTTATATGCAAATTCGACTTTGGAATTAAAGGTACTTCCAAAGTCTTAAACTACCTTATTTTTACATATAAGTCACCCCTAAGGTGTGCCCTATGTGCCCCTAGGGCTGGGTGCCATGTAACTATAAGCAGGGACTTTATAAAAATAGATTTATAAGCCCTGGTGAGGTAAAAACAGCCAAATTCGTTTTTCCCTCATTGAAGTAAATGGCCTTCCATAGGCTAGAATGGGCAGACTTTATTTTAAATTTTAAAGTCTCCTTAAATGTTACATACCAAGAATTTGGTATCAAATTAATTGTTGTAATAAATCCCACAACTTCCAGTTGTGGGATTTAATATAACTTGTTCAGGTAAAAAGTTTAGACTTTACCGTAAAAGTTGCCAATTTCAGCTCTGCATTGTTTTTGCTGCTGTGCTCTGATTGGCCAGCCTGCAGCAGCTTCTGCCAGGCTGCCTTGATGAGGTGTGAAGTGGCTTGGCTTCACACAAAGGAATGTGCTTGGGGGAGAGAATCTCCCCTCAGCAGATGGTGAGGCAGGAAGGGGGAGGGCTGCCAAACTGGTCTTCAAAGGCAGAGAAGGACATCTGGAGCACCCAGCAACACACCCACATCCTGCAACCCCAGACAACTAGGTGCCCCCTTGATTAGATTAGGAGAGGGCAGGAGAGGGGTGTGTTTATGATTTTTAGCCACACCAGTGGGTGGGCTCAGCCAGATGTAACCTCCAAAAATCAGATTCAGCCATGTTGGATTTTTAGAGACTGTTGCCTTTTGGGATGGATTTTTGCCACACTTCCCAGGAAGTGGTCATCACAGGGGGACGACCCTGTACCTGATTGGAGGACCAGGACCCCCCTGCTTTTCACCCAGGAGCAAGGATAAAACTGGCAGACCTGCCCCCACACCTCAGATCCCCTCCAGAATTCAACAAGAAAGGAACTAAAGAAGAAGAAGGACTGCCCTGCTGGACCCCTGGCCTGCACCTGGACCCTGCACTCAGAAGGACTGCACCAGCTGCACACTTGGGCTTCACCACAAGAAGGATTTTGCCTGGCTTCAACTGGTTCAAGGAGGGACTCCCTGTTTGCTACAGGTGAAAAATTGCTAACCAGAGTCCCCTGCACCAACTCCTGAAGAAAGCGACCAGCTGACCACTGTCCAGTGGCCAAAAAGAAGTTTGCGCCAGGTGCATTCTGGGAGTTGAAGTCCGCACCCCCCAAGGACCATCACAGAACTTCTGGACCCTTGGGGTGAGCTGTGGACCCCAAAAGAACCTTAAAAGGACATCTGGGTGAAGCCCCAGAAGTTTGGAGAAGATTTGAGAATTTTTGAAAAAAAGCTCCATAGAGGGACCGACCCGCCGCGGAAATTCTAGCCGGCTTGCCTCAATCGCGACCCGGCCTGATTTGGTTGTTCGTCCCGGTAAAGAAAAATCTCCGAAAAAGAGACTAAGTCCGAAGGTAAAAAGTTGACCGGGACCTCCCAGCCATCGTATCCGAGAAGGGCTCCACGGACGTCGGATCAAGATCCAGTTTTACCCCGGTCGAAGGATTTTCACCTCGAAAAAACGACTAAGTCCGAAGGTAAAAATCTCCATTGAGGAATCCAGCATCGCGTATCCGGACAAGGGCTCCAGGAGGTCGGATTCGACTGGCAGGTTCGTCCCGCTGAAGAAAAATCTTCAAAATAAAGACTAAGGCCCTCATTCTGACCTTGGCGGGCGGCGGAGGCCGCCCGCCAAAGTCCCGCCGTCAGGTTACCGTTCCGCGGTCGAAAGACCGCGGCTGTAATTCTGACTTTCCCGCTGGGCTGGCGGGCGGTCTCGTTCAGACCGCCAGCCAGCCCAGCGGGAAAGAGGCTTCCACGATGAAGCCGGCTCGGAATCGAGCCGGCGGAGTGGAAGCTGTGCGACGGGTGCAGTTGCACCCGTCGCGTATTTCACTGTCTGCGCAGCAGACAGTGAAATACATGTAGGGGCCCTCTTACGGGGGCCCCTGCAATGCCCATGCCAGTGGCATGGGCACTGCAGGGGCCCCCAGGGGCCCCGCGACCCCCCCTACCGCCATCCGGATCTCGGCGGTCCGACCGCCGGGATCTGGATGGCGGTAGGGGGGGTCAGAATCCCCGCGGCGGTGCAGCAAGCTGCGCCGCCGCGGAGGATTCAATGGGGCCGCGGTACACTGGCGGGACCCCGCCAGTGGTGCCGGTCCGACCGCGGCTTTACCGCCGCGGTCGGAATCCCCATTGAAGCACCGCCGGCTTGTCGGCGGTGCTCCCGCGGTCCTCCGCCCTGGCGGTCAAAGACCGCCAGGGTCAGAATGAGGGCCTAAGTCAGAAGGTAACTTTTTAACCGAGGCCTCCCGCGACCTGTAGCCGAGCAGGGCTCCATCGCGGTCGGCCTGAAAGTTTGACTTTGCCCCGGTCGAGGTGCAACCAGATGACCCGATCGGAGCTTTTTGTTTCAAAGCGCTAGAAAAGTAATAATTCTTTAAAAATTCATATCTCCGGTTCCCTTTATCCGATTTTATTCGTTTTGGTGTCATTTTAAAGATAAAAATATAAACTATTTTTATAAATTGGTTTTGGATTTTTAAACTGTTTCCTGTGTTTTATTTAATTACTGTTTTGTGATATTTGAATGCTTTACACTTTGGCCCTCATTCTGACCTTGGCGGGCGGCGGAGGCCGCCCGCCAAAGTCCCGCCGTCAGGTTACCGTTCCGCGGTCGAAAGACCGCGGCGGTAATTCTGACTTTCCCGCTGGGCTGGCGGGCGGTCTCCTTCAGACCCCCAGCCAGCCCAGCGGGAAAGAGGCTTCCACGATGAAGCCGGCTCGGAATCGAGCCGGCGGAGTGGAAGCTGTGCGACGGGTGCAGTTGCACCCGTCGCGTATTTCACTGTCTGCGCAGCAGACAGTGAAATACATGTAGGGGCCCTCTTACGGGGGCCCCTGCAATGCCCATGCCAGTGGCATGGGCACTGCAGGGGCCCCCAGGGGCCCCGCGACCCCCCCCTACCGCCATCCGGATCTCGGCGGTCCGACCGCCGGGATCTGGATGGCGGTAGGGGGGGTCAGAATCCCCGCGGCGGTGCAGCAAGCTGCGCCGCCGCGGAGGATTCAATGGGGCCGCGGTACACTGGCGGGACCCCGCCAGTGGTGCCGGTCCGACCGCGGCTTTACCGCCGCGGTCGGAATCCCCATTGGAGCACCGCCGGCTTGTCGGCGGTGCTCCCGCGGTCCTCCGCCCTGGCGGTCAAAGACCGCCAGGGTCAGAATGAGGGCCTTTGTCTCCTAAGTTAAGCCTTGACGCTCGTTGCCAAGCTACCAAGGGTTGAGCTGGGATTAATTTACTGAGACCTAACTGTACCTAGGTGGAGGTTAGTGGCTTGTTGCTAGGTGTAGGTACCTACCTGCCCTACCAATAACCCATTTTCCAACAAGAGGGCACCAGGGACCTTACAAGTGCTGTCCGTGACCTCTGCCAGGAACTGCGCCATGAGAGGGTTAGCCGGCGCAGACATGAGCACAGATTCCGGACAAAGTTTGGCAGCTACTGCAGGTCCTCTAACAGGCTGGCAAATTCCACTACATTGATCGCCCGTCGCGCAGTGGCGGCGCAAGTGGAGGCTGCACATAGCAGCAGGGACGTTGTCCAGGGACTTGTTCAGATCACGAATGTGATAGAACACATAATGGGACAAAGATCAGCCACTCCAAGTGAGGTAGCACTGGGGGACACTGAGGACAATTCTAGCCTCAGCAGTGTTGCCATACCAGCAGCAGACACCAGACGGCGCAGTGCCAGGCACAGCACTGCCACTGAAGGTGACAATAGTGGAGCCAGTGACGTAACTGGGCACCCGAGTGGTGTGCGTAGGAGAAAAAAATTACTCTTGCCGCCATTAGATTGCTGTTGCCACTATGGGGAAATAGTGATTGACTCTGGTCATTAGATTTTTTGCGTTTGTCACATCACCTGTTTCATTTATTACTCACTCATACATTACCTGACGTATGGTAATAAATTTATATCACTACAGGTACAGTTGTCAGTGGATTTGTGTCATTCATACTCATGTCTGAAATGGTTGTGTGTGATGTCGGCACGCCTCTGCCTTCCCTCTGCTGCACTGGTCCTGTCTGCTAGCTGTAGAGGTGGTATGGGATCGTCATCCTCATCTGATTCAGTGTCACTGATTTCTACAGGTATGCCCCTGGTTGTAGCTATATTGTGCAAGATTGCACAAGTAGCCACTATTCTACATGTAGTCTCTGGACTGTACTGTAGTGCCCCTCCACTTTTGTGGAGGCACCGGAAGCGACTCTTAGCAGTCCAAATGTGCGCTCCACCACATTGCGGGTTGCCCTGTGTGCTGCATTGTATCTCCGTTCTGCTGGTGTTGTAGGATTGAAGTAGGGCGTCATCATGTAGGTGCGCACTGTGTAGGCACTGTCTCCTGGAAGTAACAGAGGGTATAATGAGTAAGTGAGCCATCTGACGTCACAACTGCATAAATGCGCCAGTGTACAGAGTGACAATACCTAGTAGATATCCTTCACCAAACTCCCCAGCTAGAAGTCTTGTGTGCATGCCGCTGTGGCGAAAGATGTACGAATCATGTGTGCTCCCTGGGTACCTGGCCACTAGATCAGTTATGATATAGGAGGCATTGCATATCACCTGAATATTCATGGAATGCTGGTATTTACGGTTTCGGTATACATACTCCGTGGCTGATGGTGGACATATAGCCACATGTGTTCCATCTATGGCACCTAGGACGTGGGGGAACTGTGCTATCTGGTAAAACTCTATTTTTGTCTGCTGTATTTCCTGTGGGGTGTTGGGGAATCTGATGTACTGTTGTAGTTTGCTCAGCATGGCGTTGATGAAAGAATTAAAAAATCTGGAGAGGGTACTCTATGAGACCCCTCCAGCTGCTGCTATGACCCCTTGATAGCTCCCTGAGGCGAGTAGGTGTAGGGAGCATAATACCTGCACATGGGTGGGTATGCTATGAGTCCTTAGTGTTCTGCGCTGCAGTATAGGTTGTAGCTCAGCTATCAGATCAAGTATCATGGCTGAGTTCAACCTATACCTCTCATATATTTCCTCCTCTGTCAGGTCAAAAAGTGTAATGCGCACTCTGAAAATGATCTCCTGTCTCCTCCTCTCCTCAAACCTGCCAAGATCCTCATCCTCCTCGCCATGACGTAGAGTGCAGCCATTGTGGAAAAGTGTCTGAGGCATTCTGGGCCTCTTTATATAGGTTGCACCTGGTTACCACCTGGTTTCAGTTCATGGTATTTTGCATGTGCAAAATGCCACTCTGCGAAAAATCGCAATTTGCGATTTTTTGATGCATCTCTTTGCGACTTGGATTTTGCAAATCGCATTTTGCGCCTTGCAATTTCCTACTGGAAATACCGAATCGCAAAATGCGACTCGCAAAACCAGCTCGCAATGCAAAAAATCGCAAAAATTGCAATTTCTTATTTTTGGTCTGCGAATGCCTTTCGTGTATTGAGGACCACGTTTTTGCACTCGCAAAAGGCAGATTTTTGCGATTCGCACCGTTTGCGAGTGCAAAAACTTTTCATACATCTGGCCCCTTGTCTCTGGTTAGGGATTGGATACAGAAATACCCCTCAAGGAGTTCCAGGAATAATATGTGGAGCATCAATTTCCTCTCTGTTCATCTGACCGCACATTGAAATGTCTCTGCACCTGGTCCCTGTGCCCTGAAGGCTGGCATCCAACTCTATGACCAGGTCCGGAGTTGCCCCAAAGATGGCCCGGCCGTTCCAGGCCTCTATGTGGTCTATCCACCACTGCAGCTCCATTTTGGCAGTCTGATTGAGGGGAACCAGTTCTGAGTACATTAGTCTAATCTGCAGGTGTGCTTCTTTGAGGCATTACAGGGCCGTGTAGTGCAGGAGACCAGGGAAGAGGGCCTTAATTGATGAAGACAGAGGTTCCACTATCCTGGCTTGCTGTCTTAGTGAAATCCTGCCGCTTCTCAGGACTTTCTTCAGTTCCTACTTTACCTTGGAAATTTGTATCCCTGGGAAGCTCAGGGTCGCCCAATTCAAGTCTATCATGAACCCTAGGAAGGACATAGTTTGTGCCGGTGTCAGATCCAATTTCTTGTTGTTGATCATGAACCCTAGACCTTGCAGGAGTGCAATAGTCCTGTACAGATGTTCAACCAACTGGGCTCGAGACCAGCCTATCAAGAGGATGCCGTCCTGATAGATGATCATGCTTAGTCCCCTCGTTCTGAGAAATTTGCTTGGTGAACCACTGAGGCGCTGAGGAGGAGAAACCGAAATGGAGAGCTTGTAACTTGTACACTTGGTCTTTCCAATCCAAATAGAGGAAGCACCTGTGAGGATGAAACGTGTTCTATAAATCCAGTCTTACCGTCCAATCCACTGCTAAGAGGATATCCCTCAAGAGATGAATGCCCTCCATTTTGAAGTGGCAGTAGACCAGCCACCCATTGAGTTCTTTCAATTTGATGACTGGCTTGAAACACTTGTCCTTTTTCTCCACCGGGAAGACGTTGCTTAAAATCCCTCTTGGGTGCAATGCAGACCTGCAAATGGCGCCCTTCACCAGGAGGTCCGGTACCTCAGTGCCTATCAAATGCACCTGTTGATCTGAGAACAGCAAATGCCATAGGCATACTACCTTATGAGGGGAACCAATGAATTCTATATGAAACCCCTGAACTGTTTCCAGAACTGAAGGGACTGAGGTAATCTCCCTCCACTTGCGAAGGAACCACTGAAGTCTCCCCCTTATGCTTTGAAGGTAAAAGGGGGTAATCCTTACTGGAAAAGCCACATGAGGTGTTTGCTGCACCTCTGGACACTCTGTTGCCTCTGTTTCTGTTGGAGTCTCTATTGGGGAAGAAGGTCCCTGACATGCCAGACATTTTTCCTCTTCGTTTGTCCTCACAAGGAGTCTTGCTGGGGGGTACCACCGGAGGAGCAGCCCATGCCACTTCCAAACCCAGCAAAAACCTTCCCTGGAAAGACTTTCCTTATGGATGGCTGTGCCTTATCCAGGGCAGAGAACGTTGCCACAGATTTTCCAAGCTCTTTTGCAAAGGGCTCCCCAAAGAAATTCCCCTGAGCCATGGCATGCGCCTCCAAGAAATGTTCATGGTCTCTTAAAGATTCCATATCGTAAAGAGGGTGAGAGCATGCACTATTGACTCCTTTCTGGTCAAAAACTCCCTTGGTATTACTTATTTGAGCAGCCCCCTTGCCAGTGCTCAGTAAAAGCAGGATTCAGCACTACAACAGACCACAGGGTGGCATCAGGGCTCCATGCGAGCTAGGCCCTGCTTGTGAACACAGGGCTTCCGTAACAGGCAGTGCCATGGCTAACAAGCCCAAATCAGTGGTAAAGGCTCCGACATAAGACTCATGCTGGAGCACCCGCGTAGGTCTTCTTTCCACCTTGGGTTCACAAACCGCAAGCATTCGAGTGAGAGACCATCGCAAATACTCACCCTCTGAGGTTGATGGAACATTTGGACTTGGTGACAGAGTCAGTAGTTAGAATCATATAAACCCACAAACCAAAAAACATTATATTATAAACAATATTAAACACAAATAATAATTGAACACTAAATCAATCTCAAAACCAAATATAGTTTCTCATCTTTATTACAATCCGAAAATCAATGTCACATTAATGGTGCTGAAAACTAAATTGTAAAATACATGAAAACCATAGCCTGACCAAAGTGTTTGGAAAGATTTAACCTACTAAACATCAATATTGTTAAACACCCCTAAAGAATAATATAGATTAGAAACAACACAGTATGCACATTATCACCAGACTTAAAAGCAGATGATGGTGACATCAGAAAATCATCAAAATACAGTTTTAGCAATCAATTTCAAAGCTGAGCCATTCATAACGCTAGCCAAATTTGAGATTTGCATGTGTGGGAATGGGCTAACACATGCGGGCAAAAGCAAAAATAAAAGAAGGGAAAAAATATCTGGAAAACATATACCTAGGTTAACTTACTATAAAAATATGTTGGTATAAGCTACTAACTGAAAAAGGGAAAAAAGAAACCACATTTAGTTATACCTCTCCTAATGGGACCGCAGGCGGCATTCATTTATCAAGCAGAGCATTTACCATCTTCTGGCGTCTGTTGGAAGCAGCTTCATGACAGTGTAGAACACAAGTTGCACATAGGACAGATCAGCAGCTCAGAACTAGTTGGCCTTATTAGTACTGAACCTCATGGCAGAATAGACCAGTTAAGACTATGATGAGAAAACTCAATAGGAAAACTCAGAGTAGAGACATGAGAGAGCAGAGTTAAGCAAGCATAGAACTTACTGTCAGAAGAGCTGGTGATACATTGACTTCAGTTCCAAAGTTCTTCACTAATTACAATAGCCAAAATCCATTCAATTGGTCCATCAGGTGGGCACACTCTGGGCATTGACTTCAGCATCCAATCATTGTAGATTGCACCACCGAGTTTTGATACATGCAGAAATCTTCAGAGCAAATGTCCATTGTTTCTTACTGTTACTTCATATGGGTCTGCTAAAATATAAAAATTTCTAATAATTTGTAACATGCATTTCCTTTCTAATGGCACACAATAAACTAAGCTAATATTTTTTCACATAAGCTTCATGAATTTTCCTGTGCAACTGAACAGTTAGAACAAATATTGTTACATTGACTAAACTTGAAACATGTTCTTCTCCTGGAATACAATAGAACATTCAACATTAATTTGCTGTCTAGAGAAAGAATTCATGTTAAAGGACAACATTAATACAAACCTTTCCACTGCTGCTTTAAAAAATGAACTTCCAAGCCTAGTCATGTAAAGGAACCCTTATGCACATTAATACAATCAATTACATGAATAAAACTATAGCTGACCTTTAATTCAAATTAAATATGCAAAACATATTAATTATCTAAACATCATTCATATGATGTCAAAGCAATTTTAAATGCGTACTTATTTTTGTAAACATATAATTCTTAATTAAATCAATTTATTTACTCAAAATACATTTTATTTCTTCTGTTTCCACTTAAAAATAATACTCATGTTACTATCCATTGTTAATGCACACAAATTTAAATGCAAAATGTTTTCATGTTAAACATGATGTCAAAAATATGAAAAGTAGGCACAAATGTCCTCCACGATTTATATTAGCACATTTTCATTTCTACATTTTTATTAGCTGCCATATGCTACTAATTTATTAATAAAACTTGATCTCGCTTCACTCATCCAGAGTCAGAAGAAGCTCTCAGGCTCATAGCCTGCTGCACTCAAGAATGAGATAATGGAACAGTGATCAGAAATACAAGTGCAGTATAAACATGCAAGAAATATAAGTTTTACACAAGAGAAAAAACAAGTGTGACTTAACTGGCATAACAGTAAAGAAAGAGGAACAGGAAGGGACCTCATGCATATATATATATATACATATATATATATGGTTATGGACTGTTATGTGATTCATGGACTTTTGTTGCTTGATGGCAGTTGTAGTTAATATGATTTGTTTTGCTTATTAAACGTTCTTTTAAGTGACTGCTCTGTAATAAAAAGTGATGAAAGTCATGTATAATCCTCACCGGTCCTGACATAGAATCTCAATGTGCCTCTTGTCCACATTGCTGCATTGCTTTGTCTGGTTTACTGAGTGAGATGCCTTCTTTTAAACACAACTGAGTAGCTCTACTTCCTTGTCATAGTGGGCGAACCTGATTGGTCACATCTCCTATTGTTTAGTTAGCACTCCTCATTGGTCCTTTGTATTGTGTGTTTTAATTTGCTTTCCGTTGCTACATTAGTGAAAGTGTAGGGTGGCACTTTCATACCCCCATCTTGAAGGAAACAATATTATATACCTTCTATTGAGGTTCTTGCTGTCATTCTATGATTGCGGATGTCTGCATATGCAATAAATATATTGATCACATCTTTTCAGCACTAGAGGAACATTATCCAAAAGGATTATATTTTTAATTCATAAAACCAATGTGGTGATTAAATAAATAGGTTATTTTCCATTATACATTTTATCATAATCCTAAGTCATTTTCTCGTATCAAAAGATCTACATTAGAAGTGTAGTTGAACACATCAATTCAAGGATAAAATTCTATCATCATTAGCTTTCTTTACATCAGTTTCATCTTTTCATGCTTGACCAGCGCACTGTAATTAAACTTATATCAAATCTAATGTACTACCTATTAAGGTCATCATTTCGTCATGGTCATTAAGGGCCCTTCTTATGATCTCAGGTTTTTCACTACATTTTGCTTCACAATGTGGCAATCTGTATTCTATAGACCCTCCTCTGTTATGGTGAGTTAATACTGCTACCACTGTCCATGTTATATTATTCACAGTGAGTTGTTTTTCCATTTATTGCAACTAAGAGGGCTCCAGGTGTCTGACATCAGATCCTGGACATGTGCTGTATGATTTTTGTCTTACTTCTTGTGATCTGCATCCAGTGTGCGACATATTACATGGGCATCTGATGGCATAAATTACGTTGTTTGAAATAAAGTTAGAAAATAATTTTTATGTGATCATATTGTCATTTATTGTGAACTAATTTGAATTATTTGTACATTTTCAGGCACTGCAATTACTATATTTACCAAGGTAATGCTAACATGGACCTTAGATCTGTTTTGTTTTTGTCCAACTGTCTTGATGCATGCACAACAAACTGTCTGATGTTCTTTCCTCTTTGGAAGGCAAAGAATGGTTCTGAAAGATTTAGATTATGTCACAACTTCCTATTTTTCCTAATAATTTTTTATTTTGTAGGTTTGTGGGCTAAACAGGAGCACACATGTCAAAGGGATGTTTCCTTCTTTTTGTTTAGGCCTCAAAAGTGTTTCATGGGGAGTGTACCATGCCCATTTGACAGCTGCTTTCAACACATTCTTGGGGTATTCTTTAGCTAAGTGTTTGCTGCTTAAAATATTTTGTGTACAATTTCTCCTGTTTTGTAAAAGTTGTCTCTAAGGCAAATTGTATTGAAGGGAACAGGAGAGGGCACTTGTGAATAGAAAAAGTGTGTTCTTATCTGTCGATTTAGTGTATAAATTAACAATTATTTTGCATTCTCAGTTAATAATCCATAAATCCAAATAATTGATCTTGTATCTGTCAAATAGTATTGTGGCATTGATGTCATCTGACCTCCTATTCAACCATTCATGAAATTAAATAGGCAATTCTGCTGGGCATTTCCAAATGACTATGACATTGTCTATGTAAGAGTGTCCTTGTTTGAGGGAAACAGTCTTTTACCATGAGTGCTGAATCCTGCATGCCTCTACCACACATTCTTTACCATGCATGCCTCTTCACCACACATTCCTTTACCACAGGACTTTTATAACAAGTGTGCCTTTATCGTGCATGCCTCTACAATGAATTTCATTGTAAAATCATGAATGGTATTTCCCAGATAAGTAGTAAGTGTACTATATGTATTGAGGAAAAGTCACTTTAGGGTGGGCATACGTTTTTGGGTGGCAAGGCCATTTTTAAGGTTAATGGTGTGTATGGGTTTTGGGTGGCAAGGGCATTTTCAGGGTTTATAGTAGATATAGGCTGTTGGGTGTCAATGACATTTTTAGGTTTTATGGTGGGAATGTGTTTTTGGGTGGCAAGGATGTTTTTTGGGTGAAGGGTGGGTATAGGTCTTTGGGTTGCAAGGTTGTTTTTAGGGATTGGGGTGGGTATGGGTTTTGTGTGGCAAGGGCATTTTTAGGGGTTTAGGGTGGGCATTGAGGTGGCAAGGGTATTTTAAGGTTTAGGGTGCTTAGGGTGGGCATCGGTATTTGGGTGTAAAAGGTCTACACACACACACATATATATATATATATATATATATATATATATATATACATACATATGTACATATACATATATATCTATATTAAAAAAAATATATATATATACAAATATATATATATATATAATTTATATATATATATATATCACTATACTTACCTCTTACATTTTTACCACACATATACCTTTACCATGCATACCTTTACAATTAAATTTTCTTGTAAATGCATGCATGGTAAAGGTTTTCATTGTAAAGGCATGTGGGGGTAAAGGCGCATGTGATGTAGTGATGATGCTGTAAAGACATGGAGGGTAATGACATGCAAGGTTCCATCATATAGCCATTGCTTTATATTGTCTCTATAGGGATTATCTTCATTGTATATTGAATTATTTGCAATCCCTGGGGCAAAGCTGCATCCCAAAGCTTGGATCAGAAAGTCTATATGTACTTGGTGTGGTGAATAGCATTTGTTTAAGATGTCATGTGGCACAGCTAATGCCTCATCTTGAGAGATATTTGTAGACAATGCCCCAATGTCAAAAAACTTACAAGGGTTTTGCTCTCTGGGTCAAACTCAACCCCTTCTAATATCATTATGCAATTCTTTGAATCTCTTATAAAAGCTTTTGTTTTAGGAACAAGGGGATTCAAGAAATAATCATTGTATTGTGACACAAGTTCAAGAATTGATCCGCACCATGAGATAGCCGGTCTTTCTGACTGGCATTTAAAAGTACTTCCAAGCCTAAAACTCCCCTTTTTCTACATATAAGACACTCCTAAGGTATTCACTAGGTAACCCATAGTGCAGGGTACTGTGTAGGCAAAAGGCAGGACATGTACCCATGTAGTTTACATGTCCTGGTAGTGTAAAACTCCTAAATGCATTTTTACACTGCTGTGAGGCCTGCTCCCTTCATAAGCTAACATTGGGGCTGCCCTCATATATTGTTTGAGTGGTAGCTGCTGATCTGCCAGGAGTAGGAGGGTCATATTTAGTATGACCAGAATGGTGATACAAAATCCTGCTGACTGGTGAAGTTGGATTTAATATTACTATTTTAGAAATGCCACTTTTAAAAAGTGAGCATTTCTCTGCACTTGAATCTTTCTGTGCCTTACAATCCACGTCTTGCTGGGTTTAGTTGACAGCTCCTTGTGCATTCACTCAGACACACCCCAAACACAGGGTAATCAGCCTCACTTGCATACATCTGCATTTTGAATGGGTCTTCCTGGGCTGGGAGGGTGGAGGGCCTGCCCTCACACAAAGGACTGCCACACCCCCTACTGGGACCCTGGCAGACAGGATTGAACTGAAAGGGAACCTGGTGAATTTCTAAGCCGCTCTTTGAATTCTCCCCCACTTCAAAGGCACATTTGGGTATATAAACAGGGCCTCTGCCCCTACAAACTCAGACACTTCCTGGAGAAGAAACTTGCAACCAGAACCTGGATTCTGCCAAGAAGAACTGCTTCAATGTCCAAAGGTAACCTGACTGCCAACCAAAGACCATATTTCTAACAATTTATAACCAGGGTTCTCACTTCTTTTCTAAGAAAGAACTCAAATCTACTGGGCGAAACCCTCCTTGCGCCAAGTCTTTCTCAGTGATGCTACAAATCTGTTCCTTAATATCGTTGTTGAGGCTCCAAGAGATCTTCCTATAATGATTTTCATAATTTGTCTCAGTATTTCCTTGTCATATTTTTTATGTATATAATTACAATTCCTCCGCCTTTGCTGGCAGGTATAACTATATATTCCTTTTTTTTTGCAAGAGATTTCAATGCTAGCATTGCTTCTTTAGTAATATTTAAATGAAACACTGATCTTTTTTTCACCATGTTCTCTACCTCTTTCATGACTATAGGCCCGATTTAGATATTGACAGACAAGTTCCACTGTTACAACTGTGACATATATGCTATCCACCAAAATATAAATCACATTATATCCTAAGGGATTTAGTTTTCAGCGGTTTGAATACCCATAACTGTTGTGGCATAGTAACCCGTCCACCAATATCTAAATCAGGCCCTTTGTCTTTGAAGAGAGCCATTGCTGCTGACATGTCACGTAATGAAGGACAAAGAGTAGCCTTATTTTCCAGTCCTGTATGACTCTCTTCATAATCTTGATTGCTAAAAAAGTATTTTTAGTCTCTCTTTTTTCAAATAATGTAGGATTTCAATCTTGCTTTCCAAGTTATCTTTTAGGGCTGATGGTGCACATGATAGTGCTTTGCTCAGGATGGGCATTCCATCTGCAGAGAGCCAATGGTCAGATAGGTTATAGATTACCCATCTGTACCTGTTCAGATGTGTCCTTAATTTTCCTGATTGTTGAACGTCTACCTAAAAAATGTGGTTTTAGTGTTGTCCCTTTAATTCTGATCCTTCTGGGCCCTTGACTGATGTTTCTGAGAAAGTTATAAATCTTTTCTTAGGTCAACATTGGAATTGCTTGTTGCTATTATTGGCATTCTGAGCTGAGTAGAAGTTCTCTTTGAGATAGGAATACTTATTCTTGAAATTTTAATTCTTAATATCCCTGACTACTTTGGCAATTTTTCGGTTTATAGTAAAAGTTCTGCTTTTTGTTTATCAATCTCTTCTATTAGTTTTTTCACATCTTTGCCATCACCTTCACCTAAGATTTCTCTCTCCAGCTGTTGTATCGCCTTCAATTCAGGTTTGCTTCTGGGAAGGTCTGCTCTCAATCTTGCAAGCATTTTGTTCTGACTACTCTAAAGTCTGTTAAGTATGTTTTATCATCTGTAAATATGACCAGTTCCTGTATTAATAACATATTTTAACCCTCCCTCAACCTATTAATGGATGGAGGTAATTCACCATCCTTCACACCTAACAGGTAGAAAGTGCTTAATTGCCCGACTAACCCTATGTGAAGCAACTATGGCCCTCATTTATACTTTTTTTGCGCAGCATTTGCGTCATATTTTGAAGCAAAAGCGGCGTAAACTTACAGAATACTGTTGTATTTTGTAAGTTTGTGCCATTTTTGCGTCAAAAAATGACGTAAATGGGGTGCAAAAAAAGTATAAATCGGGGCCTATGTGTCACAGGGAAATTGGGTTCTATTAAGGGATTACTCTTACTCTAATTCTCAACTCTACAATAGAGACGTAGTTCGCTATTGGAGACAAAAGATTTATCATACGATTTTGCAACTTGAGTTGGCATTACTTTATTATGAAATTGCTACACTTAGAACATAAATTAGTTGAGTACTAGACATCATTTAGCATATTAGGCAGCACATACATGAAAAAAGGACAATTGTAAAAGTTCAAATTTTATTCTTGCGACCTCTGTGAAATCATTTACATGAGTGTCTCACAATAAATGTTTTAGGCAGAGACCACTACTATGATAGTTCCAAAAAGATCACTCACCTTTTCAAAGCTTCTACTGCTGTGTGCTGAACTCAGCCTTGGCCTACATCTGGTAGATGTGTGATACTGCATAGCACAAGTAGTAGTGACTCTGTGCTGGATGGAAGAGGGCCTGTGAAGGGTACATTACAGGGATAGAACAGTGCTGTGTACTACATGTGTTTTTAGTACATGTAGTGGGTTTATGTATGTTGAGAGGAATACAATATATGAGAACTGTAGTGCTGTGCAGTACATGTGTGGTTAAAGTGTGTGCTTAGTGTATGTGTGCTTGTGTGGAGTACCATATGAAGGGTGAAGTGTTGTGCAGCATACACATAGTATGTGTAGCCAATGTGACTGTTTGGAAAGAGCACACCCTGATTAAATATAGAAAGGCTTCAGTGCTAAACCGTACACACAAACTGAGTGTGTGTGCTGGACACCTGGGTACATATAAGTGTACAATGCATGGAAGAACAGTGCTGAACTGAAAGTTTGCTGTGAAAGTACACTGAGTGATTGTGCCTGCTTTGTTACATTGTATGGTGGGCCCTGGGTTCCATTTTGAGAAACTCAGGCCTGTCGGATGAAAACATGAAGAGGAGTCCCCCTTGACAGATTGGTGTATTGCTGCGTTCCTGTGAGCTGAATGGAAAAGGAAGAGACACTTTACAGTTCACAGGACTGTCATTTGATTCCATAATAAGGAAGGAGTCTGTACACATTTCAGGAAGGGAGATGAGACTGAGAAGAGAATCATAAGGAGTAGGGATGGGGGTCTGGGATCAACCCTTTGATGCACATATCACAGTGACTGACAGGTATAAACTCTCAAAGAATTGTTGTGGACAATCAGCCTCGGAGTCATACCTGCTGTGAGAGACATCTTTCATGATGGAAGTACCCACTTCAAAAGAAGCAGTACCCCAGTACAAAACTTCAAAGACCCAGGCACTAAATCACCTTCCATGTCTGGAAAATGCCTATAAGAAGATGAGGTTGAGTTCCCAAAAATGTGTCATCTGCCAAGCAGCCAGATGGGCTGTGTGAGAAGAGGAAGCTCTAGAAGTCTTCTCACACAAATTTCTGCCTGTGACCTGGACTGGTGGCCAAGGCCTGCTAGCCTCCCTTCTGTGTAAGGGGACATCACCGAAGGAAACCAAGACGACCTGCCCTGGAGCACTATCATCTGCCTGCTTGCCAAGACTAGTGTGCCCTGTGAGAAACAGGAGAGTGCTGGAGGGAGAGATGTCCAGTAGGGATCCCTACCATGAAAACTCACTGCGTGAGATTCAAGCTGACACCTATTGGCCTGCTGTCCATGTGCAAAAATGTTTACATTGGTCCTTGTATGCCAGAGGAGGGCGACCATAGACAGAGGCATTTGTTCAGTGCTGTGTGGGTGAGGCTATGCCAGCACCACTGCATTGTTGTAACTCTGTATGCCGGAGGGGGCCACAATATAGTTACCACTTCAAGGAAGGGCAAGACTTGTGACTGTCTAGGCTAGGGTGCATGTGCTAGGAGAGTCTGCACCTGTATACCCTTGTACAGCAGCAACCCCTTATGTCAGCAGGGGCTGTCACTGACAACATTGCCAAAGGATTGGGGCTGCTGCCTGAATGAGAGACTGAGTTCACAATATGTGGGTCAGGCCTGCACTGCAAAGGAACTGCCCTGACTCACTACTGAGGACTGCCAGAGACACTGTAGCCGGCATTTCACCCTCACTGGCTCCAGTTTGGAGCTGAAGAAAGTATCCCTCCCCTCCCCGTTAAGCAAAGTCAACTTAGATTGTCTTTGTTAATAGGGAGCTGCTCTGCCATCTGGGAGACCTCTGGCATCTGATCAGGATTCACTGGTGTGCATTTGAAGTCAACCACTGCATCACTGAACACTACTGGGCTGCAAGAACGGGTAAGAAGCGAACTGGGCCTGTTGGTTCCCTGGGGAACTCGCTGCTATCTCTGCTATGGTACTGTAGACACTTTTGACTAAGGGCCTGAGTTTGGCGGACGGGTTATTGCGTCACAAGTGTGACGGATATCCCGACCGCCATATTACAATCTCCATAGACTGTTATGAAATCATAATAAGGTGGACGTGAAATCTGTCATCATCCACCAAATTCTAAATCAGGACCTAAGTTTCTAAACTGCCAAACACTTAGTAGAGCCTAATAGTTTGCATTCCCTGATGCAGCCAACGGTGAATGGGGAATAACTCTGAAAATGGTACAAAAAGGATAGTGGGACTGGAATTCGCCTGGTAACTGCTAGATCCCTGATCTCAAGGGGGATTTTGTTATTGCATGTGAATTTTGCATTTCTTTGTATATGTAGAGTTAGAAATATAATACTACTTTATACTATAGAAGCACACATTTGGCTGGACATTGATTTATTGTTCATAAAGTTTGCACTTTGAGTTATGAGTTGTGTTCACTCACCTGTATCTACACCCCCTCCCTCCCCAGGGAGCCTTGACAGCGCAACCACAGCTACCTCTTAGAATCAAGTTCAGAAGGGGTACTTGGCCTACTTGAGCAGAATCTATACTAGGTCGGGCCCCGAACTTCAGGAGTAAAATGTCCCAACCACCACGGTTGGGCCAAGCAGCCCCTGCATGCCTCTTGGCCCTCTGAAAGGGGATGACCCTCTGAAAGTGGTTCGATCAGGCCGTTCTGCTAGTTTTCAAGTGTTGCCTGACTACTGATAGCTCCCCTGTGGTGAGATGTGGATGGCTGCCAGGCAGTGGACAAAGGGCTTGGGCATGGAGTGGTGACTTTCTTCTTTGAGCAGAATTTTCTTGGGGATGTCCTGACCCACTTTTCTGAGACTCATCAACATTTACTTTTTTCAATAAAAATGTATAAGTCTGAAGGTAAACTTTTCACCACATCAAAACTGGTCCCTGTATCTTGGACAGCCTTAGGTTTTGACTTTGACCTGGTCTAGTTCCACTAAAAAACTGTGGATAGCATGTGTTTTTTGGCACTATTTTTAATTCAAAATTTTAAAATTCATTTCTCCAGTTCTACTCATTGGATTGTTGTAGCTTTGGTGCTATTTTATTTGTGAAACTTTACTCTATTTTCTTTGTTGTTGTGTTTTTGCTTTATTACTGTTTGAGTACTACATAAATGGTCACATTTCCTTTAAGTTCACATTTCCTTTAAGTTAAACCTGGTTGCTTATGCCAAGTTGCTAGGAGGTTGAGCACAGATTAGTTTAGTAACTTTTCTGCTTCACCCTGCGGACCACTGCCTGCTCTGAAAAAATTAAATGAAAATGTTAAATTTTTTGTTTTTGTAATGCATCTCATTTTCCTTAATTGAAAAGCAGTCACAGACATGGTGGTCTGCAGTCCGCAGCAGGCCACCATCCCTGTGAGGGCCGCCATTCTCAAGGTGGTCGCAAATTGCGACCCACCTCATGAATATTCATGAGGTGGGCATTTGCGACCCCTTTGCGAATCGCTAACAGTGTCATGGACACTGTTGTGCATAAGGTTTTGCGATTCACAAATTGGGAGTCGCAAAACCAAACGTACGTACACGTGGCCCTAAGTTCCCTTAACTAATACTCCAATTTTTACTGAACATGAGATAGGCCCACCTGTTTTGCACACTCTGAGGCTTTCCATTTACTTCCATTACTGGTCTTCAGCCACGACATTGCTGCAGTGGATGATACTGCATTAGAACCATGGCTTGGGTACCTTTCCAGAAGCGGGAGAGGGGCTGCGCACTGCCACCTGACAGCCAAACACATTCAGAAATTTCAGTGGTGACAGAAAGATTGCATGAAATTTAAAAGGGGAGCAATCTGATTCTGGACCCAGTGTTGCAGAATAGAATAGTTGATTAAGACACAACTAGCTGCAGCACCAATGCACTTTATTGTACCTGGCCATAACTACATGTGTAGCATTTAGTCTTGGCATGTATTAAAGTGCTCTCACTTTAAAAAAATAAAGCATTGGGTTGGACAACCAATTATTGCGCTCCAGTGTGATTCTTGAGTTCTGAGCTTGAGCAACCAAAAACTACCTCCACGAGAAGACTTTGACTGCTTGCTATCTCTGTGACTGAGAGTCAAGTCCTAAATAGGCTGTACTTGGTGTAGTTCACAGAGCCATAGCAGGATAGACCCTATGAAATCAGTGGCAAACTACCTCAGTGCCTATGGTTGAGGCCCAGTAGTTCATTCTTGCCCCAAACCTGATCTATATATTATTTTTATTGTAAATACTGAGAAACAACAGCTGTTAAACACATAGAGAAAAAAGTACAGCTCAATCACCCAGTTTTTCAAGGGCAGGGTTTAATGTTACATGCACAGATGCTTTCAATGAGGCCCCTGACAGACTGCATGGGGAGCTTCTGGTTTACTTTTGGAAAGAACTCAATGACTCTACTGAGAGCTAGCACACTATAGAATTCTCCCACATATAACTCATACTATCCCAGTGACCCTCCTTGCTCCCTCCAAAAGGATTGCCTAGTGGGGAATCTGAGTGTCCATAACCTCCTGAATTGCAAACATTCACGAGGCCATGAAAGCACATTTTTATCTGGGCACCAGTGTGAACTACTGACTAGAAAGTCTCTCAGTTTTGAGGAATGAAAGCGTTAGAATCATACACCTGCAATATTGAACATAAATTGTTACCGTCATAAATTATTAAAGCAGCAACATCTGTCACACTGCGTTACAGAGTGGTTGTCAAACCTGCATCAAGGCATGATCATAGGAGACTTGTTTACTGGGTTTGAATTCATCATTTTGCTACTGCCAAAAGGACAAAAGGTTTTAGCCAAAGGTTTGACATTTTCCATCTGATGACATGTGGCTACCATCCATATTTATGCTCAATTTTGCCTTTGTGAGGTCCACAGCATGTTTTGAAACTCTGGACCAGAAGAGATTCAGCTCCTTCCTGTCACATGAATCCATGAGCCAGAAGTTGGATAGCTTCTATTGTGAGGTCCCAACCAGTTATTGACAGATCCAAATCTATGTTTAGAACACTGAGATAGAGCCTCAACACCCGTGAAAGTAAGTGCTAAACAATGGAGCCTGTTGCAATGGAGGGAGAACAAGAAGCTACAGAGAAGTTTTGTTATAGTAATTGACACCAAAGGATGTCTTACAACAAAGGAGCGAAGCAAGATAGGGAGTTTAGTGATGAGGTGGAAGTGGAAGTAGATAAGTGAGAGGAGGAGTCCGATAGAGGGCACTTGTTCACTGAGTTCTGGTCTGATTTTTTTATGCAATCATTTGTTGGTTGAGGAGCAGATTTTCATCCTTTTTCCCCAAAGTGAAGGATGGTTGGTGGAATATAATGAAACCTCTAAGAATACATCGAAAAAAGGCAAGCATTTGTGGCATGATTTTACATTTTTCAAGGAACACTGAAAGACAACCTGCTGCACTACACTGCAATCCACTGTGCTGGGTGAAAGGAAGAGGGCAAGAATGTGCCACATCTATCAAGATGTGTTGCATTGCTGCCCTCTTCCTGCACGGGTGAACAGTCGGCAGCTAGCACCAACCCAGTCATCCTTACACCATTGAGCAAGGATGCCTGCATTACAGGTAAGATGGTTTTAATGCAGAAAGGGAGACCTTTATGCACCAAAAAATCCTTAGAGGCAGTTTGCTCTTTCTAAATGTCCTGCAGCATGCAGGACACTTAGAAAGAGGAAACAACGAGGAAAAATGGAGACATATCTCCTATGGTCGGAAGGCGTACAATGCTAATGGATTCCTAGGTCTACCAGTGAAGGTAAATCTGGCAATGCTTCAGAATACATAGGTGGATGTGTGGGAACACCCACTCTCCACCCATGTAACGCCCCCACCACTCAGACCAATGCAAGGCAGCGTCCTGCGCTGCCATGCTTTTCTCCAGATTTAACAAGCCACGCAGGGCGGCTTTGCGTGGGTTGGTAAATCTCATTCGAAGTTTTGCGCCACTCTGCATCCCTATCAGTGGCACAAGAGCGATGCAAAAGTTTAATAAATCTGGCCCTTGGTCTTTTCCTTCCTGTATCTGTAGTAGTTCAGTGAGATTGATTCATTTGATCTACGTTTCCATTTGACCTAATTATTAGGGAAAGAGAACACGTTGGCTGCAATGTCTGATACTGAAGTGATGGACAGTTTTCTGACTGTCATTCGATACTCACACTACTGAAAACTGATTGAGGATAATGATGCCATTGTGTTCTTTACCTAAAAGTGTTTAAAAACTTTTCTACATGTACATTTCTGCCACAGAGGGGGTTAACTTAGCTGGATGAAAAAAGTTAAAGTACAAAACTTTAATGTGGGGTTTTAATAAATAGGTAGTTGTGCTCACCCCCTGAATTGAAAAACTCAAAATTTTGCTTCCCCGTCATTGTGACTTCAGCTCGCTGTCAGTGACACCAAATGCAATGCTTACAATCTCAAAATGTTTCTACCAATAAGTAACAACGCACATTATTAAATATTAACTTGTACTCAAAACAATAGATGCATTAATACTTGCCACTTTATTATTAATAATAATGTGATGTTATCTGACATATAAGACCATGAAAGGTGACGTCGTGACCATTGCATTAGGTGTGCGAGTTAGGGTTTGAATGGCTGTTCGGCAAGATATTGATTACAGAGGTCACCATAACAGACAAATTTTGGTTTAGGACTTTATTTTGCACCCACAACTTATCTTTAAAAATGGTATGTGTTGGACTTTTTCTCTTTTGCAGGGCCATCTCCAATCTTTTTGCCTCATTCCTCCTATTTTTTCTGACCTGTTTTTGTTGTCTTTTGGCTCTGGGCACTTTACCACTGCTAACCAGTGCTAAAGTGCAGATGCTCTCTGTGTAAATTGTATTGTTGATTGGTTTATCCATGATTCGACTTGGCAAGTGTACCCACTTGCCAGGCCTAAACCTTCCCTTTTCTTAAATGTAAGGCACCCCTTAGGAAGGCCCTAGGTAGCCCCATGGGCAGGGTGCAGTGTATGTTTAAGGTAGGACATGTACTAATGAGTTCTATATGTCCGGACAGTGAAATACTGCCAAATTCGGTTTTCACTGTGCAAGGCCTATCTCTCTCATAAGTGAACATGGGGGCTGTCTTTACATATTATTAAAGCGCTGGTTCCATTTGGGAGTAGATGAACATATGGAGTTTGGGGTCTCTGAACTCACAATTTAAAAAGACATTGTTTAGTTAAGTTGGTTTTGAGATTGTGTGTTTGAAAATGCCACTTTTAGAAAGTAGGCATTTAATTGCTTAAACCATTCTGTGACTCCGCCTGTTTGTGGATTCCCTGTCTGGGTTAGTTTGACATTTGTGCTGGTTGCTCCTCTTTCTAGACAGTGACACAAAGGGAGCTGGGGTGTAGCCTGCACATCTTGATGAGCCATCTGTGCTAGGAGGGAGGAGAGGAGAGGTCACTTACAACTGAAAGGGCTGTGCCTGTCCTCACACAATGTAGTCTCCAACCCCCTGGTGTGTGGCTGGGGCCTGGCCTGGGCAAGACAGGATCTCACAAACAGGAGAGACTTTCATTTGAAGTAGGCCTGTGTTAGAAATGGGGTCTTTGGTTGGCAGTCAGGTTACCCCCTGTCCAAGCAAGGACCATCACTCTAGTCAGGGTAAGTCATACACAATCCAAATTATTCTATGTCCACCCTCTGGTAGCTTGGCTCTGAGCAGTCAGGCTTAACTTAGAAGGCAATGTGTAAAGTATTTGTGCAATAACACAGTAGAACACCCCAAAAATACACCACACAGTGTTTAGAAAAATCTATAATATTTATCTGGTAAAATGCAGGTCAAAACTGTTAAGATGCAATAAGTATATGATGAAATATCACTGTAAAGATGACATAAAGCAGAGGTCTTCAAACTGGGGAGCGGGACCCCCTTAGGGGGGCCTCAAGTGGTCCCGGGGGGGCACCAGACTCTGGCCAAAAGAAGCATTCTACTGATAATAGAGCATTGTTTTAGGCAGAAGCATGTCATTGCATTTTTAAAAAGGTAGTGGTACTTAACTGCAATGTTTAAAAAGGTCTAGACATATTTAAACATTGACTTTATCAAATAATTGTGAAATAATTCTGAGGGGGGTCCAATGATTTTTATTTTTCAACTGAGGGGCGCTGCATTAAGAAGTTTGGAGACCACTGACATAAAGTTGGTCATTACAACCCTGGCGGTTGGTGTTAAAGCGGCGGTAAGGCCGCCAACAGGCCGGCGGTAAAAAAAATGGAATTACGACCGTGGCGGAAACCGCCAACATAGACAATCACTTTAACAGTCCGACCACCAAGGCGGTACAAACAAACACCGCGGCGGTAACCGCCAACAGACAGGCGGGAGACAATGTACCGCCCACAGTATTACAACCCACCAATCCGCCACCTTTTCCAGTGGAAACAGGACTTCGAAGGGAAAACGCTCACCTCTACACCCCCCACGAGGAACCAGGACGACATGGAACCCGAGCTCCAGATTCTGCCAGCCTTTATCTTCCTGCTCCTCTACCGGGAGCATGAACGCCAGCGGCGAAGACAACGGTGAGTACTGCACCTACGACACAGGGGAGGGGGAAGGGAAAAAACAGTGACACACACACGCAACACCCCCACCCTCACCCACTACAACACACATGCTAATACATATTGATACATCACAGTTACACCCCCCAGCTCCCCCTGGAAGAATGCAAAGACAAAAGGAAAAGAGTCGAAAAATTCTGATATATTCAATTACATACATCAAAAATATTTACAAATATATACATTTATACTATATACAATTATATACACCAAGAACACAAGTCCAAGGGAGTCCACCATCATAGTCCGTGAATTACTGGGCCCAAAAGGCATGGGCGAGGCCCACACAAGATACCCGAACAAGATGGAGAGAACACTGCAGGGGCATCAGACAGAAATAAAACAGGCACCTCAAGGGGAAGGGAAGGCGGGGGCACCTCAGCCGGTTGAGTGCACAACACCAAACCCACAAGGGGGCCCCATGCCCACTGTTAAATCCTGGGGAGTGCAAAGCCACAGTCTCTCAAGTCTCTACAGTGGGTGGTTTGCCCACTGCTATATCCTGGGGAGTGCAAAGCCACAGTCTCTCAAATCTCTACAGTGGGTGGTTTGCCCACTGCTTTATCCTGGGGAGTGCAAAGCCACAGTCTCTCAAGTCTCTACAGTGGGTGGTTTGCCCACTGCTATATCCTGGGGAGTGCAAAGCCACAGTCTCTCAAATCTCTACAGTGGGTGGTTTGCCCACTGTTTAATCCTGGGGAGTGCAAAGCCACCGTCTCTCAAGTGGATGTCAATCTCCACTGGTTCTGGAGGGGGCCTTGTGCCCAGAGTGCTTCATCCTGCCAAGGACTGAGGTAGTGGATGTCAATCTCCACTGGTTCTGGAGGGGGCCTTGTGCCCAGAGTGCTTCATCCTGCCAAGGATTGAGGTAGTTGATGACAATCTCCACTGGTTCTGGAGGGGGCCTTGTGCCCAGAGAGGTTCATCCTGCCAAGGACTGAGGTAGTGGATGTCAATCTCCACTGGTTCTGGAGGGGGCCTTGTGCCCAGAGAGCTTCATCTTGCCAAGGACTGAGGTAGTGGATGTCAATCTCCACTGGTTCTGGGGGGGGGGCCTTGTGCCCAGAGTGCTTCATCCTGCTCGTGGCGGCCTCAGTAGCGTCAGAGCTTTTTGTGCTCATGGGCCTGCGGTGCTTGTGGCGGCGGTGTCCTTGGCAGCGGTGCTTGTGGCGGCGGTGTCTTTGGTCCTTGGCAGCGGCGCGTGTGGCGGCGGTGTCCTTGGCAGCTGTGCCTGTGACGGCGGTGTCCTTGGCAGCGGTGCCTGTGGTGGCGGTGTCCTTGGCAGCGGTGCTTGTGGCGGCAGTGTCCTTGGCAGCGGTGCTTGTGGAGGCGGTGTCCTCGGTAGCAGTGCTTGGACGTCCTTGGCAGCGGTTCAGCTGCTGGCAGTCCTGTCTTGGCTGTGTGGCTTCTTGCGGTCACCTCCTGGGCAGCGGAGCTGCTGCTGGCGGTCCTGTCTGTGGCAGTGTGGCTGCTGGTGGTCGCCTCCTGGGCAGCGAGGCTGCTGCTGGCAGTCCTGTCTGGGGAATGTGGCTGCTGGCGGTCGCCTCCTGGGCAGTGGGGCTGCTGCTGGCGGTCCTGTCTGGGGCAGTGTGGCTGCTGGCGGTCACCTCCTGGGCAGCAGTGCTGCTGGCGGTCTTGCCCGCTGTGCTGATCTTCCCAGACTTGCCGGGTTTCTAGTGCCCTTTCCCCACCTTGGATTGTGTCGCAGCTGTTTCCACAATCTCAACTGTACCCCTGGGAGTGGCTTTGGTGGCTGGTGTCTTTCCCCTCTCCCGCCAGGTACTGTCCAACTTTCGATGATTGACAGGTGGGGGACTGTCCGTGCTGTGGCTCCTTGCCACACTGCCTGCCCTGCTGCCTGGTGCACTCCATAATCCGGTGACTACTGGCACCACTGGTCCCGCCGATGTTGTGGCTAAGGTGCCAGGTTGGGACCTGGAGAGTCGGGCCCTAGGAGACTGACGGGGTGGGGAAGGTGAGGGAAAGAGGTGAAGGCTGGACAGGAAAAGTTTCTTAGGAACACTGGGACGGGTAGCTGCAGGGGGTTTGGGAGTGGAGGAAGAGGTTGTGGTCATGGGAGGTGTACGTTTGCTGACTTTCAGTGAAGGTGCATGGGCCGGAGGCTGTCGTGAGGTGGATGGCTGTTGGGTGTGTGTGTGGCTGCGTTTGTGTACCTTGGGAGGTGGCTTCACAGACACACTGGGAGAGGACACAGGGGATGTGTGAATGGTAGTGGGGGTGGTGACTGCACATGAGCGGGGTGTGGTGGTGGGTGTGCTGGTGATGGACGTAGTGGCTGAAGATGTAGTGCATGCAGGTGTGAGTGGAGACGAGACAGGGAGGGAGGAAGGAGACCAGGAGGGGAAGGACACAGTGGAGGCAGTGGATGCTGGTGTGTCTGCATGTGTATGATGCTTGCGTGAGTGCCTGTGGGATGTGTGGTGGTTATGTTTGCCAGAGCTTCCTTTGTGTGTTGTGTTGTGTGGCTTTCATGCTGGTCTGATGGTGTGCTTGGGATAGGCTGAGGTACAGGGGTGTGGGTCTGGGTGGAGGATGTTGGAGGGGGAGGCTAGAGACAGGGACAATGGCTGCCATCAGTGCTGAGGCCAGAGTTTGAAAGGCTCGCTGAAGGGCTGCCTAACCAGAATGAATACCCTCCAGGAATGCATTGGTTTGTTGCAATTGCCTCTCCACACCCTGGATGGCATTCAAAATGGTAGACTGCCCAACAGTGAGGGACCTGAGGAGGTCAATGGCCTCCTCACTGAGGGCAGCAGGGGTGACTGGGGCAGAGGCTGAGGTGCCTGGGGTGAAGGTGATTCCCACCCTCCTGGGTGAACGGGCAAGGGGCAAAGGCTGAGGGGCTGCTGGGAGGGCGGTGCTGGTAGGGGGGGTGGCCGCTGTAACTGTAGATTCGGGGGCCGAGATGGGGCCACCACCGGAAGGGAGCTCCCATCAGAGGAGGAGTCCGTATCGCTGGTGTCAGCTCCTGTCCCCGCCGTGGAGCTCCCCTCGCCCTCCGTCCCACTGGTGAATACAGAGTCCGTAGTGTCCCTCCAGGGCCATGTGGGATGCAGCTCCCTCCTGCTCCGGTGCCACTGCTCCTCCGCCTGATGATGCTACGCACAGAAGTACAGGGAGACCACAAAATGGGGGGGAGACAGAGGAAAGACATGTTGAGTGCACGCAATACCGCTACCATTGGCAGACACGACAGACAAAGAAACCCCCTGCACTACGCTGCGCACTTGGGGTCCACTATTCAATCCCTGGGACATGGCTTAGAAGGCTATGGCCGATTTCTGCACACATGGATGTCACAGGAGCCTGACTAGGTGTAGTTGGCACTGTACACAGGTGGGGTGGGGTGCCACAGGGACTGCCTGAAAAAGGGGACTTAACTAGCAAACTCGTCCTGGCCTAGGGAAACCCACAGTCCACCTCCCTCACCCAGACACCTCGAATGCGCACTGAATCAGCTGAATGAGATTGTACTCACCCCCTTGTTGCTGCTGTGATGCCCTCAAGTGCCCATCCAACTCCGGGTACGCCACCACCAGGATCCTGAACATCAGGGGGGTCATGGTGCGACAGCACCCCTCCCACGTTGGGAGGCCATCCCCAAGCTGGGCCTCCGCCATCTTCTTTCTCCAGCGGCAAATGTCCTCTCATCTTTTCCGGCAGTGGGTGCTCTGTCTGTGGTAGACTCCCAGGGTCCGGACTTCCTTGGCGATGGCACGCCAAATATCCTTCTTCTGGTGGGCGCTGACCTCCATGAATTGTACAGGGGAAAAAGAGAAGTAATTACCAACTGCCCCATCACAGTCATTGGCCCGCATCCCTACCCTTGCCATGTGGCACATGCACTCACCGTCGTTTTATGCATGCCTCATTCTCCCCCCCTATCTTTCATCCCCCCCACTCCACACAGCCATTGCCTATACAGCATGGTAACAGTGTAATTACCTGTTTGTCTGGAGGACTGTAGAGTAGCGTGTACTGGGGGACGACCCAATCCACGAGTTTCTCCAACTCCTCTGTGCTGAAGGAAGGGGCTCTTTCCCCAGACACACGAGCCATTGTCTCCTCAAGCATGAGGTCACAGCAGCACTTGCAGTGTAGGTCCTCTCCTGTCGAAGATCAGGTATAGAGTGATTGAACAGTGAGAAAATGGCGGTCACGTCTGCGGCAGTGCGTACCGTCACCGCCGGCGTACATCGTCATTAGCTCCTGGGACTCATAAGGTCCAATGTTAACGAATGCAGAATTGCTCCACGGTTTTCGACCACCTACTGCGACAGTGTACAACGACACCGCAGTTACTTCATATCCCGTTGTCCCACTTTACAGGTCAGGCAGCTGGCTTTTCAGGGGCCCACATGGATTTATTTTTGACTGCGTCACACATACCTAGGCATTGGCTAAACACTCATACAGGCAAAATTTGGTTTATTAATAGTTTTCTGAGTAAGCTGTGTTTACGTAGCTCAGAGTTGGTTGACTCTGTGCTCGCTGTTCTCCTCCATAGGCATCGTCCGCTGGGGCATGTGAGGAGATGGCGGCATCCTCCAGTGTACAGACCGCTGGTTGACCTGTCGACAATGGAGGAAAGACATGTGATCATTACCTACAGGCTTGATCGTGCCACAATCCAGGAACTGTGTGCCCAGTTGGAGCCAGACCTGATGTCAGCTATCCGCCATCCCACAGGAATCCCCCCTCAAGTGCAGGTGCTGTCAGTACTTCATTTCCTAGCAAGTGGGTCTTTTCAAACGACAGTGGCCATAGCATCAGGGATGTCCCAGCCTAAGTTTTCCAACGTGTTGTCCAGAGTGTTGTCTGCCCTGCTGAAACACATGCGGAGCTACATCGTTTTCCCTCAGTTGGAGGATTTGCCTACAGTGAAAGGTGACTTCTATGCCCTGGGACATATCCCTAACATCATAAGTGCCATTGATGGGACACATGTCGCCTTGGTCCCCCCCACAAGAGTGAACAGGTGTACAGAAACCGGAAGAGTTACCATTCGATGAATGTGCAGATGGTCTGTTTGGCAGACCAGTACATCTCCCATGTTAATGCAAATTTCCCTGGCTCAGTGCATGACGCTTACATCCTGCGGAATAGCAGCATCCCTTATGTGATGGGGCAACTACAGAGGCACTGGGTGTGGCTATTAGGTGAGCACCTGGACCCCAATCAGTGTGAATAGTTGTCTGGTTCTGGGGGTGTCCCTAAGAGTTAGTGTGTGACTAACAGTTGTCCCTCGCCATTTGCAGGTGACTCTGGTTACCCCAACCTGTCATGGCTACTGACCCCAGTGAGGAATCCCAGGACAAGGTCAGAGGAATGCTACAATGAGGCCCATGGGCGAATTAGGAGGATTATACAGCGGACCTTCGGCTTCAGGTGCCTACATATGACAGGTGGATCCCTATTCTACTCACCAAAGAAGGTGTGCCAGATCATCATGGCCTGCTGTATGCTTCACAACTTGGCTTTGCGGTGACAGGTGCCTTTTCTGCAGGAGGATGGTCCAGATGGAGGTGTTGTGGCAGCTGTGGAGCCTGTGGACAGTGAAGACGAGGAAGCAGAAGAAGAGGACATCAACAACAGGAACTCAGTGATCCTGAAATACTTCCAGTGAGGCACAGGTAAGAAGACAAACCTCCCTGCTACATGTACTTTAAAACTACTACCTCTCTACTGTCTGTCCTTTTCACCCAGTGTATAGTCACTGAGTTGTCACTTTCCCTACCGATTTCACAGATGTTGGTCCCACTGTGTTTCCTCATGGACTAGAGCTGTGTGACATAGGTGTGTTGACATTACATTTGAAAGAGCATTTTGTCACTGTAATTGCTAATACACTAATTCGAAATCACAGACAGACTCCAGATTGTTTTGTGCTTCAAGGGTGTTTATTTAAGTGCTCAATATTGGAGGACGTTGTAAAATGGTGAGGGGTGATGGTGGAGGAATGTCCATGGCAGAGTCCAGTCTATTAGTCCCACAGGTGCATTGTCCAAAGGGGCATAGGAAGTGGAGCTGGGGCAGTTTGAGGATCGACAGGGTTACGAGGTGGGACAAAAGGATTACAATCAGGGTGGTCTTATTTCTTGGTGGGGGTCTTGGCATCATTCTCTCTCTTTGTCCTGGATCTCAGGGACCGTTTGCGGGGTGGTTCTCACTCTGCAGGGGGTGGGGTGCTGGTGTGGTGGTCCTGTGGCGGTGCCTCCTGTCCACTAGCGCCGGCAGAGGTGGTGGGCAGTTCATCGTCCAGGCTAGTGTCAGGGGACCCTTGTTGTGCCACAATGTCCCTCCTGGTGTTGAGGACTTCCTTCAGCACCCCTACAATGGTGCCCAGGGTGGAATTGATGGATTTGAGTTCCTCCCTGAAGCCCAAATACTGCTCCACCTGCAGCCGCTTGGACTCCTGAAACTTGGCCAGTACCGTTGCCATCGTCTCCTGGGAAAGATGGTAGGCTCCCATGATGTTGGAGAGGGCCTCGTGGAGAGTGGGTTCCCTGGGCCTGTCCTCCCCCTGTCGCACAGCAGCCCTCCCAGTTCCCCTGATTCCCTGGCCTCTGTCCCCTGAACGGTGTGCCCACTGCCATTGCCCCCAGGTCCCTGTTGTTGTTGGGGTGGTGGGTTAGCCTGGGTTCCCTGTAGTGGTGGACACACTGCTGATTGATGTGTCCTGGCGATAGAGGTATGGGCCTGCTGGGTGGGTGCTGTGCTTGTGTTTCCAGAGGGGGGAAGCTCTTTGGTGGCCTGTGACTGTGTGAGGGGAACCGACTGTCCCGAGGTCCCAGATGGGCCGGGCTGGTCGTCTAGATCCAGTTGTGCAGAGCTGCTGTCATCACTGTGGGCCTCTTCTGTGGGTGGTGTGGACATGTCTGGACCCTCCTGTCCAGTGACGTTGGGTAGGAGTCCTGCAGGGGTGTAAAAGCATGATTATTGCATCTGTGTGTGCCATGGTGTGCAATGGGTGGTTGACTGTGTACCCCAGTGCTTGCATTCCTGTGTGGGACCTTGTGTGATGATGGTTTAGTGGGATGTATGGGTATCTGTAGTGGACATGCTTTGGAGATGGGTGTCCATGCTTTGGTGTTGCATGCAGGGCTTGGTGTTGGGATGGGTGGTTTGTGATATTGGGACATTTGTGAGGAGTAGGAGTGATGGGGTGAGGGCGAAAGTGGGGGTAAGTGATGGCATGCAGGTAGGGTGGGGGAGATAGTAGTGAAGATTTGACTTACCAGGGTCCATTCCTCCAGCTACTCCTGCGAGGCCCTCAGGATGCAGAATAACCAAGACCTGCTCTTCCCATGTTGTTAGTTGTGGGGGAGGAGGTGGGGGGCCACCACCAGTCCTCTGTACCGCGATGTGGTGTCTTGAGACCACGGAACACACCTTCCCCCGTAGGTCATTCCACCTCTTCCTGATGTCATCCCTATTTCTTGGGTGCTGTCCCACTGCGTTGACCGTGTCCATGATTCTTCGCCATAGCTCCATCTTCTTAGCTATGGAGGTGTGCTGCACCTGTGATCCGAATAGCTGTGGCTCTACCCGCATGATTTCCACCACCATGACCCTGAGCTCCTCCTTAGAGAACCTCGGGTGTCTTTGCCGTGCCATTGGGTGGTGTGGGTGATGTGTGGGTTGGTGTGTGTTGTGATGTGTGGGGTGATATTTAGTGGTGTGTTGTATGAGGTGCGTGGATGTTATGTAGGTGATGGTGTTGAGTGCCTGTGGTTGCAGGTTTGTAGATGGTGGTGTCTCTCTGTGGCCTTCAGTCACAGTTGTTGTCGTAGCGGTTTGTGGGTGATGTGGGTGTGTGTTTTATATTGTATTGGGTGTGTGGGAGTGGTGTGTGTATGTGTATCAGGTGTGTGTATTTTGAATTGTCCAATTTGGATGTGTTTTGTAAGAGTGTGTGTATATTTTGAGCGTGGATTCGTGGGTCGTGATAGTGTGGGCATATTCCTGTTGGCGTGACGGTGGAGGTTTTGTTTTGGCTTTTCAGGGGCCCACATGGATTTATTTTTGACTGCGTCACACATACCTAGGCATTGGCTAAACACTCATACAGGCAAAATTTGGTTTATTAATAGTTTTCTGAGTAAGCTGTGTTTACATAGCTCAGAGTTGGTTGACTCTGTGCTCGCTGTTCTCCTCCATATGCATCGTCCGCTGGGGCATGTGAGGAGATGGCAGCATCCTCCAGTGTACAGACCGCTGGTTGACCTGTCGACAATGGAGGAAAGACATGTGATCATTACCTACAGGCTTGATCGTGCCACAATCCAGGAACTGTGTGCCCAGTTGGAGCCAGACCTGATGTCAGCTATCCGCCATCCCACAGGAATCCCCCCTCAAGTGCAGGTGCTGTCAGTACTTCATTTCCTAGCAAGTGGGTCTTTTCAAACGACAGTGGCCATAGCATCAGGGATGTCCCAGCCTAAGTTTTCCAACGTGTTGTCCAGAGTGTTGTCTGCCCTGCTGAAACACATGCGGAGCTACATCGTTTTCCCTCAGTTGGAGGATTTGCCTACAGTGAAAGGTGACTTCTATGCCCTGGGACATATCCCTAACATCATAAGTGCCATTGATGGGACACATGTCGCCTTGGTCCCCCCCACAAGAGTGAACAGGTGTACAGAAACCGGAAGAGTTACCATTCTATGAATGTGCAGATGGTCTGTTTGGCAGACCAGTACATCTCCCATGTTAATGCAAATTTCCCTGGCTCAGTGCATGACGCTTACATCCTGCGGAATAGCAGCATCCCTTATGTGATGGGGCAACTACAGAGGCACTGGGTGTGGCTATTAGGTGAGCACCTGGACCCCAATCAGTGTGAATAGTTGTCTGGTTCTGGGGGTGTCCCTAAGAGTTAGAGTGTGACTAACAGTTGTCCCTCGCCATTTGCAGGTGACTCTGGTTACCCCAACCTGTCATGGCTACTGACCCCAGTGAGGAATCCCAGGACAAGGTCAGAGGAATGCTACAATGAGGCCCATGGGCGAATTAGGAGGATTATACAGCGGACCTTCGGCTTCAGGTGCCTACATATGACAGGTGGATCCCTATTCTACTCACCAAAGAAGGTGTGCCAGATCATCGTGGCCTGCTGTATGCTTCACAACTTGGCTTTGCGGTGACAGGTGCCTTTTCTGCAGGAGGATGGTCCAGATGGAGGTGTTGTGGCAGCTGTGGAGCCTGTGGACAGTGAAGACGAGGAAGCAGAAGAAGAGGACATCAACAACAGGAACTCAGTGATCCTGAAATACTTCCAGTGAGGCACAGGTAAGAAGACAAACCTCCCTGCTACATGTACTTTAAAACTACTACCTCTCTACTGTCTGTCCTTTTCACCCTGTGTATAGTCACTGAGTTGTCACTTTCCCTACCGATTTCACAGATGTGGGTCCCACTGTGTTTCCTCATGGACTAGAGCTGTGTGACATAGGTGTGTTGACATTACATTTGAAAGAGCATTTTGTCACTGTAATTGCTAATACACTAATTCGAAATCACAGACAGACTCCAGATTGTTTTGTGCTTCAAGGGTGTTTATTTAAGTGCTCAATATTGGAGGACGTTGTAAAATGGTGAGGGGTGATGGTGGAGGAATGTCCATGGCAGAGTCCAGTCTATTAGTCCCACAGGTGCATTGTCCAAAGGGGCATAGGAAGTGGAGCTGGGGCAGTTTGAGGATCGACAGGGTTACGAGGTGGGACAAAAGGATTACAATCAGGGTGGTCTTATTTCTTGGTGGGGGTCTTGGCATCATTCTCTCTCTTTGTCCTGGATCTCAGGGACCGTTTGCGGGGTGGTTCTCACTCTGCAGGGGGTGGGGTGCTGGTGTGGTGGTCCTGTGGCGGTGCCTCCTGTCCACTAGCGCCGGCAGAGGTGGTGGGCAGTTCATCGTCCAGGCTAGTGTCAGGGGACCCTTGTTGTGCCACAATGTCCCTCCTGGTGTTGAGGACTTCCTTCAGCACCCCTACAATGGTGCCCAGGGTGGAATTGATGGATTTGAGTTCCTCCCTGAAGCCCAAATACTGCTCCACCTGCAGCCGCTTGGACTCCTGAAACTTGGCCAGTACCGTTGCCATCGTCTCCTGGGAAAGATGGTAGGCTCCCATGATGTTGGAGAGGGCCTCGTGGAGAGTGGGTTCCCTGGGCCTGTCCTCCCCCTGTCGCACAGCAGCCCTCCCAGTTCCCCTGATTCCCTGGCCTCTGTCCCCTGAACGGTGTGCCCACTGCCATTGCCCCCAGGTCCCTGTTGTTGTTGGGGTGGTGGGTTAGCCTGGGTTCCCTGTAGTGGTGGACACACTGCTGATTGATGTGTCCTGGCGATAGAGGTATGGGCCTGCTGGGTGGGTGCTGTGCTTGTGTTTCCAGAGGGGGGAAGCTATTTGGTGGCCTGTGACTGTGTGAGGGGAACCGACTGTCCCGAGGTCCCAGATGGGCCGGTCTGGTCGTCTAGATCCAGTTGTGCAGAGCTGCTGTTATCACTGTGGGCCTCTTCTGTGGGTGGTGTGGACATGTCTGGACCCTCCTGTCCAGTGACGTTGGGTAGGAGTCCTGCAGGGGTGTAAAAGCATGATTATTGCATCTGTGTGTGCCATGGTGTGCAATGGGTGGTTGACTGTGTACCCCAGTGCTTGCATTCCTGTGTGGGACCTTGTGTGATGATGGTTTAGTGGGATGTATGGGTATCTGTAGTGGACATGCTTTGGAGATGGGTGTCCATGCTTTGGTGTTGCATGCAGGGCTTGGTGTTGGGATGGGTGGTTTGTGATATTGGGACATTTGTGAGGAGTAGGAGTGATGGGGTGAGGGCGAAAGTGGGGGTAAGTGATGGCATGCAGGTAGGGTGGGGGAGATAGTAGTGAAGATTTGACTTACCAGGGTCCATTCCTCCAGCTACTCCTGCGAGGCCCTCAGGATGCAGAATAACCAAGACCTGCTCTTCCCATGTTGTTAGTTGTGGGGGAGGAGGTGGGGGGCCACCACCAGTCCTCTGTACCGCAATGTGGTGTCTTGAGACCACGGAACACACCTTCCCCCGTAGGTCATTCCACCTCTTCCTGATGTCATCCCTATTTCTTGGGTGCTGTCCCACTGCGTTGACCGTGTTAATGATTCTTCGCCATAGCTCCATCTTCTTAGCTATGGAGGTGTGCTGCACCTGTGATCCGAATAGCTGTGGCTCTACCCGCATGATTTCCACCACCATGACCCTGAGCTCCTCCTTAGAGAACCTCGGGTGTCTTTGCCGTGCCATTGGGTGGTGTGGGTGATGTGTGGGTTGGTGTGTGTTGTGATGTGTGGGGTGATATTTAGTGGTGTGTTGTATGAGGTGCGTGGATGTTATGTAGGTGATGGTGTTGAGTGCCTGTGGTTGCAGGTTTGTAGATGGTGGTGTCTCTCTGTGGCCTTCAGTCACAGTTGTTGTCGTAGCGGTTTGTGGGTGATGTGGGTGTGTGTTTTATATTGTATTGGGTGTGTGGGAGTGGTGTGTGTATGTGTATCAGGTGTGTGTATTTTGAATTGTCCAATTTGGATGTGTTTTGTAAGAGTGTGTGTATATTTTGAGCGTGGATTCGTGGGTCGTGATAGTGTGGGCATATTCCTGTTGGCGTGACGGTGGAGGTTTTGTTTTTGCCAGTTTATCACTGACCTTTGGTGTGGCGGACTTGTGTGGGTGTCTAAATTTTGGCGGATTCCAAGCTGTGGGTCATAATGACTGTTGCGGAATTCCGCAGCCGCGGCGGTGCGTTGGCGGTCTTCTGCTCGGCGGTAAGCGGCTTTTACCGCCAATGTTGTAATGACCCCCAAAGTGTCTTTAGTCTTTTAAAAGCAACAAATGTCTCTTGCAAGCACAAGGTACCTGTTTGCATTCAAATTCTCCACAAGGGACCACAGAGGAGGAGATGCATGGAAAATGGGGAGATGTGCGTCGATTTTCCCGTCGCACACAGACGATGCGTCATTGAGACTTCACGCAGTGCAGGCTTTGCAACGCTTTCCGGCGCATAGACTGGGACCCTCTTCGGGTTGCGGGGTTTTCGGATGCCTCGGGGATGATGCGTTGAAATCCGGCGCAGGACAGCGTCACAGGGGATGCGTCAATCCAGTGGCTGTTGCGTGGAAAGTTCTACCACACAGCAGCAGCTGCGTCAGTTCCTCTCAGGAAGTCGGGCTGTGTCATTCCGGCTCAGCTTTGCATCGATCCAGTGGGCCGTACGTCGAATTTCTGATCGCTACGCTGGTGCTGCGTCAATCTTCTCCGAAGTAGGACTGCATCGTTCCGGTTCAGCATGCGGTGATTTTCTCACTGCAATGCAGGCTATGCATCATTTCTTGCAGGCTGTGCATCGAGTTTCGCCGCACTGGGAGTTCTCTTGCAGGAATGAAGTCTTTTTGGTCCTGAGACTTCAGGGAACAGGAGGCAAGCTCTATCCAAGCCCTTGGAGAGCACTTCTCAGCACAGCCAGAGAGCAGCAAGGCAGCAGGACAACACCAAGGCAGCAGGACAACAGCAAGGCAGCAGTCCTTCTCAGAAAAGCAGCCAGGTAAGTCCTTTGGGCAGCTGAGCAATTCTTCTTTGCAGGTCTAGGTTCTGGTTCATGCTCTCTTATCCAGGAAGTGTCTGAGTTGGTAGGGGCAGAGGCCCTGTTTAAATACCCAAATGTGCCTTTGAAGTGGGGGAGACTTCAAAGAGTGTCTTAGAAGTGCATAAGGTCCCCTTTCAGTTCCAGCCTGTCTGCCAGGGTCCCAGTAGGGGGGGTGGCAGTCCTTTTGTGTAAGGAAGGCTACTGTCCTTTGACATGTAAGTGTCAGGCCCTCCACCTTCCCAGCCCAGGAAGACCTCTTCAATATGCAGATGTATGCAAGTGTGACTGAGTGTCCTGTGTTTGTGGTTTGTCTGAGTGAATGCACAATGGAGCTGCCAACTAAACCTAGCCAGACATGGTTTGTAAGGCACATAAGGATTTAAGTGCAGAGAAATACTCACTTTCTAAAAGTGGCATTTCCAAAATAGTGATATTAAATCCAACTTAACCAGTCAGCAGCATTTTGTATTACCATTCTGGTCATACTAAGTATGACCTTGTTACTCCTTTCAGATCAGAAGCTACCACTCAAACAGTATATGAGGGTAGCCCTAATGTTAGCCTATGAAAGGAGCAGGCCTCACAGCAGTGCAAAACGAATTTAGGAGTTTTACAGTACCAGGACATGTAAACTACACAGGTACATATCCTGCCTTTTGTGTACACAGTACCCTGTCCTATGGGTTACCTCGGGCCTACCTTAGGGGTGACTTATGTCTAGAAAAAGGGGAGTTTTAGGATTGGCAAGTCCTTTTAAATGGCCAAGTCGAATTGGCAGTGAAACTGCACACAGGCCTTGGAATGGCAGGCCTGAGACATGGTTAAGGAGCTACTTAAGTGGGTAGCACAATCAGTGCTGCAAGCGCACTAATAGCATTTAATCTACAGGCCCTGGGCACATATAGTGCACTTTACTATGGACCTATAAGTGAATTAAAAAAGCTAATTAGGTATGATCCAATGTCACCATGTTTTAAGGGAGAGAGCATTTGCACTTTGGCACTGGTTAGCAGTGGTAAAGTGAGCACACTCCTAAAACCAGCAAAAACAGTGTCCAAAAAGTAGAGGGAGGCGGGCGAAAAGTTTGGGGTGACCACCCTAAGGCTGTCTGTTCTAACAGCCTACTTGAAAGGCAGAAAGGAGAAGAGAGGGGATGGAGAAGGGCTGAAGAGCTGAGGAGAAGTGTTGCCCTGCCTGTGACTGTGTTATGTGGAGCTATCCTGCAGTTGCTGCTTCTGCCTGTGAAAGGGGATAAAGACTGGACTTTGTTGTGCATTCCTGCTTTTGAAGAATCCACAAGGGCTTGAACTGAGCTTGCCTCCTGTTGTTGAAGTCTCAGGGCCATCAAAGACTTCCCCTGCCAGCACCTGGACTCTCTGCTGAGACTCCTGCCCTGCCAAGTGGTGCCCTATCCAGTTCCCGGGCCCTTGAAAAGTAAAGCTGGCAGACCAAAACTGAAAATCCCCGCACAGATCGCCATGCGGGGAAATTTTCGATGCACCTTCCGTGACGTGGCTGGTAAACGATGCGCCGCTGGCTTCACAGCTGAACTCAATGCTACGCATGCATCCCGGCTGGAAGATCGACGCAATGCGGCTGGGGAAATCATGCGCAACACCCGCTAATGGAGGCTGATAACGATGCAAACCCCACACAGCGCAGTTTTGTGATACCGTGTGACTGGATTTTCAATGCAACATCGTTGGGCACGGAAAAACAATGCAAAGCCTGCCCGGACCCAAAGTGGCTGTCCAGATCGACTCATCAGTCTCTTGTGAGAGAGGAGAAACTCCGCCCACCGACAAGACAGGAGGAGGAACGATGCATGGTCTCGCTTGGCAGTGAGAAATCAATGCATCACTGGCATTTTCCGATGCACACTCGCCCGTGCGGTGATATTTTTACACTACCTATGTACTTTTGCATGCTAACAACGTTCGCACTGTTTTCAAAGGATTTTAGACTCTTGCTTTTTAAATTCATAACTTGACTTGTGTATGTTGGATTTCTTGTCCTTTTTGTAATGTTTTGTTCAGATACATATTCTATGTTTTTCTAAACCTGTGTTGTGTTATTTTGTAGTGCTTTCACTGAATTACTGTGTGTGTTGGTACAAATACTTTACACATTGCTTCTGAAGTTAAGCCTGCCTGCTAGTGCCAAGCTACCAAGGGGTTGAGTGGGGGATAACTGAGTGTGATTCTCCATTACCCTGACTAGAGTGAGGGTCCTTGCTTGGACAGGAGGTAACCTGCCTGCCAACCAAAGACCCAATCTCTAACAGCATGTAAGTATATTTCACTTCTTTTAATTTCAAAATATATGTTAGGGTGTTGTAAACAATTATTATAAAGTGTCTATGGACTCAGGGTATATTTAAGTTCAGTGACCGTCCGATTTTATTCTCCCATCCTCTGGCTCATATACCCATATATCCCATGCTCCTTGACTGTCCCATTTTTATTCCCATAAATATTTTCAGTTACAAATTTTAACTTCAAAATGTTTTCAATGTATGCATTCTGTATGAACCTGCCTTTTGAGGTATGTGTGCTATAACTTGTGGGTACCAAACATGTTCCCACGAAAGGCCTTCATATGCCATTTTATTTATAGCATGCTTCTACACATAGGTTTCATGTACACAAGATGACCCACAGCTTGAAAGTATGTACAAAATGTGTTAACACTGAAGTTAGTACTGGGAAGGTGTCTACATACATTTACCATTTTTGTATGAGGAAACACGTATGTACGCTGTATTGTGTGAAAATGTGGAAATGATTGGCTTCTGAATTGATCAGGCTGGTAGCAGTTGTTCTCCAGGTCTGCTGATGAGGTGCCAAAAACCCATGGCTATGCAAAACTGGGCCTACAGTGCAATCAGAATGTGCACTGGGAGCATATGGATTAGTGGCGTTGGTTGGCCCTAAGTGAACTGACTGACCGAAAAAGCACAACTCTACAGGTTAAGATGGCCCCCTGTGAGCAAGAGTGTGTATGAGTTGGTTTGCCTTGGACTGTCAATTTGCTTCTCATCCCTTAGTACCCTGAGATATTCATGTGCAGCTGAAGAGGTCAATGAGGGTTTTGTTTAGAGTCTCCCAGAAGTATGTCCATATCTTGTGCTGCTTTGTTCACACCTTTGTGTTGATATGATCCCATGTCCTGGTCATGTCCTGTGTTAAACATGATAGACTGGTTGTAAAGCATCATTACTTTACCAATGATCAATCCACATTTCTACAATCATCCTTGGTATTCCCTTTCTGATTACACCTGCTGAGGAGGCTTTTAACCTGCCCTGTCTGCAAAGCACCTTCTACAGTGCTAGTTGTCTACAGATCTTTGTGCGGTAAATAAAATACATGCAAGGTCAACATAGATCTGTCAAAGCTACTACTACTGAAATTATATTAAGAATTATGCTGAAACATTCACTTATACCGATACACATTCACTGTGTAAGGATTCGCACCGGGACAGTCATGACACTTCCATCACGTCCAAAGTTAGAGGATGAGGCCGTCATATCTTCCTTCTGGATAAAGGAGTAAACATCCTCATAATGCTCTTTCCTACTCCAATCTTCAGAGTGGCCTACAGTCCGATCCTGTAAATCTGCATTCATTTTACACAATCTTGTTTTTTGTTTCTCAAAAGGGATATTCATTTTAAATTGCTGTCATTGCCTCTATCAGTCACAAATTAATAATTTAAAGGCAACTAATCTTTTTTAAGGGTGTCTAAAACTTGCATAGTTGTTTTTGAGGAATCACTCGAAATTTTCGGACTGCAAAGCTGTCTTTTAGTGCTATATTTATTTCAAAATCTGTCCTTGCGTTACCTTTTAACTCCAGGGTGCATTTTACCTTAAAACAAGCCACAATGGTAAGAGCAACAACCGCTCGTTTTCTTACCATTCCCATAATCCTCATCTGATCGCAGTAACACTGTGACATGGCGTAATTTCGGGCACTGCTCACAACAAGCATACCACAAAATTCTCCATGGTACGTTTATTATGCCTCCATACTTTGAATTTCACCCAGGCCTAATCTTTATTATATGAATATTTTGTAAGGAAGAGAAATTGTTCCATTTAAAATTTGTTCAGGAAAACATTTTATTTTGCAATTCATTATTTTCATTTTCTGGAATTAATTTGGGAACATGGCTTACTAGGCATACACAGATACTTCATTTTGTAGGCTAGTAACGCTGCCCTTTCAAAAGCTTAGACATTTTACATTTATCAACGAAGTTTCTGATCATTTTTTAGAATCCCCCTAGAACTACCTTTCTTTACAGCGATGTCTATCTGATAAGCAGAAATTGTATATCTAGTTTTCAGAATTATATTTGATGATTCGTGAAAATGCAATTTTAGGATTTCCAGACACATTCATTTTCATACCGCTACACTCATATAATAAAGCTTCCACAGAGATAATTACTCACCACACAAAGGACAACAAAGGGATTATCAGTGTTCCAGTTCATTGCAGCAAACTCAGGTATCCAAAATTGAAGCACCAAAGTCTGCCATATGTGCTAAACTATAATAAATACAACATTTTTATAACATTTACATTACAAACCTAGACTTTGGATTTCTTTGGTGGTATTGTTTCAGTTATCCTAATGCAAGTGTCTACCTTTGATCGTTTAATGTTTCTTTTAATAACCTTTAAAATGAAGACAGCCTATGTCAGTTTCTGAGATCGTGAGACATGGTGAGAATAGGGGTGGCCAGTCAATGCCAATGTTAGAGGCAGTACCACACCAGACTATGAAGAAAGCGCGATTGACGGTCTGGTCCTAAGCGCTCCTATTGCTGTTGGAAGAGCAGCACAGCAGTTGTGGGACACACTGGGAGTGCATGATGGCAACTCTCAATATCACCCACAGTTTGCATGTTCAGTGCGTGATTTTGAAACAACAGTAAATGCAAGTAGGCATTGCCAAAAGTGGCAATTTTACCCTGGATCAAGGTGAGCAATTAACTCGCTCTCAGCCACAATGTATGCTGATGTACCAGATGTTGCCTACTCCTCCTGTTGACTGGCCGTTTATAGGTCCCTTTATTGGGTCAACTACTGCGAGAAGTAGCAGGATGTGGAAGAAGAACCTCGAGGCAGTCACAGTCCACTGTCCTTCTTTTCCACCTCACCTTATGGTTTCAGCATTACCCTGGCCTATACACTATTGTTCTCTTCAGTGAGAGCTAGTTGACTCCATGATGGTGCTTGGTTTCAGCAAGGTTTAGGAGGCAAAAGGATGCAGCTGGTGGCCTTGTGGCCTACACTCAATCATAGTACACCAGGCCCGTTGTTCTCTCTTCACTCCACCTACTGCTGCTGCTGCTTGCCCCCAGGGACGAATGGAGTCAAGGGGACACCATCTGGTAGGTGCAAATACATCATGAGCCATGTTTCATTAGTTATACCTGGGAGGTAAGTGAGGAGAATATGAAGCTTTTATGAGAGCATGTGTTAATGTGTGGGTGCCTAGGTGGGTGTGCTTGTGCGACTGAGTGTGCCCTGTATGCAAACGTGTTTCTGAATACTTGTGTGTGTGTGTGTACTTGCATGACTAGTGTATTGCTATTGCTGGTGCAGAGGTTCTTCAATTAAAGTTGGATTTACCACAAATTGGACAACTCATCAGGGTAAACTCCTGGTGCCTACAACTTGGGTTGATGGACCTTTGACGTTGATCTTTGATGTTTATGGAGATTAATCAGTAGCTGTACCTCATAGTTGATTATCATAACCATAGGTGTGAATCACCTAAAATAATACCAAGCTGTGTCTCATTCTTTTTCCTGCACATGAACATTCCTACTTCTCTGTAAATAAACTTTTGAAACAATCATTTAATAATATTCTAAGTGTTCTTGCCTATGAGCTAAACTAAATAAAATGGTATATGTGATTGCATATGACAAAGATATGTGATGATATGTCAGTTCTGCAGCTCTTGAAAGTAAGTGTGCACAGACGTAGCAGTCTTTTGTGTCTAATGCCTGTGTGTATTCCTGAACTATCCTCGAATACTCTTTGATTGTGTAATCTTCTTTTATGAAATTCACAAATTACACCTTCAACTTTCCCTCATTTATTGTGTGTGTAAAGGTCAGTTCCAAACAATACTTTTGTACGTGCCTCTTTATCAAAAACCAGACATTGGGACTGAGGTCATAGCACTGTTCCTGATGTGGATTTAAAATACTAGATTCAACCTAGTGTGAGGCAGAATGCACCACATCAGCTACTCCTTTAAAGTAATCTAGAAAACATGTCTTCTATAATGTTCATGTGCACATTTGCAGGTCCATTAGGCAGTTTCATTGCACGTTCCACAATGCAATCTGTATTTTTCTCACATTTTGCTCTGATACAACCATGCTGTTTTCCTTCTGAAACCTCTCACTGAAATCTCTCTAGTTTTTCACATGTATCAGCCATTGACAATAACATTGAAAAACCAGTGTCCTACTCAGATTCATTTGCATATGCCCCATTAAATGTGCAGGCCGTAAGTGCACATCATCACGCAACTTCATCAGCAAATCTGTTTCTGAGTGTGACATATCCATGCCCACTTCTGTGAGGTGGACATTTAACCATAGCAATTTTTGTAAGCAATTTCAGGGCATCAAGGAGTCTTTTTACATGTTCACCATTTCTAATAGGTGGGATGGATGAGGTCATAAAGCTTCTCTGTGACCATAACTGTCCAAAGTCATGGACCACACCAAAGCAATACTATCTTTAACTATTGTCACTGTCAATTGTGCTGATAGGCTACAAGCTCTTGTCAGGGCAATCAGTTTTGCCACCTGTGCTGAAACCTTGAAGACATGAGGCTTCCAACAATCTTGAATCAGCGTAGGCTGCTCTCAGGGTGCCTTAATTTTTTCTCAGACATGACTGGTCCACAAAAATGTCATTATCATGCTCTCCCAAAGGTCCATCTTTTATGTCTGGCCTTAGCTTGATGTATAAATCTGTGACATCTAGACAGTCAGATGTACCTTTTTCATCAATTGCATTCTCAGGTAATGATATAAGGACTGTCATATTTAACGCATGACAAAACCTCAACTCAATATTTTCTGTGGCAAGAATCTGTTGTACATATTTTGTAAGTATGCTGTTCATCCTATACTGTGTTTTTGTTCGGGTGTGTAGTATTTTGACATAGTGAAAGACCATAATAGTTAAAGGATGTCCCACCATTATATTTACACATCTCTCAACTGACACCAACTGGTGAAATCACTTTAAGGCAGCCAGGCAATCCTGCGACAGCAAGGTCAAGGGTAGTATAAACATGTGCCACAAGTCTTTGTGAACCTCCATACATCTGAATAAGCACTGAGAGAGCCTAGCCCTTCCTCTCAGTACAAAATAATGTGAACATCTGACTGTATTTCAATTGCCTGGACATGAAAGCAACTTTCAGCTCTAGGAAAGTGATTAAGTAATCATTGTCCTTGTGTGTCAACCTCAGAAAAGGCTTGGCTATTAGGGAACGGTTTGGTCTCCACTGTCTATAGTAGCCAGTTACTCCCAAAAACCTCCTGACTTCTCTATGAATTCTTAGTGGATTAATCTTAAGGATAGTCTCCACCTTTTTATGTGACACCTTTCTCATTCCCTTCTCAATGATTTGTCCTGTGTATTGGAGTTCTTTGTGACAATATTGTATTTTGCTTGGGGACACTTTGGCACTCCTTACGACTCTGGCAGTCCGAAGACTGCCAGGGCCGCAGTGGCGGTGTCAATGCCGATGGGCCGGCAGGGAAGACCGCCACATTACAAGTGTGGCGGTTTGGCCTGTGCCAAACCACCACATCCCCGCTGGCACCACTAAGGCGGTTGACAGCCAGGCCGGAGATCAGCATGTCCGATGCGGCAGTACACCCAATACTGCCGGCGGTATCATGAGTCCTAGTTCCGCAAGGGATTTCGTAATACCGTCTGTTAATTCTCTTTCTCCTTGGTATGTGCTGTTTTCGTCCAAGCATGTAATGCTTTATACTATGTAGGTCTGGTTGGTGGCTTCATCTCATCTTTCAATAATTCATAATGTAAAAGGATCATATTGTGGAAATCTTAACACCTTCTTTCTCAGTGACCTTGTGCCATTGAAAAAGCCATAAACATCTGTCTATACCCACATTCCTACTGGTGTAGCCTGGGGCGTACCTGTCAACCTTCCCGTACTGGAATTCTCTCATCATCTCTCACAAAACTCTTACAAGCTTTAAAGTATTTAAATGTTTTTTTTAGTTATTTAGCAATAAAAAACCAAAGTCAATTCAAATCTACAACAGTTTGATTCAGTTTGTAATTTGTATGCATCAATTATTCTTAAAGTTTGTTACCCAAACACAAGCCACAATGCGGCGTTTCACTCTAACCATCCAATGTCAGCATGGCTTTTGCTGACTTAACTCCTCACTCCTTACAGCAATTCACCCACCTTTAAATTCTCCTGTTTACACAAGTTTTGCAATTTTACAACTCAAAGCAAGCCCAAAATTACAACAAATAGTTTGTCTGCTCCTTTAATGAAAACAAGGGTAATTCAACAATCAGAAAATTAAGGTTTTGACTCCCTCTGACTTTTCAAACAAAAGGCCTTCCCACACGCAAATGAAATCTCTACCAGCAGGAAATCACCCAAATCGATTTAGCTTACCCTTTGTGCATTAGGTTTCACAAACCGGCAGTAGACAAGAAACCATAAATTCAACTCTTTATTCATTTATCTGTCGTTGGATCTTACACTACTTCTGAGTATGATAACGTTTTCAACTTCTTTACAATAAGCACTTAAGCATCATCAATTCATTCAATGTACATATTCCAACACACTAGCAGATCTCATCAACAACAAAAACGTCACTCCTTCAAGCTTCAACATTCGGGCCTTGAACTATAGGACATGAGCATTACTCTAAATTAGCATAATTAATTACAGCTTCTCTGTCTCATAACTTAAACCATCTCTCTTCTACCAACTTTTTTGCTGGCGCTGGGATTTTGCAATTAAAGTTCAATTTACCACAAGTTTGACAGCTCATCAGGGAAAACACTGCTACCTACAACTCAGGTTGATGGATCTTTGATGCACTTCGAATTATAAAGTAACCAATAAAGAGACTTTCATTTTGAGTTAGAGGGTTTTATTCTTCAACTCTTTTAGTAGTTCATTTTTATCAGAATCATCATTTAAAAAAAAAAATTTTTTTATTAAATTTAACAGTTGTGACAGAAGTGCCAATCAAAAGTACATTGCAAACAATCGGCATTAGCAAATCAACAGTGATAAATCAAAATTATACAGTGGTATTTTCGTTGTGTTCAAAGTCCAACAAAGAAAGTGGAGTGATTATCTGCTTGTACTGAGGGGTTCCGCTTGAACCCCCTCGCAGTGTTGCTAACTGTGGGGACAAATTGGAAACTGGGAAAGGAGGTAGGCCGGTAACAAGGGTTGTGATGGCAGGCCAAAACTGTTGGAAGAGACTCTAATGAACAAAGGAGACTTGCTTGTTGTGATGAGATCAAGGAGTGTGGCTGATTATAAACTATTGGCTGGTTTGTCTGCCCAGAGAGGAGGGGTGAGGATGGTAGAGACAGGCCCACAGGGAGGTTCCGTATTTTGATACATAAGCTATGGAGAGCAGGAAGAAACATATTATTCCAGATTTTAAGGGAGGGAACCCAAACAGTGCTTTTGTTAGGTGATGACCATCACACAGGCTGTGAGAACTCACAATAAAAGATCATCATTCCCCACTACCTGCAGGAATTGTATGAGAAGAGTAGCCCACTGGGGAGTGATAGGACATTTACAGAGATGTTAGATCTCCTCATAACCGAGGGCCTCCTCCTCTGCCCCACCATTTGCACATCTTCCCATGCCAGGCCTCCACCGGTGGAGCTGTCGGTAATTGCCAGTGGAGAATGAGCATGCACTTAGCAAGGAGGAGTGCCAGACCCACAAAACACATATGCACCTTGTTTTATTTTTTGCTCTTAAAGATGCTTAGAGCACATCCTTCCAAAGTTTGGATACCAGGCAATTCCGTGACGGTGGAGTGTTCAGGCTACCAGTAGTTTTGCAGGGCTGAACAAAACCATAACTTATGTGTGGGGCTGTGTCAGAGATGGGACAACGGGGGTAGCAGATCTGCGCATCAGGAAAGTAATGGTTCAACTGGAAAGGGATAAGATAAGCTCTATGTAAGCTGTGTGGCTCACAAAATAATAGAACAAGCATAGGAAAAATACAAGGATGGGCTGTGTCCATTGGAGTCCTGCAACATCTGAGTAAAAAGGGAAAAAAGAGAGAGGAGATGGGGGGAAAACTCAGATGCCATTTGTGGGCTCACCAGTGTGTGGACCTTTCTCATCGTCCATGGCTCCATCACTGGAACCAGGTGAGCTGCAGCCTGCAAGGCCCACCTGCTGTCTTTAATAATCTGTTCAAGGCAAGAGTGCTTTGTTGAGGGGGCACAGCAGGTAAGCTCCACTTGGGAACTGGCTCAACACTGCTATTGTGGTTTAGGATGGCACTGGGGGAGGCCAGCCCACTGCAGCGAAGATTCCCATCAATCAGCCCAGTCCCATGCATCTGTGGGGTCTGTAAAGAATGTGGAGGTTCTATTTGTCATAACCTTAAGGTGGTCCAGGAACAGAAGCAAGTACTGGACAACCAGCTGGTGGAGGCAATGTTTAACTTCTAGAAAGGTGAAGCCCTGGCACTGAGCAGCACAGGTTTGGTCCAGAAACAACATAATGACCTTGTCCACCACCCAGAGTTGACCAGCCTGTCAGGAGTGCGTGACAGTCCCTGTAGTATAAAAACATTGCCAGCATGGGGCATGTAGGGGCCCTTGAGGAGGGTGGCGAGCAGGCACCCAGTGCACCCTTTTGAAGGAAAAAAAGTGAGATCTGATGGTGAGTTGAATATTTTGAAACAAGACTCTAGATAGCTATGGGGGTCTTGACCTTCAACAGCTTCTGGCAACCCCATAGTTCAGACATTGCTTCTCCGTGAAAGACCCTTTGCAACTTCTGGCCTGTATTTAAGATGTCGTACATGTTCCTGCAAATCCTGGATCACCACCCAGTGATCAGTTGTCAGTGGTTGGAGATCAGCTAGAATCTTTGTTCAATCTGAAACTTTGTCCACAAGCGTACAGTGTTCATCATGCAGGAAGCTCAATTCAGTAGCTAAGGACCCAAGCCTGGTCTCCATGGAGACCACAGAGTTTTCAGTGGTGGCCAATACTCTGTCCAACTTGATTGACTTGGAGAGCAAGGAGGTAGCGTTTGATAGAGGTGTGTCCAGGATGATGGAGGGGGTCAGTAGTGGCCACAGGTGACATGGGTGTGGTGGAGTCTTCAAATAGCATATGGCACTGTAGGGCTGAGTTTCAGTCCTAATTCAAGGTCCTTGAGGGTTGTGAGTCAAAGACTGGAGGGTTCACCTCGATCCTTGTTCTAAGGTGGGGGACAAAGGAGATGGCACCTGGGAGCTCCCGGGTGTTCGCTCAGTAAATACTAAGTGATTCCCAGGGCAGGAAAGAACAACTCAAAAGTTTCTTGTGGCCCCCCAGGGGACTCGTTGAGCAGAAATGCCCAAAAAGGCTCCCCGGCACCAACAGAGGTAGTAAAGTGCAGATATGCTTTTTGTGGGGAGCAGTACTCTGTCCTGGGCTCAGCCCTGGAGCAGCGAGGGAGCTCTTGATGGGGCCACCGGCATGATCCACCAATGATGCAAAGCCCTGAGATCAGGGTACCTGCCCTTCTGCACCACATTGTGTACAGGCTGGGATCCAACCAAGGACAGTTGCAGGGCTATAGGTCTTTGTGAGCATGACGCCACCCACTCCCAGCCCATACAGGGATGAATAGGGTCTCAGAGCAGGAGGGGAGTAGTTCAGCCAGGACACATCAGAAGGGCTGCAGGGCCTCCAACCATAAGGTGGTTGGCTAATCACTTCAGGAGGGTTGAACTCCAGGCACCAAGGCCATCGCTGACTCTGCCGTTTGTGCTACCTTATTCACAAGCCCCAAAGCAGGAATTGGCATGGGTGGCAGAGGCAGGGGGGATCACTTACAGGAGTATGCTCCAGGCTTTGGGTAGGAGTTCGGAGCCGAGCAGACACACAGTAGAGGCAGTGAGGAGTTCTCGCTTGAGGCTGCCAGAACAGCCCCACTATCTGCAGTCAAACATTATGGATGCAATGTATGTCTTCACCATAATCTACGGCCTTGAGGCATATGGAAATTGGCCTCCTGATTCCCTAAAAGCCTTTTTAGTCACATCCTGCCCAGCAGTAGGTGGGTAGTGAAGCAAAGACATGAACCTCAAACACATGGGGCATGCTCAAACTTAATAAAGGTTTCTGCTTGTGACACCCATGTAAATGTTAGCAATAGTGTTTTGAGGGTTCCAAGTGTGGGGGGAGACATCTCGTTACGCAGTGTTTAGCTCTGGCAAGCCCCTCTGAAAAATGGAGGGTGTCTAGAAGGAGAGAATCTGTAGGCATTGCTAGGCCAAAAAGCTCCTACACCAATTAGACTACACAGATTACTGCCATAGCTAGAGTTATAACCTGACAGGGAGACAGCATTGAGGATGGAGTGGGGTTTTCAGGAAGGTTTTCAGTTGGGTTATCAAGGGCCCAGGGGCAAATGGTGGGCTGACAATTTTCTGTCAGCCAATGCGGCACTAGAATACAGTCAGATAAGCTTGAAAAGGAGATTGAAGAAGGAGGATTGTGGGCCCTTTCCATGATTGGCCATTAGCAAAAATATGGCCTGATTTAGATCTTGTCAAAGTCTAAATACCATGGAAAACAATAATATTTAGGTTTTGGTGGATGGGATAGCTGTTATCGATGTGATGAAGTAACTCTTCTGCTGAGATCTAAATCTGGCCCTTAATGGTGTCTCCATTGGGGATCGTGCCCAAGAAGCGGGAGGGGGAATTCCGTTTGATGCATCATTTATTCAGGCTGGAAGGAAATTGAGTGAACAACTTCATTGCGACAGAGGACATGAGAGTGGTGTGTGCTTCTATTGATGATGCAATCCAAATGATCAGATTATGTGGACAAGGGTCAGAATTGGTGAAGTGTGACATCAAGTTGGCATTCCCGCTGTTGCTATTCACTTTCCTTTATTGGGGATGTAACTGGATGGTACCATTTATGTTGACAGTGTGTTACCTATTTGTTGTGCCATTGAGGGGTGTTGCACTATTTGGATGATTTTCTCTTTTTGGGGATGGCGGGTGCTGGTGAGTGTGGCAGGCCTGTGAGACATTTTGAGAACATGGCAGCAGATTTGGGAGTTCCATTGAGCCCAGAAAAAAACAGAAGGCCCAACATAGTTTTCACCTTGTACACAGTTCTGATGGTGGCAAGGCTGGCCAGAGGAAAGGTGCACAAGATTCAGGTTTTTCTTGGTGAAGTAGTGGCAGCACAGAGACTGGAGCTTTGGCTAGTGCAGCAACTGTTGGGATTTCTGAATTTTGCATTCAGAGTGATCAGAGGCGGGAGGTCAGACATTCTGCCTCAGACTGGGCAAGGCCATGTCTGATGCTTTTTGCCACACCATAAAATTCATGTTTCCAAGAGGGTGAGAGATGACCTTTGGATTTGGAAATCTTTTCTAGAGGAGCCCAGTGGTGTATCAATTACCTATCCAGGAGGACAATACAGTCTAGCAGATTCAGATCTTTCTGGATGCTGCATGAAATTTTAGTTTTAGATTGTTTTGGGTTAGAAAGTGGTGCTTTTTGGAATTCTTTCCATTGCTGGTGGTTTTGCCTGTCTGGGGCAGTAAATTGGATAACAGGATGGTGATAATTAATGTGGACAATAGAACTGCTGTGGACCTGGTCAACAACAAGAGGCACACAGGATCTTAGTGTTTTACGACTTTTATGACGTTTCATGCTTTTATGTCTGAAGCTGAATCTAGTATTCAAGCCTAAGAATGTACCAGGTGTCAACAACTCCATAGTGGATTCATTTTCTGGCTCACAGTGGCACTGATTTTGCGGCTTGGTGCCAGGAGCTGAAGAACACAAGGCACCTGTACCAGCAGAGATCTGTGAGTGGGGGGCATGAAAATCATTAGGTTGGCTGAGAAGTCTTTAGAAGAGTCTACAAAGAAGAACTATTGCCTGGAATGGAAGTAATTTGAGGTACTTGAGGAGAACATGGGAGGGATTTTGAGTCAGGATAGAGTTGCTTTGGAATAGAAGGTCATAAGATTTGTGATGTGTTTCATTGATAAAGGTTTGTCGCTCGCTACAATAGCAGGTAAGTTGACTGGTTTATTTTTTAATGGGAAGGTATATTTGGGGGTTTGACCCAGCCCAGGGTGATACCCTGGGAAAGATTTTAAGAGGTTGGGTCAAGGAGAGAAGGGAGCAGGGCAGGGAGTTGTAGGTAGGCCTGGGTGGAGTGTGCTGAGTCACACTACGTGGAACTCCACAAAAGGGCCCAAAATCTTGCACACTTCACAGAGCTCCGCCTAGTGCGTGTTCACATTGGATTTCACGTGAAACACAATGCAAAGTACGTTCTTGCATTCAAAATTGTGTGCGATCCATACCACGTGGTTCTCATCGGCACAGCCATCTTGTTTTTCTTACACTGTTTATGGTGCTGGGCCTAGTTTGGTTCTTCTTTCAGTCTTCCACCCCTTAATTAATCTACACCTCATTTTTATTTATTGTATTAGTGTGAATTTTTGTGTCTGTGTATTTTATGGGGTTTTTTTGGTGAGTTTTTGTGACTTTTTGTATTTTGTTAATTTTTTTCATTTACCTCTTTCTTTCATTTCTTTCCTTTCTTCCTGCCTTCCTTCCTTCTTCACCTCACTCAGACCAGCGCCAGGGCAGAGCAGGGAGGTGAGCATGGGACTGGCGGCGCAAATCCTCCCAAGAAGCCAATCGCAGCCTCCAAGGGGTGTACCCCGGCCCATCTTTTGCGAGCTGGAGGTAGCAGCACTCATTTTTTATATGCAGCGCCACCTCCTCTCCATGCTTGCAGCAGGTGGCAGGCCTGGCAGCGGTTACCCCTGTGGGTGTGTCAGCTGCATTGTGGAGGCTGCACCAGTGTGTGTGTGGTGCACCAGCCAGGTACAATGCACCACTCACCAGCCGATGCATCGCTAGGTGGATATCATCAACCTTGAGCAGGACCTGCTCGACCTGCTGGTTGTAGAGATTCCGGGGCTCAGTAAGTATTAACTATATTATTGTGTTTGTGTTCTATAATGCTAACTTTTTTTTCCAAAAAGCATGCTGCCCACAATCAGAGGTAAGTTATGTTTAGTTTATGTTAAGAATATTATTATGTGATCCAGTTAGAGCTAGGCAGGTGCCCAGCGCTACATCATCATATTAATCTGTGCTAACTTTGACCGATTATTTAAGAAGCCATTTCAATGCAGACTCTGCTGTCCTCCTTTCACAAAAGTGAATTAGTGATATCAGTGAGTTATTGTTCTCTGTGATTTTATTCTATGCAGTTTGTACAGTACCAAGCACTTTCATAGTTATGAGTAGTATTACTGTATGCATCTATACATTGCAGAAAAGGGAGACTGAGTAGGTCCATCAAGGGAGTTGAGAAATGAGATTAGAATCACAGACCATTAATTGTAAGGCATTAGTTTCAATATGTAGTTTTTGGTAAGGAAGGTTGGAATAGGGATCTTAGGCATATAGCCAACTCAACGATAGTCTACCAGTGCCATAAGCTGTCTGATTTAGATATGTACATTGTTACTGCATTTGCCTGTTATATTACTTTTGTGGAGATTAACTGTACCACTGATCTATTTTTTATGTTCTTTATTTCTTACATCAGCACTCAAGGGCAAGAAGAGGGGGACAGAGGTGGGACTGCAAGAGCTGGGGAGGAGGCGCTGACCACCATTGCCAATGCTGAGGGCTCTGCTCATCCCAGTGAGTCCTTTTATTTAGTATTAATATTTCTCTAACGTTTAACTCTGTCCACCATCTTACTACTTTTAATTTTGCCTTGTTTTTTTTTTTAGACTATCTCCTTTCTTTTCTAACTTGCCTATCCAATTGTTTTTTTGTTTAATTCCTGTTATAGTTGCAATATCGTTTTTTCTGTCTTTCATTGACCATTTTATTCCACCCCTTTATTATGCCTCAATGATTATTCAAGCCATTTTTATCATAGGCTACAGCTTTGCCCCCCATCATTATGAAAGGTTTTGGTTGGCTTGACTACCTGGCTTTTCTAACATTGTGAATCAACAAAACGTCCAGAGTGATAGTTTGATAGAAGATACTGCAGTGCTAACTGAACTGTAGCTATGTACTGTGGTTGCATTTTTTTGATTAAAAAAATAAGTGGAGGTATACCTGGCATCTAAAAACTGTATAATGTTTTTTTCTAGCCATACTGACCACCAGTGGTGGGGTTCAATTGCTGGTGCAGGAAGAGATGGAGCAGGGGGAGAAGCAGCAGCAGTGACAGGTGTGGGTAAGTCACATTGCTTGCTTGTTGACAATTACTATTATACTCACTCGCTACAAATGCATTGTTGTGATTGTGAACCTCCCCCCCCCACCATTACCAGCTACAGCAGTGGTTGGGTTGTGGCATCTTCTATCTGCAACTCAGCAAAAGCACACATTATGCACGCTAAAAATGATGACGATGGAAACGATGAAGAAATGAAGGTTAAAATAAAGTATGGGTGAAATGATTGAAAGGAAAGGATGCATGGGTAGGTGAAAAAATGTGTGGGTGAGCATTGGCGAAATAGATAGATGGGTGAAAATATGATCGAAAGAAAGGGTGGATAGTGGGTACTGATTGAATGGATAATGGTTTGTGAATTTTGGTGAAAGACTGGTTGAGAGAAAGTAAAGCTTAAATCAATGTGGCTATGGGTGAATATAGCAGGAAGAATGAAAGGATGATTGGGTTATTGCTTGGATGAATAAACAGGGGTGCTCTCCTGGAGAGCGACATGCTGCTCAGCTACCTCGCTTACTTTGTTTTATGGTTTTATGGTTATCAAACCTATGGTTCAAAGTGTGGGCATTTTAAGTTGAGTTTTAATTTCATGAGTCACTATATTTGTTAAGCAAGGCAAATATGTATCCCACCCCTCATCATTCATCAACCCCCTCCTTGACCATCTCATTTTGCCACCCATGACTAAATAAGTGCAGTGTGGTTCAATTCATGACTGCAATATTGGCTGTGCAATGTGTGTCTGCTTCAGTTAATGTGGCATTTATAAAGTTGCCCTTCGCCCACTTAGTCACTGCTTAGTACTTCATGCCTTTATTCTTTCCTAAGTTCTTCTGTCCCAGACTACCAAGCAAATTGAAAAATCCATTCTTGGCATGTGCCATATTTTCATTGCCATATGAAGTGTTTCCAAAATATATTTCATGGTATCCCATAACAGATTGATCATATGCCTGTTCAGATTTTTCCCTCTAGACTTTCATCTATACAGTGACTGAATAAGTCAAAGCTTAGGTACATGATGAGCCGATGATCAGTGACATCCTTCTATTCCATAGCAAAAGCTCTACCTATCCGCCTAAAAACCTCTACCTCTGCAGTAGAGTAAGTCAAGTTTCCTTTCATTACTGGCCCGTGAATTAATTTCTGGGAAAGAATGTGTGGTGGTGGGTGAGGCCAGTGAGTAAAGTGGGAATAGTAAGTGTCCAATTTGATTTTAACTTTAGCGTAAGGGATATTTTGTGATAAACGTGACAAATACAATCTATATAGGCTGTTCCTTTCCCTGTAGTGCAGTGCATCATTTTCCCCATTGTCAACTTTCTGCAGACAGGTTAATTTATCTGTATTTTATATGAGGCATGTATGGCATATCTTATTTATGATTCATCTGCCAATTTGAAGCCAGGGTAGAAACCAAGTGAAAGGCATTTGGAGAAGAGCAGGGCCATTGAAATTAAAGATAGATAATTATCAACTGCTGCTGCCCAGCTGCAGACAGTAGCAAAGTACATGAAGCGCTGGCTAGCATGCCTCCATTAATTTGGCACAACAACTTGAACTCCAAATTGCATAATGCCTTATTAAAAAATTAGAGGTATTTCATTTGTATTTTTCCACTAAATGTGACTGTTTAGTGTTTAGATATTAGAAAAGACTTTAAAAGAAAAAAAAATGAAATCACTGTTTTTAAACTGATGTTTTTCTGCCCTGATTATTTTCTGCCAGACAGTCAATGCTTTTTCTGTGAGGCATGTGTGGGTAAACAAAAAGAAATGGCCCTGGGACTCTCCAAATCACAATCACATCAAATTCCAATGTTCTTTGGGGACTAGCAATGTACTGCTATTGTTCCACCCACTGCCTACTTTTGAAGAAGTGTTTGCTCAGAGCATTGTTTACAATTTAAGTTTTTTATGTTTGTTTTTCTTAATATAGCTACTCCTGCTGGTCAAACCACCTACCAGACAGGAGATAGCGGCCCAACTGCATCCATAGAGACTGAAAAGTATACAGCCTGAGTACTAGGAGCTGCTGGTCCTGGAGGAGGAAGAGGGGGACATGGCTGCCTCTGACCCTGGAACCCTTTCAGCAGCATGCCAGCCCTAGTCTCCTGGCCACTACATTGCTGGTGCTGCTGCCATTTGTCAGAGTCCCTGACTGCATCTCCTGCTGCCCCATCCCGCTCTGACAGGGCATTGGTCCAGTGAATCTTGCTATGGATCGACTCTATGGAGAGCCGATTCACCAGGATCGAGCAGAGCCTGGACCAGCTCTGGACCCAAATAGACAGTGCCCTCTTTGCCCTTTTTTCATTTTTTGCTTTGGTGGGAGGAACTTGTGGTTGGAGAGGGTGGGGAAGGAGTAAGGACCGGGTTTCACTTTAGACTTTTGTTGGACTTTTTGGGGATGGGGCTATTTGATTGAGGAAAGGGGTGGGCCAGTTGTGGGTGGAAAGGGTGGGTTTTCTATTTGTTAAACATAAGATAATTTATTTTACTCAATTTATTCCTCAAATGTTTATTTTGGTATTTTAGTTTGCGCTGCTGTCTTTTAGTGTGGCCTGTTTTTTAAATCTGACAAAAAAGTGTGTCATTTACTTATATGGCAATAAAAACTAGCAATATCAACTACTTTTGATCAGTGGTGGGGAACTAGTATTTTAAAATTAAACTTAGAAAATGTAATCAAGGAGTTAGGATCCTGAAGTAGACACCATCTGCCATGGCCTTGACTAGGTTACTGCCATTGTCCGTGGTAAAAAATCCAATTTGGAGACCTCTGGGTTGCAGCTATTCAGACACCTTGCTAATACATTTTTCAAAGATGTTTGCAGTTATATGTGATTTCTCTATGGTGAACATGGCTACTGTTGAGTGCCGCCAAACACTCTTAAAAAATTCTTCAGGGACACTGTAGATAGCTTTTTCTTTACCCCTAAAAAGAGATCCATTTTTTTTTTTTAAACATATTCTTTTGAGCTTTAACAATGACATGAAAGGCCCATTGAGAGCTCTGACTGTGGAATATCGTTTCTTTGTTACAAGTGTATCTGTCTCAGAAATGGCAGTGTCTCATGCTTATGATACAGGAGTACTCTTAATACCATCATTAAAATATGTAATTGAATACATTCCATAGTAGCATAAGTACAGTGACAATGTTCCCCCTCTCTTCATGCCACCTCATAGTGTAAGTGCTCCCATTGCAGTTACCTACCCTCTGCCCTCCCTCCCCCTTGTGCATCATGCCACCTCCATCTGCTAATATGTGACTGTTGTCTGTTGCTGTGCCAGGTGTCCCCAGGTGAGTTCTGTTTTCCCTCTCCTGAACACCCTCTAGTTGTGTGGGTGTTGGATGATGGGGAAGTACCTATCAGGAAAATTACGTGTTAATCATCCCATGGGTCTCAAGGGGATAGTGCGCCATCCCAAGGTGTTTCATCTAAATTCTTCAGGATGAACAACAGGGTGCTCTAAGCCGGAGCTCTCTCAGTCAGACTCTGGCCATGCCTGGCTTCTCGGTATCTTACCATTTCCTCCGTTTTTGCCCACCTTAGTCCATCGTGCCTCCAGGCTGCACTCTGGGGACTCCTTACCGCTTTCCAATTCCTTCTTATCTCTCTCTTAGCCAGCAGAAGTGCTAAGTCCTGGAACTGGTTGGTGCTGAGCTGTGTGGGAATAACCACTGAGCAAACAATGTCTGGGATCTTAGGGGACTTCACCGTCAATGACTTCTGTTAAAGAGATCCATTGTGCAGTGATGCACATGTAATCAGTAGCCCGGCAATTGGTCCACATGTCAGTCCTCAGGTGGATAGTGTGGACAATACTTTGGTACAAAGATTGACCAACCTATTGCAGCACATGGTAATGCAGCACTGGAACAGCAACTCATACAAAATAGGTCATCTGGGAACCTTCTATTTTAGGCAGAGGGCTGACTCAAACTCTAAGAATCCATCTACTTCCACAAAAGAAAAAGGGAGGCAGCCCAGCTTCCATTGTATAAACGTGCCATTGGGCGTTGCGGTCGTAGGGCCCCTCCAGCCTGAACATGCCAGTAATCGTAGCCTGGATTTTCTTCTTTTCTGGGGCCACTGATGCAGTAGACTTTTAGGATGTATCTGGTGGTAGGCTCAATGTGTGTCATATGCTGTGGTGTCTCGAACCTAACTCTGAGTCTTCCTGTGCCATTGTGAGGTCGCTGAGGCAGGTGATTCTGGTGCACTGCTGGGGACAGGGCTGTTTTGCATGAGGATGTCACCCTTTTCTTCCTCACCTTCCAACGTGATTTGACCAGTTGTCGCTGATGTTTTTTAGGTGCTCCTCCCACTAGATTGCGTGATGTTTTTTCACATGGGTTGTCTGGCCTCCACTACCATAGTGTGAACCAGGCTTACATTGCCAAACACTTGGGTGGCAAATGGAATATATTGAAATGTTCTCCTCCTGTTTTTCTAATTGTAAAAAAGCCCCAAACTGGAGAGAAGTACTTTGTTGCTGCGCCACTGCCAATGCCTGAAGAAGGACTGGAGGTAGGTGGGTGTGTTGATTGTCTTTCTGCAGTGTGTACTTCTACTGAGATACAGGTTGGTACAGGTCTCTACTGGGGCCTTAGAAATATGGGAGTTGGTTGTACTGCCTATGCCACATCCCTTGGAGCAGGTTGGATAGTAATGTTAGCCTCCTCTGTGCCAGCTTCCACAATAACTAGCTTGTCCTTATTATTCTGCTGAGCATCGCCCCCCTCCATGATTCTAAGGCTTTTTGAAACTTTTCTTTTCCCTTGTCTCTCCTCGCTTCTCAAGGACTCTCTCGGGGCCAGCTCCATGTTCCCATCATCATTATCATCATCAGAAGAGGTGCTTGGAGGAGATGGTGGAGTAGCACCATTCTTTTGTCTTTCTGGAGAGTTGGGAGCCATTGATTCTAAAAGAAGAGTTTCTTGCTTGGCAGGAAGCTCAACCTCCTATTCTGCTCCAATTTCAGGGAGATCTAGAATTGCTGGCGGCAACTGCTGTCCACTGTGCTCTGTTTCTTGAAATGATTGGGTACTCCTTTGCAAAAGGGACAAATCCAATTCAGTGTCACTGCTTGTCAGCGTCACCATGATTACAGTGGCTGAATCACTGACACATAAAGTGTTGTGCTTAGGTTGGGGCAGTGCTGTAGATGTAGGAGTGTTCCTTCAAGGTTCTTCCCCCGGGGCCGATGTGGCAGGCACTGGCCTCCTGAAAAAGGTTGCAGTCGGCACACCACTGGTGGAAAGCTGATTCTTCTCACTGACCACTTTTTTGGGAGTAACTTTCTTTGGGGCCATCTTAAAGCTCTCAGTTGGCACTAAGCTGCACAAGTGGAAAAGATTTGAGGACTTAACTGTACAGACTTCTCTTTGGCAGTACTGCAGGTGATGTGACATCTCTTCTCTTGTGCACCTAAAAGCAACCAAGCAAGAAAACATGTAGTTAGCGAAATGTGGCATTGTTGCAGGTTAAAATAGTACAGACAAATGCAATCTTAGTGCAGTTGGTTACTTATGTAATAAATACCAATTTAATCAAACATTGTCAAGTCAACCCACACTACCACACCATAAAATGTAATTTCAACTCAGGCAGCACAACATGCAGATATAGCTCCTTGCTTTATGCCCATCTGTTTTAAAGGAAACACCTGTGGTAGTCAAAGAGAAGTGCATGGGTAAATGGAAAAAATCTTAAAAGGCATATGGCGGCAAGGTGTTCAAGGGGAAATGGAATAATCATTTAAAAAATGAATTATACTACTGATTTGTCTGCAGTGCGCGACAGTTAGGGTGTCCAGGAGGAAATGGAATTATTATACACCTAAAGAAACTGAATGCTGTAGTTTTGCTGCGCACCTTTGTTGGATGGATGGATGGATGAATAGAAGGAGGGATGGAGGAGTGTATGTGGATGGATGGATGGATCACGTCAAAATGCTGAATAAAATAAAATGAAATTAATACATTTAAAAAATCTGAACAAAAATTGGAAAACTAAAATCAAATAAAAAATACATAAAAACATAATAATACAAAATAAAAAAATAAAAATAAAAGATAAATTAAACAATGATAGAAATAACAAAATAAAATAAAAAAATTAAATCGAAAAAAATATATATATAAACTTTAAATAAACAAATGATCAATAATTAACGATGTTTGTATGTAAGCCTTTGGCAAAGACACACTGGTTGAATGCATAAAATGGCTGCCACATGGTAAACAACAACAAGGAGCAAGCAGGCATGGCAAACAAAGAAATCATGCAGGCCTATGGCAAAGGGACACTGGCTGGATAGACAAAATGACGCCCAGCCATATGGTCAAACAACAACAACAAGGAACACGGAGGCATGGGGAACAAAGAAGAGCCCTTCCAAGTCCATGGCAAAGATGCACTCGCTGGATGTACAAAATGGCTGGCAGCGAGATGGTAAAACAACAAGTCACATGGTCAAACAACAATAACAAGGAGCACAGGCCAAGGAGAACAAAGAAGAACCCTTGTAAGCCCAGGGCAAAGATACACTGGATGGATGCACAAAATGGCTGCCAGCCACATGGTCAAACAACAAGGATAAAGGAGAACAAAGAAGAACACATGAAAATCTATGGGAAAGACACTGGCTGGATGGAGAAAATGGTCACCAGCCACATGGTCAAACAACAACTACATATGAGGAGGCATGGATAACAAAAAACACATATAAGTCAGTACATAGACTGCACAAAATGGGCCCTGGCCACACGGCATGGAGAACAAAGACAAATGGTGGGCAATGACACACACACACACACATACACTCATACATACACACATTGGCCATAAGAAGGCATGGTGGTAACATTGAAGAAAACACTAACATTAATTCAGCAGTGAAAAATATGAACATTAACTGAGCTGCAAAATGTTCACAACCATACACACATCCTCCTATGACATCAAATATTATCATACAACAGATACACTTTTTGCAAAAGAACTGAAATGCAAACAATAGCCAACATTTTTTATTTAATCCAAAGTCATCCCTGCCCTAAACAAAGGTTTAAAAACATATACCACTGAAAAATGTATTCCATGCATTGATGACTGCTAGTACTGGGCCTACTGGCTAGATGGCTCTTTAGAAATCGAGTCCCCATAGTAAAATAATATAGCAAATGTTACCAAGATGTCGAAAAATACAGGTACTGAGCAACAATTTTCCTTTATAGAAGATGAAAAATCATTGGAATGTAAAATAAATAACTTATACTTAAACTCCAGGCCACCCACCACTATACATTTTTAGAACCAAGTTAATGTACAAAGAAATATTAGTGCTCTCCCAAGCAAACAAGCAATACCTGTATTCAATTGTTTTGGAACTTGTGTGATTTCACTAAAACAAAGTCCTTAAATCTAAATGGAGATGAAGAGAGTGCTCCTTCCACCTTGAAATACAAGTGAAAAGTGACCAGGAGATGGACAAATCACCGGGAGGAGCCTGTTGGACAGGAACAGGAAGTTGAAGCCTCTGGAGCACTTCCTCCCTGTTTGGAAAAAAAGGCTTCTTAATCTAAAAAACATTACATCCAGTCGAAAATGTAGTCCAGGTGCATTCACGCTTGCGAGTGGGACTGCTTTGGCCCCATTGCAGGTGGAAGCAGCTCGAGTAAGCATAAAGTGTCATGCGTGTGGCGGGAAACCGCACTAGAGAATGCAAAGTCTTGCACATGTTCGCTAGAGGTCTGGAAGTATCGTGGCACTCGCAAGAAAGTCCCAAAATCCAACCTTGCACATGTGAATGAACTCCGCTCTGCACCAGATTGCGGAATTCAGGAACTTCGCAACACTCAATGTAGCGCGAAGCACCCAAATTCTGCAAACTCTTCTGCTGGACTGAAGTTCTACGTCTAGTTGTGGAGGCTATCACTTTGACCTTTTGCAAGTATTGAGTGAGTAGGTATGTTTCAGGTTGCTTTTTATTGGTGATGCATGATATGAATGTTCTTTGGAGCCTTCGGGGAGTCTCAGCTGCTGGGGTTAGGCCAGAAATGCAGGTTGCTGCATGGGAAGGTGCATCTAGAAAGGGAACGGTTTGGTATTTGGTTATGAAAATCCAAGCTGGATCAGTTGGGAAGAGAGAAATTAGTATGGTTTCAGCAAGGTGGACATTAAGGGGCGTGTCTGGTTAGTTAGTGGCACAGATTCTGGGAGTGGTGCGGGCAAGTGGCCATATTTTGTCACACAAGTGGTGATAAGGTTACAGCTTCTCAGTTGTTGGAGGTGTTACTTATGGCTTTGAGGAAACTGGGTTGGAATGCTACTAATTTGGGGATTCACTCTTTCAGAATCCTTGCAGCAACTGTGGCTTCACAATAAGGGTGGCATGGGCCTAAGATTTGTAGAATTGGCAGGTAGAACTCCAGTTGTTGTGAGAGATATGTGCACAAGTAAAATGAGTGGTTTGGTTTGGGAGGTGCTGGGAGCTACATGGAGCTAGCTAACTATGTTATTTATCCAGTAGGGAGCATGAGTGGCCCTCAGATGTCCTAAATGGTTACATGGATGGTTGGACACTTGTTTGTTCACTGGGCAGCCAAATACGCAGAAAGACATATTTGTAGATATAACTTGCCCAGCAGCTGTCACAAGGTGGTCTAGTGGGGGAAGAGTGAGATGAGATGGGGAAACTTGCTTCCTTTTCTAGCATCCATGGTGCCAAAATGGGGTTGCTTGGACATGCTTGTTCTGTACCTGTCGAAAACGATTTGGCAAAACTTGGTTGGCACCTGTTTGATATGAACTGGGTTTGTGCCTCGTAGGAAATGGAGGGGAGTGAGGAAACATAGGGCCATCGATAAAGCCCAAAGGAAACTAAACAGGGCAATGAGGATTTGTTGTGTGGCATGTGGCATCAAAGTGTTGGCACATGGGGGTATTAAGGAGAAATACATGGTTCTTTTTCAATCTGATATGGTGCATCTCTCAGATATGGACAATGCATTTTACATGTTGGTGTTAGGGATCTGCTGGGAAAACCTTGGAATGAAAAGGTCTGGTGCAGACAAGGGGAATGAGGAATTGATGTGTTACAGTAGGTTTTGCTGCTGGAGCCGCAGAACAAGCTCCGAGGTTTTGCCGGGTGCCAGCATTTGGGGGGTGGAGAGTCATATGCAGTGTATCCACTCTTCGGGGGGACTGGAAGGGAGCATAAATGAAGGATGGCAGTGTATGGGATGCCTGGGACAGAGCGAGGAGGTTCTATTTGAGAATGCATGGGTGAAAGAAGTTCAAATGAGATTGGGTATGAAAGGAGCTCATGAAGGAAAAGGTGAAAGGAAGAATGAAGCAAGATGGAGTGGGGTAAACTTTGGGGTGAAAAAGGAATGTGGAAGGTATAAGGGGATTGTGTTTATGATGTTTTTCATAGGTGTTTACATGTTGGAATGTTAATTTTAATTGCAATCCTGTCCTAATAAATAGTCTTTTGCACTTTACTGGAATACTGAGTAGGATTACCTTGTTATCCAAGATTGGGCAAGACACTATAATTGCATCCCAGGCTTGCACTATGGCCCAACGTTGTGGTCCCATTCTCTCCTCCCTTTTGAGGAGTACTTTCTCGCACTCTGCCCATTGAGCAAGTTCCTTCTACACCTTTGCAGATCAGGCCCTATCAGATTATTTCAATTGATAGCTGTTTGATTCCCAGTTGGGAACAATGCCAGGCCTATAAAACTGCTTGTTAGATATGGCAGTAGGAAAATTATCAAAAAGGCACACCATCAGAGAATGTGCGATCCACAGCACTGGTAACAATTTTGAATACCATTTCGCAAAATCCCTTAAGCGGAGGACAACTCCAAACCACACCATTGAAGTCTGCACTAACATCCACGCTTCTGGGGGACCCCACCCTGGCGTCCGGGAGCATACTATTGATTATTTTAGGGGTTATGTACATGTGATGCAGGTAGTAGTTTTGAAGCAATTCAAACAGTGCATTTCTGAAAACTTTACAGGAGTATTTTTGTGTAGTAGACCAATCAGCATTTGAAATTTATATTCCCATATCTGCTGCCCATGCATTACGTAAAGCTAGCAGGACACCTCATGTTCCATCCCTAAGAAAGCTGAATAAAAGTATGAGTGCCCTAGTCTTACTATCAATATTGAAAATGTACTGCACACCTTCAAGTTTAGGAGGTTTTCTATGGTTTTGTGTGTGTAAAATTTGAACCTAACTATAACCTCCCGGTAACCTATGGGTTTTTAGTGAATTTCTAAGGTTTTTTTAAATCCTATTTCCTAACTATAACTTCCCTGTAACTTTTGTGTTTTCACTGAGTTTCTAAGGCCCTCATTACAACACTGGTGGAAAATGCTGCCTACCACTGTGCTGACGACTGCCAACATACCGTGACCGCGGCGGTATACCGCTACGGGTATTATGACCCATACAGAGAAATCCGCCACTATACAGACACCCACACAAGTCGCAGCAGTCTTTCAACCGCGGTAAACCATTAGCGGTACACACCGCCGCGCTCATAATACACACACACTTACAAAAGAATACCAGATTGGACAATTCAAACTACACACTCCTGACACACATACACACACCACACTCACATACCCACACCACTATAAAACCCTCACCCACATTACCCACAACCCTTTCAATGAAAAAAAAGATAGCTAACAGAGAGAGAGACAAGCCAGGAGCACCCACCCAATCTGAGCCACAGAACACCATCACCCATACACCACCCACGCACCTCACAGCTCACACCACAACACATCACTCCACACATCCTCACACATACCACTCACACCACATCAATGGCACCCCAAAGATACCCCAGGTTTTCAGAGGAGGAGCTAAGGGTCATGGTGGAGGAAATCATCCGGGTAGAGCCACAGCTATTCGGATCACAGGTGCAGCAGAAAACCATTGCAAGGAAGATTGAGCTATGGCGGAGAGTCATGGACAGGGTCAATGCCTTGGGACAGCACACCAGAACAAGGGATGACATCAGGAAGTGGTGGAACGACCTACAGGGGAAGGTGCATTATGTGGTTGCAAGACACCAGGTAGCCGTACAGAGGACTGGCGGTGGACCCCCACCTCCTCCCCCACAACTGACAACATGGGAGGAGCAAGTCTTTGCAATAATGCATCCTGATGGCCTCGCAGGAGTAGCAGGAGGATTGGACTCTGGTAAGTCAAATATTTACTACTATATCCCCCACCTTACCTGCATGCCATCACTAACTCCTAGCTCTACCCTCACCCCATCACTCCACCACCACAAATATGACCTACTATCACAACCCACCCATCCCAATTCCAAACCCTACGTGCAACACCTATGCATGGAAACCCATTACAGACATGCATGGACACCCATCATGAAAGCATGCCCATTAAAGAGAATCACCTAGACCACAAAATCACCACACACACAAGGCAAAGCTGAAAGGGCTATCACAACCATACAGGGAAACACACCAATGCACAAGATGGCACACGCAGATACAATAACACTGCATTTACATCCCCAGAGGACCCCCACTCAACATCATCGGAGAGGAGGTGCCACCAACATCCAGTCCCTCCACAAAAGAGGCCCACAGTTATGACAGCAGCTCTGCACGCCTGTATCACGATGACCAACTTGGCCCATCAGGGACCTCTGGACTGTCGGTTACCCGGCCACAGTCCCATACCACCACAGACCCTCCCCCCTCAGGAAACACCACCACAGCACCCACCCAGCGGGCCCATAGCACTGTCCCCAGGACACATCAATCAGCAGTGTGTCCACCACTACAGGAACCCCAGCAACTCCACAAACGCAAGACAATCAGGGACCTGCGGTCAGTGGGCACACGGTTCGGGGAACAGAGGCACAGGACAACAGGGAAGCTGGGAGGACTGCTGTGCGACAGGGGGAGGACAGGCCCAGAGAACGTACTCTCCATGAGGCACTTGCAGGGATCCTCGGAGCATACCACCACTCCCAGGAGACCTTGGTCCAGATACTGGCCAAGTTGCGGGAGACCCAGCGGCTGCAGAAGGGACAGTACGTGGGGATCAGGGAGGACCTCAAACACATCCACACCATCCTGGTCACCATTGCAGGGGAGCTGGCTGACATGGCCAACATCATGAGGGAGGCAGTTGCACACCAATGGGCCCCTAAAACTAGGCACACCGAAGAACAGCCCTCCACCTCCGCCGGCGCTAGTGGAAAGGAGGCCCACCACAGGAACAACAGGCCACTAGCACCCCACCCCCTGCAGAAGGAAAACCACCCCGCAAATGGTCCCTGCGATCCAGGCAGAAGCCAGAAACCATTGCCAAGACACCCTGCCAGGAAATAAGACTCTCCTGATTGTCACCCTTGTGTCCCACTCTGTTACCCTGTCCACCTTGAACTGCCATTTCTCCTTTTCTTTAGCCTCATTGGAAAATGCACCTGTGATACAAAGAGACTGGACTCTAACTCGACATTCCTTCAACATCACCCCAGCCCTTTGCACGTCCCCCTCAACCTCTTAGCACTTCAATAAACACCCTTGGAACAAATACAAGTCTGGAGTATCTCAATTGATTGAAAATGTATTAGTTCAACAATCTGTAAACATTGCAATTCATATGTACAGTTATATATACACATTGGTATGACCTGCAGTGGGCAGCAGTAAACACACCAGGAGCCAGAGTGGGGCTAAGAGAACTGAAAATAGAGATGCCAAAGGGTACAGTGAGTGGCCATAGACACAAGGAGATCATGCTGCCATGTCCAATGTCCAACACAAAACTGCAATGTAAAGTGAAGTTACAGTGTCTTACCTGTGTGTCACTGGAAGTACTGCTGTATGAGAGAACCTCTGTTGTCCACATCTTCATCCTCTGCCTCCTCTTCGTCACTGTCCACAGGCTCCACCGCTGTCACAAGACCATCTCCAGGCTCATCCTCCTGCAGAAAAGGGACCTGGCGTCTCAAAGCCAGGTTGTGCATCATGCAACATACAACGATGATCTAGCACACCTTCTTGGGTGAGTAGTAAAGGGATCCACCAGTCAGATGGAGGCACCTGAACCTGGCCTTCAGGAGGCCGAAGGTTCTTTCAATTATCCTCCTTTTTCGCCCATGTGCCTCATTGTAACGTTCCTCTGCCCTTGCCCTGGCATTCCTAACTGGGGTCAGTAGCCATGAGAGTTTGGGGTAACCAGAGTCACCTGCAAATATTGAGGGATACCTGTTAGCCACACACTCACCCTTAGAGACAACCCCATACCCATACACCAACATATACTGGGTGGGGACCTTGGGCTCACCTTTTAGCCACACCGGTGCCTCTGGAGTTGAGCCATCACATATGGGATGCTGCTATTCCTCAAGATAAAGGCGTCATGCACAGAGCAGAATACATGGCATTCACATGGGAGACGTACTGGTCCGCCAAACACACCATCTGCACATTCAGAGAGTGATAGCTTTTTCTATACACTTATTCATTTCTCGGGGGATACAAATGCTACATGGGTACCATCAATGGCACCAATGGTGTTGGGGATATGTCCCAGGGCATAAAAGTCAGCCTTCACTGTGGCCAAATGCTCCACCTGGGGGAATACGAATTAGCTGCACATGTATTTCAGCAGGGCAGACAACACTCTGGTCAACACGTTGGAGAACATTGGCTGAGGCATCCCTAATGCCATGGCGGCCACTGTTGTTTGGAAGGAACCACTTGCCAGGAAATGGAGCACTGACAGGACCTGCATTTGAGGGGGGATACCTGTGGGCTGGTGGATAGCTGAAATCAGGTCTGGCTCCAATTGGGCACACAGTTCTTGGATTGTGGCCCTTTCCAGTCTGTCGGTTAGGATAATGTGTCTGTTCTCCATTGTCGCCAGGTCCACCAGGGGTCTGTACACTGGAGGATGTCTCCATCTCATATTCATCCTCAGCATTTGAAGTCTTGGGAGGAAAATGGTGAGCAGAGGGTCAGATTTACACCTCAATTGAAATAATGATGCATCTCTTTATTTACAGAACCAGTATGTGAATCCGAGAGTCAGTTAATGTGCCAATGTGCCCATGTCTGCTGTGACACAGTTAGGTGCCAAGGCCTGTGCCCCTCTGAAATGGTGGCTGTCTGACCTGTGAGGAGGGACAAGTGGAAATGAGGTAATTCCGCTGGCCTTGTGCGCCATTGCGGTCGGCGGTCGATGACTGCCGTGCAACTTCGAATTGGTCAACATTAGGCCCTATGGGTTCCAGGAGCCATTGGCGATGTACGCCGGCTGTGACGGTACACACCGCCGCGGACTATTCACTCACTTGCTACCTGACCTTCAACAGGAGAAGACCTACCCTGCAAGTGCTGCTGTGACCTATGTCTGTAAGCGATAATGGCTCATGTGTCTAGGGAAAGGGCCCCTGCCTTCACTTTGGAGGAGTTGGAGAGACTGGTGGATGGGGTCCTACCCCAGTACACTTTACTCTATGTTCCTCCAGACAAACAGGTGAGTACACTGTGAGCATGATGAGTGGGCCATGAATGTATGGAATGCTGTGTGTGTAAGCCACATGTATGGGGGGGCTGAGGTGTCCTGGGCAGAGTGCTGCATGTATGGTGGTCAATGTATGTGCGTAAGGGGATGGGAGGGATATGGTGGTCCATGAGTATGACAGTCTGAACGGTATGACTAATCCCATTTCTGCTGTATTTTTTCTGCAGGTCAGCGCCCATCAGAAAAAGGGTAATTAGCGTGCCATCGCCAAGGGGGTGCGGATCCTGGAGGTCTTTGACAGGCGGAGCACCCACTGCCGCAAACGGTGGGATGACCTGCGCCGATGGGCAAGGATGACGGCGGAGGCCAAGCTGGGGCTGGCCTCCCAACGAGGAAGGGGTGCCCATCGTACCCTGATCCCGCACATGTTCCGCATCCTGGCGGTGGCTTGTCCGGAGTTGGATGGGCTCTTGAGGGCATCACTGGAGCCACAAGGGGGTGAGTACAGAATCAGAATCATGACTTTGCATGCCTTAAGGTTTTACCTGGGTGGGGATGTGGACTGTGGGTACCCTAGTCCAGGGCGAACATGGCAGGGCAGGTCCCTTTTTGGGCTGGCTCAGAAGCACTCCAACCCCAATGGTATTAGTGGGCATCTCCTACTGGTCAGGGCCCTGTTTGTTTCAGGTGTGCAGCTGATGGCATTATGCTATGTAGCCCATGGGCTGGTGACTATCTTTGTAACTAGCAGTGCATGGCGTAGTGCATAGGGCTGCTCCCTGAGTGCTGTGTACACCAACAGTAGTGTTGTTGCTGGAATTGACCAAGTGTATCCTCTGTCTCTCCCCCCCTTTTTGTTTTGTCACCCTGTCCTTGTGTGCATTAGCATCATCTAACAGAGGAGCAGAGACACCGGCGACGGAGGCAGGTAAATCCCACATGGGCAAGGAGGCCGAATCAACCGACGGTGAGGGCGCCAGTGGGATTGAGGGCGAGGGGAGCACCACGTCATAGACAGGAGGGGACACTACAGAGAGTGACTCCTCCTCCGATGGAAGCTCCCTAGCAGTGGCTGACACCTCTATGCCCACCTCAACAACAGGTACAGTCGCCACCCCCCCTACCTTCACCACCCTTCCAGCAGCCCCTCAATGTGCTTCCTGTGCCCACTCACCCAGGAGGGTGGGCATCTCCTTTGCCCCTGGCACCTCAGGCCCAGCCCCAGTCAGCCCTGCTGCCCTCAGCGAGGAGACTATTGACCTCCTGAGATCCCTCACTGTTGGGCATCAACCATTCTGAATGCCATCCAGGGTGTCGAGAGGTATTTGCAACAAACAAATGCATACCTAGATGGCATTCACTGTGGTGTGGCGGTCCAACAGAGAGCATTTCAGGCTCTGGCCTCCGCACTGATGGCAGTCATTGTCCCCCTGTATCCAGCCTCCCCCCACCAACTTCCTCTACCCAGTCCCAATCCCCTCAACCCCAGCCTATCCTAAGCACACCTTCTGACCAGCATTCACCCAAATCAACACACAGAAGTGGGTCAGGCAAACACAAGAACCACACTTCATCTCACAGGCACTCACACAAGCACCATGCCGATGCATACACACCAACATCCACTGCCTCCACTGTGTCCCCCTCCTCCTCGTCATCCACCTCCCTCCCAGTTGTGTCTCCACTCACACCTGCATGCACTACATCCTCATCCACTACCTCCATCACTAGCACGTGCATCACTACACACCCCTCACTGTCAGTCACCAACCCCACATCCATGCACATGTCTCCTGTGTCCTCTCCCACTGTGTCTGTGACCACTCCTCCCAAAGTACACAAACGCAAGCACACACCCACCCAACAGCCATCCACCTCACAACAGCATCCAGCTCAAGCACCTGCACCCAAACACAGCAGACTGACACCTACTACAAGCACTCCCTCTTCCTCCACTCCCAAACCTTCACCCTCTTCCCGCCCCAATGTCCCTAATGAGCTTTGCCTAGCAAACATTGACCTCTTCCCTACCCCTCCCCCCATCCTTCACCTCGGCCCACGGTGGCCAAAACCCAGCCCAGCACCTCAGCCACCAATTCCACGTCCGCTGTGGTGTCTGCAGCTGTGAGAGGCTCAAAGGCCAGCCCAGTCAGTGTGCCACCAACCCCTGCCAAAGGCAAGAACATTCCGCCACCTGGCAAAGTTAAGAAGGGGACAGAATCCAGCAAGGGGAAGGAGCCACAACCACCCAGCAAGGCCACCTCAAAGACTCCAGCTGCCAGACCCAAGGTGACACTACCATCTGCCAAGGGCAGGAAGGGGCACAAAACACCAGCCAAGGCACTACAGCCGTCTGAGCCTGCAGGTGTAGGCCTGGTGGCTACCAACACACCCACCAGCACCACCACTGGTACCGCGGACAGCACTGCCGCAAGCACTGCCACCTGCACCACCATCTCTACTGCAGCAAGCACCACTACTGTCAGCAGCAGCAGCCCCAGTGGGCAGCCGTCCGAGGCTGCAGGAGAAGGGCTGGAGCCTCCCCCCACCACTGGCAGCACCCCTACCAGCACCGGCACTACCACCACTGTGCAGCTGTAGCAGCTGGCAGATGGACAGTAGCCCTCCCTCCATGTACTATCATGATCCATGGCAGGATGAAGCACACTGGGCACAAAGCCCCCTCCAGAACCAGTGGAGAAAGTCATCCACTCACCTCCTCCTTGGCAAGATGAAGCACACTGGGCACAAAGCCCCCTCCAGAACCAGTGGAGAAAGGCATCCACTCACCCCATCCTTGGCAGGATGAAGCACAGTGGGCACAAAGCCCCCTCCAGAACCAGTGGAGAAAGGCATCCACTCACCATATCATTGGCAGGATGAAGCACACTGGGCACAAAGCCCCCTCCAGAACCAGTGGAGAAAGGCATCCACTCACCATATCATTGGCAGGATGAAGCACACTGGGCACAAAGCCCCCTCGAGAACCATAGGTTAATCCAACCACCCCTGCTTGCAGCCATACCCACATCATGCAGCACCTTTGGCTGCATTGTCAGCAGGGCCTGGCCGTAGGACCAACCCCATGCATAGGCAGTGGGGGTTTGGCCAAAAGGGCTGGCCTGTGGCCAGGTCCTGTGGCCAACCCCCAAAAGCAGCCAACCTGTTGAGGGACACAGCCCCCTTCCCCAAACCAATTTCAGCCTTAGGGACCCCATCTCCTGATCCCTGGCACATGTTTCTTAAATGAAGAGGGGGCGCAGAGCTACCTTCTCCCAGCCAAAATTGGTTTTATGGACCCTATTCCCCGGGGCCCTGGACATTTTACTAATTGGGGGACACATGGCTACCCTTTCTGGGACAATTTTTGCCCCAGGGTCCCCATCCACCACTACCCAGCCAATTAGTGAGAGGGTAGGGGACGTTCACTAAAGGGTGGGTGCCCTGGAGCCTACCCAGGTCATCCACCTCATCTTTATTGGGGACTGTGGTCCCAGCCAGCTCCTCACCTCCAGCAGAAGTCATCATTTCTCCCACCCATAGGGAGCAGCTAAAAGTGGTGCTTCCTGTGAATGGGAGCATTTTTTTCATCTTTTCCCCTGCCTGTTTCAATGCGGGCAGGGAAACAGATGAAAGGTCCTCTTCCAAGTGTGGGAGTATTTTTCTTACTCCTGCCCACCTGGAGTGAACTTAGGGTTTGCAGTAGCTTGGCAGGAGCTTTGAAATTGCTTCTGCTCAGCGAGAACAAATACAGATTTCCCAGCCCTGCGCCAGTGCGGGCAGGGATACTGCTATGTCCTGGGGGTGGGTACCCAGGAACATGGCTGGAGCAAGCCCTGGGGGAAGAGGGCTCCCAGGGGCATGATTGGCTCTGGCCTTGGGGGTTGGGGTGCCAGGGAAACAGCCCCCATCCCATTTTCCACATTGGTCTGGGCCCCTGGAAAGGGGTACATGCCACCAAAATCAGCCTGGGTAGGAGGGCTTCATGCGCCCCGTCACCTCTCACCTTATTATATAAAATATATTACTGTGGGACCTGGCCCATCCAGGAGGAGGGGCAAAAAAAGCAAGTGCAGATTTGTGGATCCTCTGCAGATTTGCCTGAAAATTAAAAGAAAAAAAGGTTGTTGCTGGCCTAGGGGTCATGGGATATACATATCCCATATATAGATATATATAGATATAGATATAGATAAAACTTAGTGGCAGTTGTCACTAGGTAGTTATAGTTAGGTCCACTTTTTTTTACCATAGACAGAACATTTTTGGTTTTGCCAATAACGTTGGCACTGTTTGATGAATGTTCACAACATTTTCAAAACATATACTTTGGTCAGTTTGGCTGCTTTCTAGGGAGTTATGGGGTGATCTGTAAAGTGGGGGAACAGAAAATTGGGAGTCCCAAAACACTTTCTCCACAATCTATGTCAATGGTTTTTTTTCAGAATTTTGAACATGACTACAGCCCGTACTGCTGAATGGAATTACAAAAAATTGGCAGAAAGTTAGATCTTGGTCCTGAAAACACAGTTTTAGTGATTTGGTGTAAATCCATTTAGTAGTTTTTGAGTTGTTTAAGGTTAAAAATATAGATATCTGGGCACGCAGATCGTCCACAGAGCCACCGCGGATTCACGAGTCATAGGAAGCTTCTGATTGGCTGGCCGCAGCCTGAAAGGGAAATTGTGGCTGCCATTTTGCATTATTGAGGAGCGGCCTCTGGGGTTGAAATGTGGGCTGCAATTGACATGAAGGAGTTAGGGTAGGAACTCCCTGTCCCCTTAGGGTTCAAGTAAATGTGTCTGGTTGAGTAAATAATTTGGAAAAAATGTGAAAAGCTTATTTTTTTATGTTTTTATTAAATCCACTTGCGGATTTATATGGAGGGGCCACACTGAACCTGGTGGATGAATCAGAAGATCTCAGAAAACATTTAAAAACTATGTATTTAAAATATTAGCGCACATACTCAGACATTCATGCAGACACTCTCACACCTACTCTGACACGCTGACATACCCTGTTACACCCAATCTCACACCCAGATAGACACTCTTATACCCACTCTTACACCAAGAGAGACACTCTAACACCCAGTCTCTCATCCAGACATACACTCTCACACCCAGCCTCACATCAAGAGAAACACTGTCACACCCACTCTCTGAGCAAGACATACCCTCTCATATTCACTCTCACACCCAGAGAGACACTTTAACACTCACTCTCACACAAATAACTCTCACACCCTCTCTCACAAAGACATACACTCTCACACCCACTCTCATATCCAGAGAGGCACTCTCACAACCACTTGCACATCAACAGTGATACTCACACCCATTCTCACAACAAGACATGCCCTCTCACATCCACTGTCACACAAAGACAGACACTCTTACACCCACTTTCACATTAAGACAGACATTCTCACATCCACTCTAACTCCCAATCAGACACTAGTACACCCACTCTCACACTCATACACTTCTACACCCACTCTGATACTCTCACACCCGCTCTCGCACTCACGCAGACACTCTCACACCCACTCTCATACCCAGACACTCTCACACCCACTCTCACACTTAGAGCAACACTCGTACACACACTCACACACTTAGACAGAAACCCTTACAGCCACTCTCATACACACTCGAACACTCACTTAGATACTCATACAGGCTTGGGTGGCTGCGACTTGAGAGGCAGAGTTGTGGCTGCAATTTTGTTTTAACAGGAAAGGGTCTTGGGGTAAAAATATGGGCAGTAATACATGTGAAGAGGTCAGGTAGGAGTTCCCTGACCAGAGGAGTTCAGATAAATGTGTCACATTAGGAATTATTGGTAAGAGAATGCAAAAAATTATTTTGTTATTTTTTGTTTTCCGTGGATCTGCAGATCAATTTGAGATTTAAACATAAATTATTATGTATACGCTAAAAGAATTGTCTCTGAAAAGAGCCTTTGTGTTTATAATGTGTAGGTGATCACTACACAGGAAACAGGATGCAGTCACTCAATTTCTGTACAAACACCCTGTTGCCTTTCTCTGTCAGTTGAATTCCATCACCTATATATACCCTCCATATTAAACCATTAATTATTGTGGTATATAGAGCCCATGTTATGGTCTCTGATGAATGCAGAAAATAGATTTATAAACATGGTTCCAATATTTGTCTATTTGTGGACAGAATTCACTTGACCACTCCCACTTCTGACTTTGGCAAATGTTAAAAAAAAACAAGGCAGTGTGTTTGAAAAGGGCCATCAATTTTCCGAAGATATCCTTAATTAGGATTTCTAATCCTACCCCTGTAACTGTGCCCAGGCCATTGTCACCACAATGCACAATTGTAAGGTCCGGATGTTGGCAGTCCATAATGCTTTCAACTTATGGGAGTAATTGATGTCACTTTAACCCTCTCTGGCCAATCCAACTAATGTCCACTTCATATAAACTAAGGTCTCTGTCAATATCACTCCTTCTTGCAATCTCTCTAACCCAAAAAACAGAGCTGTGTCCCATAATCCACACTCTGTGTACTCTGTAGGGACCACAGAAAGGGTAATAGTTAAAACTTGAAACAACAGTTTTATTGGTTGTTGTAACTATGTTGGTACCTAAAGGTAGGAACTGATATTGTGAGAAAATAAAATATATATATGTGATTGTTTTTTTAGAAAGCAGAAAAAATATTGCTGTTTGTGATATGTGCATTATTTGAAAAAGTCAACCACATCTGCTATTTTTCATTCAAAAGTTAGCAAGGTGCTTTGGAGACTTGTGACCTACTGCAGCAAGAGAATGTTACAAGTTTTGTTACTATGGTGGCACAGCTACAGGATAATGGGGGAAGGTTATAAGAAAGAATGGACTGTGATTTGGTAGTTCCAGGTCTACTGGTAAAAAGGTGTTTAAAAGTATGTTTATATGACACTACTTTTGTTCATTGAAAGAGGAATGTATTAGCATTATTTTAGAATATATACTAAAAATAAATGTTGTCATCCCATTTGGATCTGTGTGGGCCGTGCTGAGCGCTGTGGATCCAGCAAAAACTGGTATGGAATTGGGCTATCTTTTGAGGAGTGTGGGAAAGGGTTAACTATGATATCCAGTGAGAAAATGTATAGTATAATGTACATGTGTAAGATATATTCTGATTGACTCTGTAAAGTAAACTTGATGGAAAAGTTGAAAACGTTGCCATTAATGGTTCACTTGCTTGAGAGTGTGCCATTCTTCTGCTTGATTTTTGTGTATTTTAAGTGAGAATAAAGTCAAACTAATTCAGAGAGACAGATATGCAGAGCAAGGAACAAACTTAAGAGGTAGGTGCAGTATAATATATTTTAAATTCAAATGTGGTACTACAGGGAAAATTGTATATTAGATGTATGAGTATAAGTATTATGTTCATAAGCATGAAAAGAAATATAAATAATATATGATAGCAATAAAGAAAGGTATAGTAACCTGGAAAGAAAAAGATTGCAGTTCCTTTTTACCACAGAATAGTCAACCTTTATCTAGTCTATTTGTAGCTTATACAGCAGGGTAGTTTTCTATTAAGACATGAATCATGTTGTTCTAAGTTTACCTGAGTTGTATGTGGTGTTGCAGAGCATTATACTCACATATTTATTAACACTGATGTAGAAACCACAACTAATGTTGCTATTAACAGGGGGATAGAGCAACTGACATAACACTTTCATACTTAGAGGGGTGCCTATACATGCATGCGTACAGCCAGACAGTAGTTTGGTTTCCAGCAGTATTAGAGCCAGATGCAAAGATAGTTAGATACCCCTGTACTGTATATTTACTTTAACACCTGGTGGAACATTCATAAACATGCTGATATGTAGCTAAATAGTGATACAGCATACTTACCTTGCAAGTACTAGTTTAAACATTCTTGAGGTCTAGTGCTGTAGACTCTAAGGTGGTCATTCTGACCCCGGCGGTAAAATGCACTTACCGCCGGTCAGAAGACCGCCATAACACTGCCGCGGCCGCGGAAACCCGCCACGGTCATTCTGACCCGCAGAAGGCAAACCTCCGAAAATCCGACAGCCACAACCGACCGCCAGACCAGCGGTCGGCGGAAAGGTGGAGGTGACAAAACCTCCACCGCCACGCCAACAGAAATACGCCCATGCCATTACGACCCACGAATCCACGCGGCGGTCATTCAAACGCGGTATTCCATTGGCGGGACACACCGCCGCGGTCAGAATACACACAAACGAACAAAACTCAGCCACATTGGACGATTTGAATCCCACACACCTGATACACATACACACACCACTCCCACACACACAATACAATATAAAACACACACCTACATCACCCACAAACCCCTACGCCACAAAATTCTGAAAGAAGGCCAGAGCGAGACACCAGCATCCACAAACTAGCAGCCACAGCCACTCAACACCATCACCCACACACTATCCACACACAAAACAACACACACCACCACACTCAACACACTTAACTACACATACTCCACCCCACACATCATACACACCACCCCATGGCACCCCAAAGACAACCCCGCTTCACAGACGAAGAACTCAGGGTCATGGTGGAGGAAATCGTTCGGGTAGAGCCCCAGCTGTTCGGCACACAGATACAATACACCAGCATTGCCCGGAGGACGGAGCTATGGCAGAGGATTGTCGACAGGGTCAACGCTGTGGGACAGCACCCCAGAAATCGGGAAGACATCAGGAAGCGATGGAACGACCTACGGGGGAAGGTGCGTTCCATGGTATCCAGGCACAACATCGCCGTGCAGAAGACTGGCGGAGGACCCCCACCTCAACCCCCACAATTCACATCATGGGAGGAGGAAGTCTTGAACATCCTGCATCCTGACGGCCTCGCAGGAGTCGGCGGAGGAATGGATACTGGTAAGTTGAAGCTTCACTACTGCTTCCCCCCCACCTGCATGCCAAATCATACCCCAACCCTCACCCCCATCCTCGAACCACACCCTCACCCCCACCCCCATCCTCACCCCCACCCTCACCCCCACCACCATCCTCACCCCCACCACCATCCTCACCCCCACCACCATCCTCACCCCCACCCCCAGCACACCTATTCCCCGCCAATGTCTCACCATCACAACCCACACATCCCAAAACCTAGGCCTGCATGCGTCCACTAAGCATGGACACCCATCACCAAAGCATGCCCAATGCATATACACATCCCCCCCACAAGCCACCCTCACCAAAGCCCCCACACACGAATGCCAGCACTTGGGGACACGAGAACCCATAGATACACCCATATGCCACACATTGAAACTATAACCATACCTCTATACCCCTGCAGGACCCGACCGTCAACACACCGCGGCGGAGGGGCCAGAATTCTCCACACCCCCCACCCAAGAGGCCGTCAGCGATGACAGCAGCTCTGTCGACCTGGACACCGATGACCAGCCCGGACCATCGGGGACCTCTGGACAGTCGGTTCCCCTCACACAGGCCCAGGCCACTACAGACCCAAACCCCTCTGGGAACACCAGCACAGCTCCCACCCAGCGGGCCCATGCCTCTGTCTCCAGGGCGCGTCAATCTGCGGTGTGTCTACCACTACAGGGCACCCAGGATAACCCACCACCCCAACAACAACAGGGACCTGGGGGCAGTGGTAGTGGGCACACCGGCCAGGGGGCAGAGGCCCAGGGAAACAGGGCAACTCGGAGGGCAGCTGTGCGACAGGGGGGGGACGGGCCCAGGGAACCCACTCTCCACAAGGTCCTCACCACCATCATGGGAGCATACAACCGCTCCCAGGAGACGATGGCGACGGTACTGGCCCGGTTCCAGGAGATCCAGGTACTGCAGGAGGAACACTATCGGGGGTACAGGGAGGACATCAGAGCCATCAACACCACCCTGGTTACCATGGTAGGGCTGCTGCAGGACCTCGTCAACACCAGGGCGGACACTCAACAACACCCAAGGGCCCCTGCCACTAGCCTGGACCAAGAACAGCCAACCACCTCCGCCGGCGCTAGTGGACAGGAGGCCCCCGCACAGCAGCAGCCCACCAGACCCCCACCTCCTGCAGGAGAAGAACCACCCCGCAAGAGGGCCCTGAGATCTCGCAAGAAGACAGAGTAGGATGTCAAGACCCCCGCCAGCAATGGATACCACCTGATGTCATCCCACTGTCCCACATTGTCACCCTGTCCATCCTTGAACTGCCCATGCTCCATCTCTCCACAGGCCTCTGGACAATGCACCTGTGTGACTGTTACTCTGGACTCTGCCATGGACATTCCTTCACCATAGCCCCCACCCACTTGAAACCACCCATCCCATTTTGAGCACTTAAATAAACACCTATTTTGCACAAAACTATCTGGAGTCTGGCTGTGATTACAATATATTGTAATTGACATGACAGTGCAAATATGTCCTTGTACATGGTGAAGTCAACAAACAGCTGCCACAAAGCTGTAGTCCATGGGGAAACGAAGCACAGGACTCGTAGTGGGGACCCCAGATCTGAAATAGGGAGGGAAAAGCCACAACTCAGTCATCATACACTGGGGCAAATAGACAGGCAGCAGAGATGCAGGAGAGTAGTTCACATTTACTAAATTATCTTTGAAATGTTACCTGTGTCCTATTGGAAGTACTGTTCAATGATTCTGTCCCTGTTGTCTGTTTCAGCCCCGTCGTCTTCCTCCTCGTCACTCTCCTCAGGTTCCACAGCTGCCACAACACCACCGTCTCGACCATCCTCCTGCAGGAAAGGCACCTGGCGCGCAAAGCCAGGTTGTGAAGCATGCAGCAGGCCACGATGATGTGACACACCTTCTTAGGTGAGTACATTAGGGATCCACCTGTCATATGCAGGCACCGAAACCTGGCCTTTAGGAGGCCAAAGGTGCGTTCGATCACCCTCCTAGTACGCCCATGGGCCTCATTGTACCGTTCCTCTGCCCTGGTCCGGGGATTCCTTACTGGGGTCAGTAGCCACGACAGGTTGGGGTACCCAGAGTCCCCCACTAGCCATACACGGTGTCTCTGTAGCTGGTCCATCACGTAAGGGATGCTGCTATTCCTTAGGATGTAGGCGTCATGCACTGACCCTGGGAATTTGGCATTTACATGCGAGATGTACTGGTCAGCCAAACACACCACCTGGATGTTCATTGAATGGTAACTTTTTCTGTTCCTGTACACCTGCTCACTGTCTCTTGGGGGAACCAAAGCCACATGGGTCCCATCAATGGCACCAATGACGTTGGGAATATGTCCAAGGGCGTAGAAATCACCCTTCACTGTAGCCAATTCGCCCACCTCAGGGAAAATGATGTAGCTCCTCACGGATTTCATCAGGGCAGACAACACTCTGGATAACACCTTCGAAAACATGGGCTGAGACATCCCAGAAGCAATTCCCACTGTTGTCTGAAATGACCCACTTGCCAAGAAATGGAGTACTGACATGACCTGCACCAGAGGGGGAATCCCTGTGGGTTGGCGGATGGGGGACATCAGGTCGGGCTCCAGCTGGGCACACAGTTCATGGATAGTGGCACGGTTAAGACGGTAGGTCAGGATAATGTGGCGTTCTTCCATTGTCGACAGGTCCACCAGCGGTCGGTACACGGGAGGATTCATCCGTCTCCTCGCCCAACCCAGCGGACGGTGCCTAGGAAGGACAACATGGAGCACACAGTCAAGCAACCCACAGGTACGTACTCACAGCTAGCACAGTAAACGATTCTCTATGCAGTGAATGGCGTGTCTGAGTGGCTATGCAAGGCCTAGGCCTGTGTGACGCAGTTGAAATTGAGCCATGTGGGCCCTGGAAATGGCGGCTGCCTGACCTGTGAAGTGTGACAATGGGATGTGAGGTCAATGCGCTGGCGTGGCACACCGCGGCGGGCGGCGGGCGAAGACCGCGGCACGAAGCCGCATTGGTTAACATTGAAGCCTATGGGTTTCAGGAGCCAATGGCGAAGGGCGCCGGCGGTGGCGGGACGCACCGCCGCGGTACGCACCGCCGCGGACGTGACCGCCATTTTCTATCTACTTATCCACTTGCGACTTGAACTTTCACAGGAGAGGACCTATACTGCAAGTGTTGCTGTGACCTCGGTCTGGAAGGGACAATGGCTGCTGCGCCTGGGGAAAGGGCCCCTGCCTTCACTGGAGAGGAGTTGGAGAAACTTGTGGATGGGGTCCTCCCCCAGTATGCGCTACTCTACGGTCCTCCAGACCAACAAGTGAGTTTAATTCAATCTGGATTTGGGGCCACTGGCTGGCTTGGGGGCCTGGCGGGGGGCCTGGCGGGGATGGGGGGCATGTTGGGCCTGGCGGGGGGCATGGCGGGGGCATGGCGGGGATGGGGGGCATGTTGGGGCTGGCGGGGGGCATGGCGGGGGGCCTGGCGGGGATGGGGGGCATGTTGGGCCTGGCGGGGGGCCTGGCGGGGATGGGGGGCATGTTGGGGCTGGCGGGGGGCATGGCGGGGGGCCTGGCGGGGATGAGGGGCATGTTGGGCCTGGCGGGGGGCATGGCGGGGATGGGGGGCATGTTGGGCCTGGCGGGGGGCATGGCGGGGGGCCTGGCGGGGATGGGGGGCGTTGGGCCACTGGCAAGGAAAATGCTGACAAACTTGAACGTGGTATTTCTCCCTCCCTGTACGTGTCACATAGGTCCGCGCCCATGAGAAGATCGGGATTTGGCGTGCCATCGCCAAGGAAGTCCGGACCCTGGGGGTCCACCATCGACGGGGCACCCACTGCCGCAAGAGGTGGGAGGACATCCGCCGCGGGACCAAGAAGACCGCCGAGTCTCTGCTGGGGATGGCCTCCCAACGTAGGCGGGGTGCCTGCCGTCAACTGAGCCCCCTGATGTTCCGGATCCTGGCGGTGGCCTACCCTGATTTGGATGGGCGCGTGAGGGCAGCACAGCAGACACAAGGGGGTGAGTACAAGTATTATCTACTCTGTTGTTGCGCAGTGGAGGTGTCTGGGTGGGGGAGGAGGGCTGGGGGTCCCCCTAGGCCAGGGCGATATCTGTAGGCTGGGCACCCCCGTAAGCCCGTGTGTCCCCAGCCACCACCCTCAGTAGTTTGTCAGTACAGCCATCCCTGGGCCGTGTCATCCATGGGTGCAGTTGTCAAATCTAGGCGTGTAGGGCATGTTCCACGGAATGCGTAGCGGACCACAAGTGCGCAACTTAGTGCAGGGGACATCTGTGTCTGTCATGTCCGCTAACTGTACCGGAGATCCATCTACTCAATATCCCTTTATTTCTCTCTCCCCCCCCCTTTTTGTTTGTCTTTCTGTGCTTGTGTGCATCAGCATCATCAGGCGGAGGAGAAGTGGCATCGGGGCAGGAGGGAGCTGCATCTCACATGGCCCAGGAGGGCCATGCCACAGAGTCAGACTGGACCAGTGAGACGGAGGGCGAGGGGAGCTCCACGACGGGGACAACTGGACCCTGCAGCGACACGGACACGTCCTCGGAAGGGGGCTCCCTTGCGGGGGTGGCACCATCCGTGCCCCCGCCATTACAGGTACAGCCGCCACCCAGCGCACCATCTCCGCCCTCCCAGCAGCCCCTCAGCGTTCGCCCCGTGCCCGCTCTGACAGGAAGCCGGGCATCTCCTTCGCCCCAGGCACCTCAGGCCCTGCCCCTGTTACCCCCGCTGCCCTCAGTGAGGAGGTCATTGACCTCCTCCGAACGCTCATTGTTGGGCAGACTACCCTTTTGAATGCCATCCAGGGGGTGGAGAGGGAGGTTCATCGCAGCAATGCGTACCTGGAGGGCATTCATTCGGGTCAGGCTGCCCATCAGCGATCGTTCCAGGCTCTGGCCTCAGCACTGACGGCAGCCATTGTCCCTGTCTCCTGCCTCCCTCTACTAACTCCCTCCTCTCAGTCTCCTGTTCCTCTGCCTGTCCCACCCACACCATCAGACCAGCCTGCACACACCTCAACACCCAAGAGAAGCTCATCCAAACATAAGCACCACAGATCACGCAGACATTCACACACGCAACATTCCGATGCAGACATGCCAACAGTCACTACCACCTCTGTGACCCCCACCTCCTCGTCTCCCTCCTCCCTCCCTGTGACGTCTACACTCACACCTCCATTCACCTCACCATCAGCCAGTGTTTCCATCACCAGCACACCCTCCACTCCAGTCCGCACACGTGCAGTCACCACCCCCACTGCCATTTACACGTCCCCTGTGTCCTCTCCCACTGTGTCTGTCACCCCCTCTTCCACACCACACAAACGCAGCCACCCACCCACCCAACAGCCATCCACCTCACGACAGCCTATCCCTCCTGCACCTGCACCCAAAGACAGCAAACGTGACTCACCTACAACCACATCCTCTCCCTCCACTCCCATTCCCACTGTACCTACCACTCTCCATTGTCCCAAGAAACTCTTCCTCGCCGCTACTAACTTCTTTCCTGACCCTGAGCCCCCCCCTCCTTCTCGTCGGGGTAAGAAGAGCACCTCAGCCACCACCAGCCCTGCAGCCCCCTTGACAAGGGTGCAGGGGTATTGGAGCCCGCCAGCCCGCATGTCTGGATCTTCGCCCAGCAGCAAGGGGACAGCCAGCCCACCCCCTGGGAAGAGGAGCAGAAGGCGGAAGGGGCGCCGCAGGAGCCCGCCTTCTACATCCCCCCCGGACACCACCCAGAGACAGTCACCAGCCACAGCTCCAAAGGGAGGAAAGGGCCACAGGCCCACGACTAAGGAGGGCAAGGGCAGCAAGTCGGAGAGGTCAGGCAGCAGGCCTGCTGCCCAGGAGGAGCCCACAACCCCCATAGCCGCTGCCCCGGGAGGAACCGGCACAGCTGCCCCGGGAGAGCCCACCACCCCCATAGCCGCTGCCCAGGGAGGACCCAGCCCAGCTGGCCAGGAGGGCCCCACCACCCACACCCCAGGTGGGCATTGAAGGAGCACCATCCCCGCTGGCCAGGAGGGCACCACCAGGCAATGAGCAGTTGGCCATAGACCGGCCGCCGTCTCAAGAACCGCTCCGCTGGGCCCCGCCGTCTCAGGAACCGCTGAACTGGGCCCCGCCGTCTCAAGAACCGCTGAACTGGGCCCGCCGTCTCAAGCACCGCTGAACTGGGCCCCGCCGTCTCAAGAACCGCTGAACTGGGCCCCGCCGTCTCAAGCACCGCTGAACTGGGCCCCGCCGTCTCAAGAACCGCTGAACTGGGCCCCGCCGTCTCAAGCACCGCTCCGCTGGGCCCCGCCGTCTCAAGCACCGCTGAACTGGGCCCCGCCGTCTCAAGCACCGCTGAACTGGGCCCCGCCGTCTCAAGAACCGCTGAACTGGGCCCTTCAAGGCAAGGACCGCTGAACTGGGCCCCGCCGTCTCAAGCACCGCTCCGCTGGGCCCCGCCGTCTCAAGAACCGCTGAACTGGGCCCCGCCGTCTCAAGCACCGCTCCGCTGGGCCCCGCCGTCTCAAGAACCGCTGAACTGGGCCCCGCCGTCTCAAGCACCGCTCCGCTGGGCCCCGCCGTCTCAAGAACCGCTGAACTGGGCCCCGCCGTCTCAAGAACCGCTGAACTGGGCCCCGCCGTCTCAAGAACCGCTGAACTGGGCCCTTCAAGGCAAGGACCGCTGAACTGGGCCCCGCCGTCTCAAGAACCGCTGAACTGGGCCCCGCCGTCTCAAGCACCGCTCCGCTGGGCCCCGCCGTCTCAAGAACCGCTGAACTGGGCCCCGCCGTCTCAAGCACCGCTCCGCTGGGCCCCGCCGTCTCAAGAACCGCTGACCTGGGCCCCGCCGTCTCAAGAACCGCTGAACTGGGCCCTTCAAGGCAAGGACCGCTGAACTGGGCCCCGCCGTCTCAAGAACCGCTGAACTGGGCCCCGCCGTCTCAAGCACCGCTCCGCTGGGCCCCGCCGTCTCAAGAACCGCTGAACTGGGCCCCGCCGTCTCAAGCACCGCTCCGCTGGGCCCCGCCATCTCAAGCACCGCTGAACTGGGCCCCGCCGTCTCAAGAACCGCTGAACTGGGCCCCGCCGTCTCAAGCACCGCTCCGCTGGGCCCCGCCGTCTCAAGAACCGCTGAACTGGGCCCCGCCGTCTCAAGCACCGCTCCGCTGGGCCCCGCCGTCTCAAGAACCGCTGAACTGGGCACCGCCGTCTCAAGAACCGCTGAACTGGGCCCTTCAAGGCAAGGACCGCTGAACTGGGCCCCGCCGTCTCAAGAACCGCTGAACTGGGCCCCGCCGTCTCAAGAACCGCTGAACTGGGCCCTTCAAGGCAAGGACCGCTGAACTGGGCCCCGCCGTCTCAAGAACCGCTGAACTGGGCCCCGCCGTCTCAAGCACCGCTCCGCTGGGCCCCGCCGTCTCAAGAACCGCTGAACTGGGCCCCGCCATCTCAAGAAACGCTGAACTGGGCCCTTCAAGGCAAGGACCGCTGAACTGGGCCCCGCCGTCTCAAGCACCGCTCCGCTGGGCCCCGCCCTCTCAAGAACCGCTGAACTGGGCCCCGCCGTCTCAAGCACCGCTCCGCTGGGCCCCGCCGTCTCAAGAACCGCTGAACTGGGCCCCGCCGTCTCAAGCACCGCTCCGCTGGGCCCCGCCGTCTCAAGAACCGCTGAACTGGGCCCCGCCGTCTCAAGAACCGCTGAACTGGGCCCCGCCGTCTCAAGAACCGCTGAACTGGGCCCTTCAAGGCAAGGACCGCTGAACTGGGCCCGCCGTCTCAAGAACCGCTGAACTGGGCCCCGCCGCCTCAAGCACCGCTCCGCTGCGCCCCGCCGTCTCAAGAACCGCTGAACTGGGCCCCGCCGTCTCAAGCACCGCTCCGCTGGGCCCCGCCGTCTCAAGAACCGCTGAACTGGGCCCCGCCGTCTCAAGAACCGCTGAACTGGGCCCTTCAAGGCAAGGACCGCTGAACTGGGCCCCGCCGTCTCAAGCACCGCTGAACTGGGCCCCGCCGTCTCAAGAACCGCTGAACTGGGCCCCGCCGTCTCAAGCACCGCTCCGCTGGGCCCCGCCGTCTGAAGAACCGCTGAACTGGGCCCTTCAAGGCAAGAACCGCTGGCCCTTTGGCAGACGTGGCAGGGCAGGATCTATCTCGGGCAGGGCTGCAGGATGTCCTCTGGCCAACTTGCCTCCTCCAGTGGCAGTGGGGTCTGTTATGGACTGTATGGACAGTGGCTTTGCACTCCCCAGGATGGCCCAGTGGGCAGGCCACCCACTGTATGGACTGTATGGACCGTGGCTTTGCACTCCCCAGGATGGCCCAGTGGGCAGGCCACCCACTGTATGGACTGTTTGGACTGTGGCTTTGCACTCCCCAGGATGGCCCAGTTGGCAGGCCACCCACTGTATGGACTGTATGGACAGTGGCTTTGCACTCCCCAGGATGGCCCAGTGGGCTGGCCACCCACTGTATGGACTGTTTGGACTGTGGCTTTGCACTCCCCAGGATGGCCCAGTGGGCAGGCCACCCACTGTATGGACTGTATGGACAGTGGCTTTGCACTCCCCAGGATGGCCCAGTGGGCAGGCCACCCACTGTATGGACTGTATGGACAGTGGCTTTGCACTCCCCAGGATGGCCCAGTGGGCAGGCCACCCACTGTATGGACTGTATGGACTGTGGCTTTGCACTCCCCAGAATGGCCCAGTGGGCAGGCCACCCACTGTATGGACTGTATGGACTGTGGCTTTGCACTCCCCAGAATGGCCCAGTGGGCAGGCCACCCACTGTATGGACTGTATGGACTGTGGCTTTGCACTCCCCAGGATGGCCCAGTGGGCAGGCCACCCACTGTATGGACTGTTTGGACTGTGGCTTAGCACTCCCCAGGATGGCCCAGTGGTCATGGAGTCCCCTCGTGGATCTGGCGTCGTGTACTCAAGTGGCTGAGGTGCCCCCCCTTCCCTTCCCCCTGAGGTGCCTGTCCTATTTTCTTTCTGATGCCCCTGCAGTGTTCTCTCCGTGGAGTTCTTGTCGTGGGACTGGGCCTTGCCCCTTTGCACAGGACCCCTGTGATCCACGGACAGTGGTTGGACTACATTTAGTAGCTGTGTATATTTTGTACATAGTTTATTTATTTATTGGGATTACTGGTGTACATATTTCAATATATCTGCCCGTTTATGATCTCTTCTTTTGGTCTTTGCATTATTTCGGAGGGGGGGGGTTTGTGGGTTGTGACAGTGATCTGTGGGAATGCATTGATGTGTGTGTTGTAGTGGGTGTGGGTGGGTGGGTGTGTGCCGGTAATCTTTTCCCTCCCCTGTGTCGTAGGTGCAGTACTCACCGATGTCTTCCGCGCCGTCGGGCGTGCTCCTGGTATATGAGCAGGTATAGGAGTGCGGGGATGACCTGCAACTCTGGTTCCATACTGCCGGAATCTCGCGTGGAGTGCGTAGAGGTGAGCGTTTTCCCGTTCGTAGTCTGTTTCCGCCGTGTTCTTATCGGCGGTGCTCCCGCCCCGGAAAAGGTGGCGGATTGGTGGGTCGTGATAGGGTGGGCGGTACATTGTCTGCCGCCTGGCTGTTGGCGGGGACCGCCGCGCTGTTTGTTTGTACCGCCGTGGCGGGCGGAGTGTTAATACGGCGGGCTGTGTTGGCGGTTCCCGCCAGGGTCAGAATTGCATATTTTAGACCGCCGGCCTGTTGGCGGCTTGGCCGCCGCTTTATCACCGACCGCCAGGGTCAGAATGAGGGCCTAAGTGTGCACTTTCATTGTCAGCGTGAGTAGTAATCAGGAAGGCTGATTGAGAATTTTTAAACTGTGGTTTTACTACAGTGAATTCAGTACTTAGGTAGTCTGTAGGTAGGCGATACAGGATGGTGCTTTGTGTTTAAAACATTAAACATGCACTTCTAAGTTTTAGTGAGTTAAACAAGTACTTCCACACTTTTATACTCACTTATATAAGTAGTGTCCCACCCATAGTTCAACTCATGCATCTATTAAGAAAAGGATACCTGTGCCGACTGTGAAAAGGCTGCTTTTCGATTTATACACACATGGAGGCAGCAGTTATGTTTCCAATAGACCGTGAGTCAGTTTCACATGCAGATACATATGTTTATACTCACCAAACATAATGGATATCCCGCTGGTTGTATTACAAGTTCCATTATATTCTATGGTACGTGCAATGCGGTGGGGGATATCTGTCACATTTGTGATGGAGTAATCCCCTCCATCAAGGTTGAAATCAGGCCCATAATCTGCTCATCCATCCACAGAAGTACTTCTTTAAACATGCCTTAACTCTACTACCGTAGACATTGAGTACGCAGAATTGTTATTAGGAGAACTTGCCATTACAAAGCCTAGTTGTAAATCCTTAAAACATGTTCCATGTATACACCAGCAGTTATGCATCCAGCAGTATTGGTAGCAATTGTACACACATTAACATATCCCTTTACTCACCACACATACTTAAATATATGGTGGTATATGGTGGTATAGCTATAGAAGTATTGATACACTCAGTCAGATGGGTGCCAAATGTTAACACAACCGACGTAGCTACTTATACAAGTACTATTTAAAATATGCCTCATACCTAGCACTGAAGACACTGAGGTGCACATTATGAGTTTGGCGGTCTTTTCAGAAGATCGCTGTGGCAGTGGGTGCCAAAAGACTACCAGTGTTGGTGGTATCACGACCACCGTATTACGAGTCTGAAGCTGAAGACCAGCCAAAAACAGCCTCTAATCCGACATCGCCAGTGCTAGAAATGGGGTCTTTGGTTGGCAGTCAGGTCACCCCCGGTCCAAGCAAGGACCCTCACTCTAGTCAGGGTAAGTCACACACAATCCAAATTATCCTGTGCCCACCCTCTGGTAGCTTGGTACTGAGCAGTCAGGCTTAACTTAGAAGGCAATGTGTAAAGTATTTGTGCAATAAATCATACAATACCACAGCATAACACCACAAAAATACACCACACAGTGTTTAGAAAAATATATAATATTTATCTGGATAAATTCAGGCCAAAACGATAAAAGATGAAATAAGCAAATGTAGGGATATTACTGAAAGTGACATCAAGTGTCTTTGAGTTAAAATATTGCTGTAAAAGCAATAAAAACTGTCTTAATTTCCCTTAGAAACAACAAGTGTCTCTTGCAGGGCAAAGTACCTGGTTTGCGTTGAAAAATCCTCGTAAGGGACCGCAGAGAAGGAGATGCGTGGAAAACAATGAGTGTGCGTCAGTTTTGCCCCTTCGCACACAGACTTGCGTAGTTATTTTCAACGGGGGAAGACGGTGCGTTGATTTCCGGTGCACAAACTTGGATCCTCTTCGGGTTGTGGGGTTTTCAGATGCCCCGGGGGCGATGCGTGGAATCCTGGGCTTGCGGATCAAAGTCATAGGGGCTGCATCGATTCCGGTAGGTGATGCGTGGATTTTTCTTCCGCAGGGAAGGCGCTGCGACGATTCCTCTCTGGAAGTCGGGAGGCATCGTTCTGAGTCGGCTTGTGTCGATGCAGTAGGGCCGTGCGTCAAAGTTCCGGTTGCGTCACTGGCACTGCGTCCATCTTCTGTAGCAAAGTCGGGCTGCATCGTTCCAGTCTCAGCGTGCAGTGAATTTTTCACTGCAAACAGGCTGTGCATCGTTCTTGGCAGGCGGTGCATCGAATTTTCACCGAACTGAGATTTCAGCTGCAGGAGAGAAGTCTTTTTGGTCCTGAGACTTCAGGGAACAGGAAGAAAGCTCTATCCAAGCCCTTGGAGAGCATTCCTGCAGCAAATCAAGAGAGCAGCAAGACAGCAGGACAACTGCAAGGCAGCAGTCCTCTACAGAAAGCAGTCAGGTGAGTTATTTAGGCAGCCAGGCAGTTCTTCTTGTCAGGGTGCAGGTTCTGGTTCAGGTTTCTTCTCCAGGAAGTGTCTGAGGTGGTAGGGCAGAGGCCCTGTTTGTATACCCAAATGTGCCTTTGAAGTGGGGGAGACTTCAAAGAGTGGCTTAGAGGTGCACCAGGTCCCCTTTCAGTTCAACCCTATCTGCCAGGGTCCAAGTGTGGGGGGGGTGGCAGTCCTTTGTATGAGAGCAGACCCTCCACCCTCCCAGCCCAGGAAGACCCATTCAAAATGCAGATGTATGCAAGTGAGGCTAAGCATCCTGTGTTTTGGGTGTTTCTGACTGAAAGCACCAGGAACTGACAACTAAACCCATCCAGATGTGGATTGTAAGGCACAGAAAGATTTAAGTGCAGAGAAATGCTCACTTTCTAAAAGTGGCATTTCTAAAATAGTAATTTTAAATCCAACTTCACCAGTCAGCAGGATTTTGTATTCTGGCCAGACTAAATATGACCTTCCTGCTCCTTTCAGATCAGCAGCTACCATTCAAAGAATGTATGAGGGCAGCCCCAATGTTAGCCTATGAAGGGAGCAGGCCTCACAGTAGTGTAAAAAAGAATTTAGGAGGTTTACACTACCAGACATTTAACTACACAGGTACATGTCCTGCCTTTTACCTACACAGCACTCTGCTCTAGGGGTTACCTAGGGCACACATTAGGGGTGACTTATATGTAGAAAAAGGAGAGTTTTAGGCTTGGCAAGTACTATTAAATGCCAAGTCGAAGTGGCAGTGAAACTGCACACACAGACCTTGCAATGGCAGGCCTGAGACAAGGTTAAGGGGCTACTGGAGTGGGTGGCACAATCAGTGCTGCAGGCCCACTTGTAGCTTTTAATGTACAGGCCCTGGGCACATATAGTGCACTCTACTAGGGAGTTATAAGTAAATTAAATAGCCCAATTCGGTTTGATCCAATGTTACCATATTTAAAGGAAAAGAGCATATGCACTTTAGCACTGGTTAGCAGTGGTAAAGTGCGCAGAGTCTCAAAACCAGCAAAAACAGTATCTCAAAAGTGGAGGGAGGGAGGCAGGCAAAAAGTTAATGGTGACCACCCTAAAGCTGTTAGGTCTAACATCCAGGCTGAACAACGGAGGAGGAGCGGCTGTCTCACCACCCACACCGCCATGCTGACAACATCCCACCCTCCAAATTATGACCCACAAATTAGCACAGCGGTCTTTGCACAGAGGTAATGCATTGGTGGTCCGAACTGCCGCCGTCAAAAACTCAACTCCACCAGAACACAACACCATATTGACAGTACGAATACCCCACACCTGACATACAGACACACACACCTGATCAGAGCACTATAAAAAAACACCCCCACACATACCCACAACCCCTTGCATCCTGATGTTTGTTTTTTTACAAAGAAAGGGAAGAACGCAAGAATAGAAAACACTGAACCTGGATACCATAGGCACCACCATACCTAACATGCAGCACACACTACACAACTGCACCCCCTGCAGACAACAAATATGTTGCCACTGCACCCAACCACCACATACCACAAGCACACCGAACCACACAACCCCACCTCACCACACAGCACACCCCACACCCATGCACATTACACACCCACCCACCCACAGCACATCCACCATGTCACAACAGAAACACCCACAATACACAGACGAGGATTTGAGGGTGACGGTTGACAAAATCGTCAGAGTAGAGCAACAACTGTTTGGAGCACAGGTCCAGCATGCATCTATAGCCAGGAAAAACAGAGTTATGGCAGAGGATTCTTGACAGGGTGAACTCAGTGGGAAACCATCCACATACAAGGGAGGACATCAGGGAGAGGTGGAATGACCTACGGGGGAATGTTTAGTCCATTGTGGCAAGACACCATATAGCCATCAACAAGACTGGCAGTTGACCCCTACCTCCTCCCCGTAGTAGTGTGAGGAAAAGGTCTTGGCCATCCTGCACCCAGAGGGCCTGACTGGAATACCAGGAGGACTGGACTCTGGTAATTCAGCAACACTTCCCGGTCACCATTTACCCCTACACAGCATGTACCTCCACTGCCCTTATGTTCCCTCACAGCACCTTTACATGCACCAGTCCACCCTGAACCCAATACCCTCCCTTGTATGCCACACCTACCCTGTACCACTTATCCCATACAGGCCCAACCAGTGCATGGATATCTCCCACTCTAGCAAGTACTACAACTACCACAAGGCAACACTCCCCACACCTGTATAAGAGCTAATTCCACTCCACATTAGGACACCTGCTCATATAACCATGTCACCCCTTCACCTACAGGATACCTGGACTGCTCACTAGTACATGGCAATGACAGCATTGATGACCACAACCTTCTATATCACACGCATACAACAGCACTATCTATCAGCCCTTAAACATTGCCAGCGGACAAGCAGCTGTCATTTCCATCACTAGAAAGCATGTCAAGGCTATGATTGTAAACGACCACATGAACAACAAGTACATTTCAACAATGTAATACTCTTCCCCTCCATCCACAGGTATCCCTACTACTGACACCCAGCAGAGGATGCCAGAGACAGACAGTCAAATCCTGGAAGCAGGCCCAATTGATGACTACAATTCTGGATGTCTGGAAAGGGATGCCTCACCTGGCCCATCCAGGATGAGTGGTTAATCTACCACCACCAGCATCACCCTGCCCACATCTGAGTCTCCCACCTCTGTGGCACTCCAGCACAGAAAATCCCTCCTCCCCAAACCTGTGTCCCAAAGACAGATCAATCAACAGTGTGCCCCACAGTACAGGGACCTGAGTTGACCCCTAGCATCAAAAGACAATGAAGGTCCTGGTGTCAGTGGGAGTGGGCACACTTTTCAAGGGTCACAGGCACAGGGGGCAAGGGGCAGTGGAAGGCCATCTTCAGAGTCCTGGGAGCATACCAACAATCCCAGGACAGGATGGGTCAAAAACTGGCAACTTGCAGGAGAACCAGAGGCTGCAGAGGGAATACCACCAGGAGACCATGCAGAAGTGGCAGGCACAAAATGCCACCATGGCCTCCATTTGTGGGGTGCTCATGAACTTACCAGCATCCTGCGTGCATCCTCCAACCACCAGCAGGCCCCTACCAGTAGCCAATCAACACCTATGCCATCTACATCTGCCACAACTACTACAATGGAGGTCCAGCCAGACGACCCACAGGCTAGTAGCACCCCTGCAGCTGAAGGCCCCCCACGCAAACAAGGTCATCCATCCAGGCATCCTGCAGGACCCGAGGCCAAGGCCAAAAACATCACCAGGAAGTGCTCTCTCGCCTGAACATTGTCCCTTGTGTGCCACTGAGACACCCAGTTGAGTGTCCACTGGCAAAACACCATTTCCACTTGGCCCTTGGAGACTAAACCATGAAATCAACAGCTGGGCCACCTACTCTGATGCTTTCAAACCATTCCTCATGGCTATCATCACCAACAGAAAACCTATCTTGCAATGTGTAAAACAGGTAGGTACCGGACATCAGCTTTGAGAACAGTGTGGATGGGTAGCTGGACTGTTATGTGAAGGGATTAGGCCAGACCATTAACATCCAAACTACAGTCTTGAAGCCATTGAACATGGGGAACCCTATGCTGAAGTCATGCCATGTGAACAGCAGGTACCACAGTATAGCAGTTACACCTTCCCTGATGGTAAGTCAGCATCCCATCAAAATGCATAACACAGAAGGATGGATTTGTGCATCATATCCCCTGATGCCCTGATGCAAAACATGAGGGGGGACAATGTCACTAGGCAGAGAGGGGGTAGATGTTCCATTAACTTTAGACCACACATACCTGGCATTCATTGGAAAAATTGCAGAATCAACTCAGTCCTAAAGTCAGCTGCATCTTCCTCATCTGCCTCTTCGTCAGTTCAAAAGCCATCAGCCCGAGCCACTGGTCCAGCTGTCACCTCCTCCTTATCCAACAGTGGAATGTGTCTTCTCAGGGCAAGATTGTATAGCATGCAACATGCTACATTGATTTGGCAGACTTTCTGTGGTCTGTGCTGTAGGGCACCACAGGACACATTTGAGTCTTGCTTTCACTAGCCCAAATGTCCTTTTGATTACACGCCTCGTTTCGACCATGACCCTCATTGTAACTGTCCCCTCCATCTAGGGTACCTCACTGGTGTCAGGAGCCAGGGTAGGTTGGGGTAGCCGGAGTCACCTGTGTGCACAAAGGTACAAATCATTAGGGAACTATGAGAGACATAGAGCTGACTGTGAAGTGAAGTAGCATAGACATTAGACATAGACAGTGGTGCACTTACCAATGAGCCATGCCCTTTCTCTCTGTAGTCGCAACATCATTTGTGGGACACTGCTATTCCTCAAGATTTAAGTATCATATACAGATCCCAGAAACTTTGTTGTCACATGGGATATGTATTGGTCGGCAAGACACACCACCTGCACATTGATTGAATAGTGATTCTTCCTGTTCCTGTAGACTTGCTCATTGGCCCTGGGAGGAACTAAAGCAATGTGGGAGTTCCATCAATGGCCCATATTACACGTGGAATACCTGCAATGTCATAAAAGGCAGACTTCACAGTCTACAGATCAGCACGTTGTGGGAACCTGATGTAGCTGTTCAAGTGTTGAGTACGGCATCTAGTACATTATGTAACACAAAACTGAACATCGGCTGTGAGATTCCTGCAGCTAGTCCCACTGTCACCTGAAAAGATCCTGAGGCCAGGAAATGCAGGACAGATAACACCTGTACTGTTGGCGGGATGGCATAGGGATTACACATTGTTGGCAGGAGATCTAGCTCTAACTGGGTACACAGTTCCCTGATGATCTGACGGTTCAGATGATACGTCTGTATAATGTGGCTTCCTTCCATGGTAGCAAAGTCGACTAGGGGCCAGTAGACCGGTGCATTTCTAAATCTCCCCATTGGATGGTATATAGGCATAGGACAGAACACATTTCAGGTAATCTGTTACACTGTTGTTACCAAAGTACACCACAGAATTGGAAAACTGGACAAGTCATGTAAAGTATTTGAAACCTGACTCAGGGACACAGTTATTCACAAACTACTCAACTGTGACATCCTGGCTGTCAATTCCATTGCTACACTTGTCACAAGGGGTCTGAACAGAGATGGAAGTCAAACTTAGAAATCTCGTCCCTAAGTCAGAAGACAGTTATCAAGTGTCCACACACTGAAAAGATGGTACATCCGACATATTGGCAGGTGACACTCACTTCACTAGTCAGTTCACATGAGCTGACATTGTACATCAAGCAACTTGTGATTAACATCAAGCTACGATGCACCCTCTCTCACTGTCATCTTCTATCCTTGTGTGCATCAGCAGGTGAACGAGAAGGGGCATGGGCGAGTGGGGAAGCCGAAGGGACCAGCGGGACGGAGGGCAAGGGGAGCACCACGGGGGAGACCGGTACAGTTACATCATCTTTGGATTCCTCCTCTGATGGAAGCTCCCTGGCGGTGGCGGACCCATCTGGGTCCATCCTAGCACCATCCTTACCTGTAACCCCCCTTCCAAGCACCGCTCTCCGTGTAGCTCTCCACCCAGTTGCTGGTGCCCGCTCACCCAGGAGGCTGGGCATCTCCTTTGCCGTATGCATCTCTGCCCCTGACCCAGTCAGCCCTGCTGCCCTCAATGAGGAGGCTATTGACCTCCTGAGGTCCATTTTTGTGGGGCAGTCAACCATTGTGAATGCCATCAGGAGACTGGCATTCCAGATGCAACAAAGTAATGCCTACCTGGAAGGCATTCACAGTGCCTTGCCTGGCCTGCAGGGATTGTTTCAGGCTCTGGCCTCCTCTTTGACAGCAACCAGTTTTTCTTCATCTTCCGTCCCCCCTTCAGCTACCTGTGCCCAATCCAACACATCCAGATCACACATTCACACATCCAGACCAGCATTCACCCACTACAACAGACAAGGTGCGCAAAGACAAACACAGGCACCACAGAACACACCACAAGCATGCACACAGTCAAAACACACCAGCAGAGTCAACAGCCGCTCCCTACACTGTTTCTCCCACCACTTCCTCAATCACAGTCACATCACCACTCACTCCTGATATCACTACATCAATACTCCCTGATCTTGCCACCAGTCATACCCACAGACACCACAAGAGCAGACCAGCAGACTCCACCCCACACACCATATACACACTCACCACAACAACCTTTGCGATCACATGCAGCATATCCACTTTACTTGCAGCCACCACCCCAACGTACACTCACACATCTTGCATACCATCTACCTGCATCTATTCCTACACTTCCCAAAAAAACATAAATGCTCTCATTCACCCACCAAAAATACACCCACCACACACAAGCACACATTGAACACACCTGCATTCACATCCAGCACACCAACAACTCCTACAACCACACCCTCTACCTCCACTCCTAAATCTTTTACTCATGATTGACCATTTTCCTTGACAGTCTTGGCCTGTTCCCTGCTCCTGTCCCTAAGCACCACGTCTCCCTGCCTCAACCCAGAAGTTCGACTTCCCAATGCTCCCATGCCTCCCCAGTAGTGCCCATGCCCCTCCCCCTGCAAACAAACCACACCTCCAAATCCTAATGTCCTACTCCTACCCCAAAATCCAACCCCCCCACAAATCTAAGCCTAACTCCCCTTCCCAAACCTAAACCCAAGGACCCCCCTTCCAAGCCCAAGCCCCCACTACCACCTTCCCTCACTTCTGAGGTGCCTGCCTGCCGCATTGATGCCCCTGCCATGTGGAGGCCAATTTGCAGTCAGGAGTCAAGTTGGGGCATGTGACTGCCCAGTGTATCTGGGGCACTTAAGGCATTTGCTGAACTGGCCAGTAGGCCTCCCTTGGACATAGTTTTTACAGTTCATTTCTTAAATACATTTACCTACATAGATGTGGATGTCAAGCCTGAGAAATTGTCCTGGATTTCCTTCAACATGGTTGTGTTATATATGTATGCTTTGATGTTTGTGTTGTATGTGTATGGGATGTATCTGTGGTTCTGCATGCACTGGGTTGATGACTTGTGCCATGTGCTTGTTGTGATGTGCTGTTATGGTGGTGTCTGGCATTGTTTGATAGTAGTGTGTGCATCCATGTGTATAGTGATGAATCTGTGATTTCCTTTGAAAATTGGTTGGATGTGGCTTGTCACCTGAGGCCTTGTTTGAATGTCTGTACTATTTATATGATTGTGTGTTGTTGCTACAAATTGCTGCCAGTTTGTGTTGTGGGGGGAGTTGTTCGATGTGCTTTTCTGACAATGCATTTGTGTTGTTTTTGTAGTTGCGTGATTGTGGGGTGTTGTGTATGGATGTGTTTGACAGTGGCGGTGGTGTGCATGTGCTGTGTGAATGGCACGTGTCTGCTGGCCGTGATGTGTGCATTTAGTGCATGTGTTTGTGTAGTTTGTGTGTGTGAGTTTGAGGATATGTGTGTTGATACAGGTGTTTGCGTGTGTGTGTGGCTGTCGCTGTCCGTGCCAGGTGTGTGTGTGTTGTGTGTGGGTGTGTAATCCTGCCCTTCCCTCTAGTCTGTGCTAGGTGGGGGTACTTACGGTTGTTGTCTTCGTTGTCGTTGCAGGTCCTGGAGGTGTATGGTGAGATACAGCAGTGGGAAGTCTTCCAGTTTGGGTTCCATGGCAGCCGTGGATGTATAAGTGTACCTGGAGGTGAGTGTCTTCTTTTATACTGGCAGTTTCCGCCAGGCTTTTCGTGGCTCTCGGACTGCTCAGGAAATCCTGGTGGTCTGTTGACTCTTAATATGGTGGGCGGCGAATTGGTCCCCATCAGCCTGGAGATGGCGGTACTGACGGAAACTTGGCTGCGCTGCGGTGGGATCACTGCAATGGCCATAATATGGTGGTCTACTCTGCCGGGCCTGCGGCGATGCGACCTCCTCTTCCACTGAGGAGTTCCGATGACCGCCAAACTCGTAATGAGGACCTGAGTATGCAGTTTTACTAGCTGGAATTCCCTTTATAAAAGCTGCTTGTCAGCCCTTAAATTGTAATTTTAGTGGTCAAAGTTCAATTCTCAGGTAGGTTGTAGGTAGGAAGCTTTATATTTAAAAGATGAAATATGTGCTTCTAAGTTTCACTGAGTTAGTTTTGTAGTTACAGAGTCTTATGCTCAATTATATATGCTGTGTTTGTCATATTGCAACTCATATAGCTAATAAGAAAAAGGATAGAGCCACTGACACATTCAGTTATACACTGAGAGAGCTGCTCAAACATGCATGAACACATGCAGTCACCATTATGTTCTTAATAGTATTGGAGCCAGTTGCACACACAGTTAAATATACCTGTGGGCAGCATATTTACTTCTGGGAGCACAGAAAGGGACTCATACACTTTGTTCCAGGTTTACTTAAATATATGATGGAACATTGATATATGTACTGCTATACTCTCAGCTAAGTAGAGAAATACTGACTGATCCTACTCACCTATCTAAAGTACTACTTACAACATCAGTCAACCCCTACCAATCCAGAATATAAATGTGCAATTTAATGTGAGGTCGATTTTCCATTAACAAGGTTGCTTGACAATCCTCAAAGTATCATTTTACTATGCAAAACTGAGCACTTAGCTATTATGTAGGTAGATAACACAGCAGGGTAGTTTCTGTTTAAAAAATTATAGATATGCTTCTAAGTGTCAATGAGTTATAGTTGCAATTGGAGAGTGCTGTGCTCACTTATAAATGCAGTGTGAATGCTATTGTAGTAATGGTATAGCTGATACCAACTCACACACACCCTCATACCCAGAGAGACACTCTTACTCCCACTTTCATAAAGACATATTGACAAATGCATTGTCTCACCCAATCTGAGGACAATCTGAGTTCCTTTTCTCTCCCACCAGAAGTGGTGAATGTTATTTTATCGGCCAGGCGACACTCCACCAAGACTATCTATGCTGGCTGATGGGCAAAATTTGTTGACTGATGTGGAGGGAAGCAAATTGATCCCTTACGAGCCCATTTGTCGGACATTTTATTGTTTGCATTGTCCTTGGCGTAGAAGGGTTGTGCAGTTGCGACTGTCAAGGGCTATTTATCGGCACTGTCTGCCTTTCTGTGCCTTCCTGACCAACCTTCCTTGTTTAAGTCCCCTATAGTTGTAAGGTTCTTAAAAGGACTAACCAATATGTTTCCTCCCACTCCTTTTGTTATGCCTGAGTGGGATTTGAATTCGGTTCTCACTTTTCTGATGGGTTCACCGTTTGAACCTTTGCATTCTTGCCCGTTAAGGCTTTTGGTTTTGAAAACAGTTTTCCTCACACATTACGTCTGCTAGGCGTGTGATTGAGCTTCAAGCTCTTAGAGTTAAACCCCCTTTCACATCTTTTCATGTAGACAAGGTGGTTCTGGGAACCAGGGCGGCTTTCCTACCAAAGGTAGTTACTCCCTTTCATGTGGGGCAATCCATCACACTCTCGTCCTTTTACCCTCCTCCCCATCCATTGAAAGAGGAGGAGAGACTGCATCGGCTTGACCCAAGGAGGGCTTTAAGCTTTTATATCGAGAAGACCAGAGAATTTCGAGTGAATGACCAACTCTTCATTGGCTATGTGGGGAAGAGGAAAGGCAAGGCCGTTTATAAAAGAACGCTGTCTAGGTGGGTCATTCTTTGCATTAAAATCTGTTATTCTTTGGCAAAGAAGGATCCTCCTGTTGAAAGTAGGGCCCATTCCACCAGGGCTATGTCTGCCACTTCAGCCTTGGCTAGAGGTGTTCCAGTGGCTGACATTCGTAAGGCTGCAACTGGGCTTCCCTCTACACTTTCACTAAGTATTATTGCTTGGACTTGGTGGTTAGGAGGGATGGCCATTTTGCGCGGTCAGTGCTACAAGATTTTGTGGTGTGACCACTCAGGCACCCACCTCCGAATCCACAGGTAGTTGTATCCATCAGAAGAACAAGTTACCTACCTTCGGTAACGCTTTTTCTGGTGGATACACTAGCTACCTGTGGATTCCTCACGGTCCCAACTGCCTCCCCGTTACCTGTCTGGTCATACCAAGTTTTCTTTGGGTGAAATATGTATATATATATCTATATATCTATATATATATATATATATGTATATATATATCAACACACATACAAACACCCAGGCGAGCCGTGTTGACATGCCTTGGACGTAGAAATGAGTCTCCGTCACAAAGGCTATCTGAAATCAGGAATTAATTGGCGTGGTAAAGCCCAACGCGTTTCGGAAAGTTTCCTTGCTCACGGGTAATCGACCCATTCAATTAATCTTTTAAATATACCAAGTGCAAAGTGCAAAACCCCAAAAATATTCAATGACACTAAAAACAGACTAAAGCACCACAATAACAGGTTTACCCTGAAACATGCCGGCCATCTTAGGGACTTTCATAGCCAAAGAGCTGACTTGTTAAAATGTGTTGTATTGGACCGAGTTCCAGTAAAGGAAAGAGGTGGAAATAGAGTATTGCAATTGAGGAGACTGGAATATAGTTTAATTAAAGGTATGAATACTTCGCAACCTGTTGGCCATAATATGGACGAGGAATTGGCAATTCATATAGGTGATTAAGGGCCCTAAATATTGTTTTTCATCTTTTTTCATCCACTTTTTGATGCCGTATATTTATTGTCTTTTTCGTGTATAGTAGTATTTGTAGTGCAAACCTTTTTTAATTGTGATCTTATTCTTATTCACATTTCACAGGTGGATTTAATGGGGGTGTATTGAATATTGAAGATTAAGAACTTTGTGGTCCCACGTTCGGAAGAAGAAAAGGAGCTATTATATCCTGTTATAAATACAAAAAGTATCTTGGTAACATCGGTCATCATGTTTGGTGATTGAACTTTGCTCTATATATATATATATATATACATATATATATATATATATATTTGTGTTTACTGTTTATATTTGAATAAATATTATGTATTATATTTGATTGATGTATTTATGTGAGTATGTGATGTCGGTAAGCACCTGTTCGCTCAAAGGCACATAAAAAATGGTGAAAACTGATGTCAGCATGCCAGCGAGGACCTCCTCTTATTGCCACAATGACATCAGATGGAGTCGCGTGGGAGTCGGGCAATTGTGACGTCCTCGTCGACGTAGAGAGCTGGGAAGAAAAAGTTTCCAGTGAATGCTGGCACATTGGGAGAATTCATAAGGTGAGGAATCTACAGGTAGCTAGTGTATCCACCAGAAAAAGCATTACCAAAGGTAAGTAACTTGTTCTTTAGGTTTAGGAGATTTGAATAGAGCTCTGTTACATGGTAGTGCAGCAGAGGTTGAGAACGTTTCTGAACATATTCAGTTCTGTTTCTTTGAGCCTGAAGTAGTTAATAGAGAAAATGAGGAAGAAGTGTTGAGAGCTGTAGAAGAAGTGGATAGACAGTTAAGTACTGAAATATTACACAGGAGATAGAAATGCTCAATACACTGTGTTCTACGAAACTTGAGTATATATGTGTTTGTTGTCGCCGTACTCATTACAAAAACCAAACTCAGGATGTAGTTCTATTTTCTAAAACTGATGAAAACAGCAATGATGAGTGGAAGGAATTTGGTGCATATCTATTTCTAGAAGAAATGTAGACGCAAAATAAACAACATGTAAGTATTGTTATAACAAATTGGAGAATGATATAAAGCCAGCTAGAGCCCTTCATACTAGGTTAGAATTAATGCCAAAGGAACTTACTCAAATAAATGTGTATGAATCAATTCTAATACAAACTGTGCACCCATTTCAAGCAATTATTCTTATGGAGCCAAAAACAGGAAAACTGCAACCAATAGAACTACAGAAAGGGCATAAAAGAAGAGTTGTTTGTTTACCTTTAGAGTTCAAGAAAAATGTTGACATTGTGGATGCTGAGAAACATGTGGATGAACCTCTCATTATTCTAGTAAATGGAGTGTCCACAAAATGTTTTAAAATCTTGCAAATGTTGATAGAATTAGAAATGTAAGTTGTGTTTATGATGAAATACTAAAGTCAAGTGGACAAATAGAAATAGCAGATAAGAAGTCAGAAAAAATGTATGACCACTATAGTATTCATCATTTTTATTCAAAAGATGCTGTTGCAGTTGCTATTGATCTATTTCAGATGAAACAAGCTAGAGAAGTTCCAATGAGTGGATGGGGAAAAAAGTTTAGAGGCTTGTTTCTTTCTGCACTTGTTTCTTACAGGAGTAGATGGACGATATGATGATCGACCTGTGCAAATACCAGCAAGTGAATACAGGTCAACAAGACTATACTCAGAGGTTTCATCAATACATTCCATCTCTGAATTGAGAGTGACTTTTCTGGACTCTTTTATGCTGTAAATCATATTCTTAAAACAGGAGTTAATCTACAATATCTTTCTGCAAGGAATTTCATTGATACAAGGGATGGAAGCAAATTGAATTGCATGCCGATATGGAACAAATGAATACTGGTACCATTGTCATGGAAAACTTAAATGTATGCTCCAAAACATAGGTCCACCTATTTGGTTTGTAACACTTAGGGGCATATTTAAATGTTTTGGTGCAAAACTGAGCTAATGCAGTTTTGCACCAAAAAGTTTACCAATTGCTTGCGCCATTCCTGAGAGCCAGCTGAGCACCATATTAATGGAATGGCGCAAGCTGACGCTAAGCTTGGGTAAGCATCAACAAAAATTATGCTAACTGAGGTGCAGGGGGGGTGGCGGTGTGGGAATAGGAGGTTCTGAGTAAAAAATGATCTTAGGCTGGTTATCAGTAAAAATAATATGCCGCTAACTAGCCTTGCATCATTTCCAGGGCCACAACTATCCTAAAACAAGACTTCTGTCTTAGAAAAGAAAGGAGTTATGCCCACCACCCCAGTGGCCAACACAGAGGACCAGTGTCCCTTGGGCATGGCCATTGCACCTAGCGCCATGCAGGGGGGCCCTTGTTAGGGCCCCTAATGGCACTTTAAAGAAAATGACAAAAATACTTACCTATGCTTACTCTACTTACCTGGGATGGGGGCCCCCATCGTCTGACGTCCCTCTGGTGTAGGAGGGGGTGTTCCTTTGCCTTGGGGTGGGCACCTGTGGACCCATTCCAGGGTGTTTAACCATGGAAATGTGTCCACAGGTCCACTAATGCCTGGTCTGACCCTGGCATTAAATAATGGTGCTAAGCAAGCTTAAAGCCATTATTTGGGTCCGCCTCCCACCCGTGCATCATTTTAGCATGGGGGAATAAATATGGCGCTATGGGGATAGCATCATTTTATGTATGGGACCGCCTACCTTACATCTCAGTGACGCAAGATGGGTTCACGCATCCACAAAAAGGTGAAAACTCCAATATTTTGACGCTAGATGGGTCTAACACAAAAATATAAATATGGAGTTAAGTTGGCACCAAATTTGAGTATAAATATGCCCCTTAGTTGTGCAGAGTATACATGGGATGATTTACTTGAATTTCTAAGAGAAGCAAACTCCAATATTAATGATATCCATTTGCAGGCAGCAGAAGAACTGAGTTTTTTGGATCTTGCTAGCGTATATAGGTATTTCAATCACAAGTTTCAAGCAATGCTGGCTTTTATATGCAATAAAACAAATCCTCCTCTTGGAAATGTCACAGATTTTTTGGGGAGAAAAGAATACCAGGCAAGAGGTGCTCCTCATATACACATGCTCCTTTTGATAAAGGATGCCCCAAAATTTGGTACTGATACTGATAACTTTGTATTGTCTTTCATAGAACAATATGATACATGCAGTATCCCAGATGACAATGATAACAAAACACTACGACTGCAAGTTCTACAGTTCCAAACCCATAGATGTGACAAGTGTTGCTGCCTAAGATACAGATGTAAAAGAAAGTTTTATACAAGGTGTTGTTTTGGATTTCCAAGACCTATAATTTCAAAAGGAAGAGTGAACAGATTTCTATCTATAGTGAGGCATACTCTCACAATCACAAAAAAATACAAGTAATCTGAAAAAATCGGAGGTCTTCAAATACATTACAGATTATAAAACCTGTAATTCTGAAATTATGAAATGTAAATATGGGCCTACAGTTTGTTGCAAACAATTCCTTTGCTGTTGCACTCTATGTCACTTCATATATCGCAAAGTCAGAGAAACAGAGATGAAGGATACATATATAGAAAGTATACTGTTTCAGCTTAGAAATGTTGTCCCATAAGGAAATAAGTTATTTTTAATGTTGTGACAGATTGAGTTCAGATAGCTTATTCTCAAAGTCTAGGGGAACTGCTTGGGTTTGTCTAAGCCTTGCTAACATGTGAAACAGAGTCTTGAAATCTTTTGCAATAATGGAGTACCTGGCCAGGTTTGATCCGGACAGTACATACATTGTAAAAACAAATATGCTGGATACCTACTATTCAAGGAGAAATCCATACCACAAAAATATGTGTCTTTATGAAATTCTACAGCACTATAGATATAGACATAATATGACAGAAAACATGGTTGAAAGGAAATATGCTGTAGATGGTTGTGGTAGTAGTTTTGTTCAACATGCAAAAGGGAAATTAATCAACCATAGAAAAAGTACTTGTCAAACTGCTGACAAAAAATAAATTTTCTAATTAGCACTTCTGCAGCTATTCAAACCTTGGCGTTCTGAAACAGAGTTACTTGGACAATTTGAATGCTATGAAGACTCTTTTAATGTTGTAAAATATAGTATTATGTGCCCAATAGTTCCCAACTACCTAAAAATGTTAAAAAAAGAAATTGAACAAGAAACAACAATTGCTACCAAGATAGCAAAACAAAGTTCACAAGGCTGACAGAGTTCTGTGCCACTCAGTCAAGATCCTCTTGGACAGCCAGCAATTGAAAATGAAGCTGCTATAGCAATGAATAAAGTGGGGTCAGCAATGCAACAAGCAAGAGAAGAAAATGCTAAGGTGGAACAGTTAGCAGAACAACTCATTAATGAGCAGAAAGAAATATATAATGAAGTCACAGAAAAAATAGAGCATGGATTATTTCATGAAAACCATCAATGCAAATGTTGAACTTTTTAGCCAATCCTTTTGTACATTAGTTGGCAACCTGGAACTGGAAAAAGCTTTTTAATGCAAGTTCTGATTACCTATCTACAAAAGAGTACAGATTCTACTTAATTGTGTGTAGTAACAGCCCCTAGTGGATTAGCTGTCCACAACATTAAAGGAATCACCTTACATCGTCTACCTATGCTCCCTGTTGAAGACAACAATAGACAGCAGTACCAAATGTTATCAGGAGAAGGTTGTCATGAAGTTGCCAGAGTTTTGAAGAAACTGAAACTGTTAATCATGGATGAGGTGAGCATGGTCTCAAACTTAATACTCACCTTTGTACATTTAAGAATGCAACAATATAGAGTATGATGTCCTTTTTGGAGGAAAACATGTAATTGTGTTTGGTGATTTATTACAACTTACCCCAGTGAGAAGGACAGTCTGTCTTTAAGACCCACTTACATGAAAGACTTATAATTCTTTAGGAAGCATTGGTAATGTCAACATTTGGTTGAATTTTCAGTGCAAAGAACTAATTAGAAAGACACATCAAGAGTCTGATATTCCATATGGAAATATTTTAAAGGATATTAGAATACGAGTACTCTCAAAAGAAGCAACATTTTGCTTGGAAACCTACCTTAGCTTGAATTTATTTCCTTCCAAATCATCTGCAGCACAGATAATGCTTGAGTGTATCCAACAACAAAAAGTAATTGCTTGCCTAATGCCTAATGCCTACTCTTTAAGACTGTGGGGGTCATTCTGACCCTGGCAGTCCAACCAATGACGGAAGCACCGCCAACAGGCTGGCGGTGCTTCAATCCCCATTCCGACCGCGGCGGTAAAGCCGTGGTCGGATTGCCGGGGCCGGCGGTCTTCCGCCGTTTTTGCCCCGGCTGGGAGAATCCGCCAGGGCAGCGCTGCAAGCAGCGCTGCCCTGGGGATTCTGACCCCCGTACCGCCAGCCTGTTTCTGGCGGTTTTCATCGCCAGGAAGAGGCTGGCGGTAACCGGTGTCCTGGGGCCCCTGGGGGCCCCTGCACTGCCCATGCCACTGGCATGGGCAGTGCAGGGGCCCCTAACAGGGCCCCGGCCTGCTTTTCACTGTCTGCATGGCAGACAGTGAAAAGCGCGACGGGTGCAACTGCAACCGTCGCACCGCCGCAACACCGCCAGCTCCATTCGGAGCCGGCTCCTGTGTTGCGGCCTCATTCCCGCTGGGCCGGCGGGCGCTAACTTGGTTAGCGCCCACCGGCCCAGCGGGAATGTCAGAATGGGGGCCGCGGAATTTTGGCCGCGTGGCGGCCAAATGGCGGTTTCCGCCTGGCGGGCGGCGGTAGCCGCCCACCAGAGTTGGAATCACCCCCTGTATGTCTTTCAGTGACGAATCACCCCAACTGGAGAAAGAAGAAATATTAGAATTCATATCATATGATAAAATGGAGTGAGTGACAATATTATTAAGTGAAAAACTACAAACAAAACTGAATTCTTTGGAGAAGTATGTTTCGAAATCTACAGGATTAAAAAAGTGTCTTTCTTTTTGTAAGAGCTGTAGGGTGATTTTGCAGTGTAATTTAAATGTTGAAGAAGGATTAGTTAATGGAGCCATCGGTAAAATAATTGTTTTCTTTTTCTATCCAAACAGAAATTAAATTAAATTCAATACGTACCAATTACATTTGGTGATCTTGAAGGTGTAAAACAAAGAGCAAGACCTGTTCTGTGTTTCTTACTCATAAAAAGCGTGCATGTCTGTAGAAAGCAGTTTCCAATTTCTCTAGAATATGCTGTATTTATACACGAGTCTCAGGCCTTCATTACAACTTCAGTGGTCTTTTGGAGAGACTGCAGTTGTCGCGGGCGCCCAAGGACCGCCTGTGTTGATGGTCCAAAGACCACCGTATTAGGACTCACCCAAGGATTTCCCCCCATTTATGGTTGGGAATCTGACACCATGGGCCTGACTGCCAGCAGCTGAGAGGCAGTTCTATCGCCAGCTCTGCCACACCAAAAGGACTCTGCCCGCCATATTACAAGATGTAATATGCCGTGGAGGTTCCTGCACGGCGGTGCGGTGCTGGCAGTGGAAACACAACACCCATCCCCTCCTGGATGACCACCTCACCCAGACCAGTAGGTGGATCGTCTGAAAGGGGGGAAGGGATGGGGTGTGTTGTGTGCATGCGTGTAGGGTGTGCGTGTATGTGTAGCGGTATGGGTGTGCGTGAGTATGTGAGTGTATTGGGATACTCATGTGTGTGTCTGAATGGAAGCGGAGGGGAAGGGGGTGTCGGTGTGAGTGAGTAGGTGAGTGTATTGGGATGCATGCAAGTATGGGTGTTTGAATAAGTGTGTGCGAGCAAGTGGGGGTGTATGTCAGGGAGTGTGTTGATGAGTGGGGGTATGTGTATGAAGGTGTGCGGTTGAGTGGGGGTGTGTGTATGAAGGTGTGCAGATGAGTGGGGGTACCAGTTTGAAGGTGTGTGGATGAGTGGAGGTGCATATATGAAAGTGTGCAGATCACAAAAAGCCTGGTGGTGTGACGCTGACGGTCTTATGGCTCTGCCAGGCCGTAGGTGCCCACCACCAGCCCGGTGGTCCGAAGGCTCTGGTGGTATCAGCAGCATTATGGTGGTTTGGCTTTGGCGTGGCAGTGGTAAAACTGCCACCACAAGTGTGGCGGTCTTCAGACTGCCACACTCGTAATGAGGGCCTCAATGTTTAAGTGTAGATGCAGCATGTATTAATTTTGATAGCCCTGAATTCAAGGAAGGTATGTCTTAAGTTACATTGTCACGCATTAACACTTTGTCTGGTTTATATCTAATTGAGTTTAATGATAGTAAAGTAAATACAGATTCAACTTTTGTACTAGAGTTCAACCAATTGAGAAGTCTGTCTGCTCCACATCTAGGGCAATACCCAGTAAGGCAAGAAATCTGTAATCTTGCCATAACAAAAGATTTCCAACAGTCATAGTGATGTTCCTGGGGAAAAGTAGAAAAAAGAAGAGAAAGATGTTTTTGAGAAAATGAATACTACAAATTATGGCGAAACTGTAGGTTACCAGTTATCAAATATCTCTATATTCAACTGGTACACTAATGTACTTCTCAATGCACTATTCTGCTTACCTACTCTGGTTCATAAAGTTAAACAGAAAAAGGAAAAAAGATAATGCTCTGCACTCCTTAGCTTGTTAGATTACCTGTGCAGTGATAGAACAAAATCATACTCTGCATGTTGTATTAGAGATCTTACAGATCTGTGAAGTGGATCAGTACCCTTTCCTCAATACACTTAAGAAGATGCACGCACACTCATTTTTAATGGTTCTACTAGTTATTTTAGAAGAAGAGATGGTACCTATTGAATACCTATTTGGACTAAAATATTTATGGGAGCATGATTGTGACAATTATTTCTTTTCTTCAAAAACAGATATAGATCCAGAATGATTTACCTACCTAACTCTACCAGACTGTAACACTGTCAGCTTTGAAAAAACTGTTTACAGATGTATCACTGAATAATGCATGCACAGAATGTAACTCAGAACTTCTCTAAACTTTGCACATAAAAAGAAGTGGCAAGTAAATCATCTTAATGCTACAGCGATGTAAGGTAGATGGAACTAAATTGGAAACGCAAATAACAAATTTTAAAGCTTGACAAATCTCTATTTCTTGTAAATTGTATACCTGCATAGCCATTATTTTTCATGAAGGAGTAAAAATTACATCAGGACAGTACACCATTGATATATAAAATAGAACTAGATAGACAGAGTGTAATGATAGCAATCTTAAATTCTGTTTCTTGAACCAAAGTTCTAAGTAGGATTTCTACTGCAGAAATGGAAGACTATACCTCTGGGACTTTTAATACAACACAAGACATTATACTGCCTAACAAGGGGGTGATGTCTTTATAGGGAATTGTACATCTACAAATATTGATACTCTGGAAAGAAAGCCACACATACAATTAAACTGGAAATAGAGATCACAAAGTTTGAACCAGGACAAACATATACAGAACAAAAAAAAAGAACACCACTAAAGTTCTGACTGAAGAACAGCTAGAAAATAGTAGAAGTAGTAACACCACTAATGTATCCTACTGCTGTTTGGTGGATTGCTGGAGCTTATGACATCATACGGCCTATCAGGGGTGATGTCTGTACCAAGTACTATGATTCATACACATTAGGTATATATTAAAGCTATATTATACTTTATTTTATTTAACAAAAATAGCTAACAGAGTTTGGTAAATATTTTTAGTGAGTGTCATAAGTAGTAATGTCAATTTGAAATAATGTGCTATGTACGTATGTGGTTCCCCCTCCCACTGTTCAACGATGAGTATCTATGCACACTTTATTTGTAGTGCAAAAGAATATAAGCTGAGAACAGTGGACAAGGGAGCATAATATGCTTAAATAATATTTGTAATTGGTATACAGTAATACTTTTCTTGTGTCCTGTAATTAACAATAGAAACTTTAGTTCAGGTTGTGAAGTTGCAATAGATACGTTAATAATATGATACTTTAGCTTCCATTTATCCTTTATCTTCTTTTACACAGGTTAAAAGACCTTTTAATTGCAGTAATGTAGGTAACTAATTATATATTTCTTCATTGATAGACCATTTATAAATATACCCAAGTACACACAATTATTAATACTGATACACTAGCATGCTAATATAAATACACCTATGTAGACACATATCTATGTAGTAACAGCTAACCTTATATCCCTAGGTAAACACTAATGAATACACTCATATACCAAAGGAAACACTGGTATATAACCCGACACATCCAGTGACTCACTTATCTAGAGACTTATACAAGGAGGTACATACTTATCCTGACACTTATATAGCCAGGGACACAATAATATATACCCAAACACACACACAGACACACACACACAGATGCAGACACTAACACACCCAAGCAGACACTTATAATACAGTGACGCACCCAAAAACATACTGATGCATACGGTAACACAGCCAGGCACACTCAGATACATACACTAACACAGCCATGCAAACACTGACGCATACAGTGAGACACCCAGGCACACACTAATATATAAATACTGACACACCCAGGGACACACTGATATATAAAATGACAAACCCAGGAAGGCACAGGTGCATACTCCGACATATCCAGGCATACACTGATACATACACTAACACAGTTAGGTGCACACACACCCATACACTCATACACACACTGACCTATACACTAACATACCCAGGCAAATACTAAGCCACACACTGACACACCCAGAGAGATAGAGATGCATTCACTGATACCACCAAACAAACATTAACATATACACTAAAACACCCATTCACACACTGATATATACCCTTATACACTGAGAAGGACACTCATCTATACACTGATACATGCTACATACAGGTACATACTAATAAAGAGAATGACATTCAGTTACACACTGAAGACTATACTAACATACCCATGAAAACAATGATACATGCAGTAGCATATCCAGACACACTCTGATCTATACGCTAACAAACCCAGGCACATGGTGATGAACAAAGTAACATACCCAGGCAGACACTCATACAAAGATTGATACATTCAGTCACTCACTGGTGCATACAATTACACTCCCAAGCACACACTGATGTATAGACTGACTTAGCGAGGCACACACTAATGTGTACACGAACACAGCAGAAACACACTGGTGCATACACTGATACACCCACGTATAAACTCAAAGATAAACTGACACA